>NC_035447.2:153659122-154006555 GCF_002127325.2 Helianthus annuus
TAAGACTAGACTTGTTAAAGCTTTTAACTGAATTAATCCTGAGTAGCTTTTGAGCCTCGATGTTTGTTTATCCCCTACTATTAATAATAATAAAGGGCGCGTGGCATACACCATAATTAATGTGGATTAAAATTATTCCATATATAAATTAGCAAATTTTTTGTGTATCATTACTTGTACCCCATTCTTGGGGACTTTTTCAAAAAAAAAAAATTTGATTTTTCACTTTCAACCTTAAAGTTTTTTCTTTTACATTTTACCCGATTTGAAATTTTTACTTTTAACTCAAAGTTTTTCATCTTTTGTAATTTAACACAACACTTTATTATTTACAACTTTGGCCCCCCATACTTTTTATCTTTCACAAATTTTTCATTTTACGCTTCGTTCTAAATTTTGTGAGTTAACATGTCGTAGCGTGCATGTGAGGTTTAACGTTTTTGCTCTATTTTTTCATATTTGACAAACCCTTCGCAACGCGTTCATTTTTTCCCTTTTGAAAACTTCCCCGCAACGGGCGGGTCCTAGATCGACTAAGTTATTATTTTGTATGTTTTACGTTTCTGGTTAATTGCTTCGCATTAAGACACTATAACGGGTGTGCGTGTTTCAATGATTTTAGTCTCCTTTTCGTTCAGTGTAATTTTTACTATTTTATCTATTTTATTTTTACAATGTTGAGAGTCGATGTCGTTGTGGCATTGGTGCTACTTGGCACGGTTTTACAAACGTTTTTAACCTATTAATTTTTTTCTAATATTTTGTTTCGGTTTACCCCTATACTTCCTTTACTTAAAAACTACTTTTTACGTGCGAATTTTATGTACGGGTATGTATAAATATGATTTGTTCTACATTCCGAGGTAAACTTTTTTTATAGACGAGTCATGTCAAATATAATACGTTTCGTTTAAAGAAACCATTCTTGCGTGCATATTTTTATGTACGTTTTGGTATAAATTCAAGTTGTTCTATGTTTAGACTTAAACTTTTTTGGGAAATGATTCAGGTCAATATAATATGTTTTCGTGTTTATTTTATCTATGTTCCGTAAAGTTTTTTTCAAACCGAGTGGAGCCAAATTATGATTTCTTTATCTCCCCTTTTTCCGAAAGCTCTAATTAATCCCTTTCGATTACATGTGCATATTTTCCTTCATACCCGTTACGTTTTCTATGTATGAATTGGGTCGCATATAATACGTTATAATTGTTCGATATGAATTCCATTTACTTTACGTTTGATCCAATCACAATGCTTATACAGGTTACACTGAGTTCAACCGGATACGTTGTAATGTGTGTTTTCATATGGTTAGTGCATCATATAACGATTGGACTAATCCATTCAATGTTTACGATGTACCCGCGCCGCAACGCGGGCGGGTCTTAACCTTAGTTACTATAAATAAGCAAAAAAAATATGCAATACAACTTGTACCTTGTGCTTTGGGAATTTTTCAAATAAAAAAAAGCCTTGATTTTTTACTTTTAATCCAAATATTTTACCTTTGGCAATTTTAACTCTACATAATTTGTTTTTTTTTTAACTTTAACCCGAAACTTTTCATTATTTGCAATTTAACTTCACAACTTTTGTCAATTATACTTTTCGTCTTTCGCAAATTTTCGTCTTACGTATAGTTCTAAATTTTTCGAGTTAATACGACGCAACGTACGACTGTGGTTCAAATTTTTTAATGTTTTGTTTCAAATTTTGCAAGTTAACACGCCGCAACGTGCATGTGTGGTTCAATGTTTTTATCTCTATTTTTTCATGTTTGACAGGTTCGTCGCAACACGCAGATCCTAGGTCGACTCTGTGTTGGTGGTCGATGACGGTTGTGTGGCACTAGTACTATTTGACACCGTTTTACGCCCCGCCGCAACCGAGGTGTGCTTTGGGGAGTTTTCAAAGAAAAAATGGTTATGCATATGGTTGTTGTAACCTTGGCTTTGGTGGTTTTCCAAAAAAAAAAAACTTGTTTTTTTTACATTTCACCCAAAAGTATTTCATAAAGTACTTTTAACCTAAAACTGTTTGTTTTTTTTACTTTACCCTAAAACTCTTTATCTTTTGTAATCTATCCTCACAACTTTTTTTACTTTCAACTTTGGTCATTTATAGTTTTCATTTTCCGCAAATTTTTCGCTTTACGCTTGGTTCTAAATTTTGTGACTTAACACATCTGTTGATGCATATTTCGTACGTCTGCTACTGTGCGAATAGCTAGATAGAGCGTGTGTTGACTATTGTATAGAATAGAGAAAGTTGGAAACGGTTTTGATAATGTAAAGGTCCATCCGGACGGATGGACACATAGGTAGTTGTCTATAAAAAGGGACTTGGGGTTCCCATTTGGACAAGCTTTTGGTTCCCATAGAGGAAATTATGTCCAACTGGTCTCGTGGTACTGTAACGTTGAATAATCAATAGAGACCAGATTGTAAGTGACTGCTCGGTGTCGTGTCTATCTTCTACTCCTTTCTTAGTCCTAATAAACGCACCAAACACGTCGTTTTCGGGACCGAAGCTCCGTCAAACTCGCCGATTCCTGGATCAGCAATGGTATCAGAGCTACGGTACCGATTGAATCGATCTAACAGTCGGTTAAATCACCCAAAGCTCATCAATTTTGGGTTAAACGGGAGTTTTTACGTTAAATAGAGAAAATCATCAAAATAAAGTTCAATTCACGGATGGATTTTGGAATTGAAGAAATCATTCTGTTCGGAATTGATTCGCGCACAATCCTGTGAAGTTTCATCATGAAATTCGCACAAATAAAGATTCTGGATCGAAAAACGTGATTTGGAGTGTTCTTGAGCTGTTAGAACATATCCGATCGGACGACCATCCGATCCATATCACTATCTTTCTTGAAGGCTTATTGAAGGTTTAACTGCTTTCAATCGAATGACCATTCGATCAGATGCCCATCCGATCGGATGGCCATCCGATCCATCATACCATCTTGTTCATTTTCTCCTTCGATCGGACGACCATCCGATCGGATGACCATCTGACAACATGCCATTCGACCAGATGATCAAATGCCTAAAAAGGCATTTTTATCGCAACTACGAGGAGAGTCTACAGAAAAAATTTAGTGATTGAAATTTTTTTCGGGTTTTTATCGACCAAGCTGGGTTGTTCGGGGACACCGTCTGGGGCTTTAGTGTACAAATTTGATGATGCGATCACGGATTGTGGAAATTAGTGGGGTAGTCATGATACTAGTGCAGAATGTTTATCATTCATGGTATCTGACTATTTATGGGCCAAAACGAAAAATCCGCAAAGACAAAAAACTGACAGTAGTGGTGAATATTGTAATTTTCTAGTTTGGTCAAGTTTTTCGGAAAAGAGAATTGAAAACTGAATTCAGTTTGAGGGGGAATTCAGTGAAAGAGACGTCAGAATTTTCAATAAAATGAGGGGAATAAAAATTTCAATGTCCTATGTTGAAATTCCGGCATTTTTGAAATTCGTGACACTGCAACAGTATTCGGGTAGTTTCGACTTCAGATTGTCAGGGGGAATGTGAATCTGGTCGTGGGTGAAAGCTTCCAAGATCAAGATGATCTGAGGTGTTGATATCTGATCGTGGACGAAAGCATCAGAGATCTGAGAGTGATCGTGGATGATAGCTTCTGAGATTTAGATTATACGAGGAGATGAATCTGATTGTGGACGAATGCTTCAGAGATCGGATTACATTACCAGATGATTTGTTTTCCGATGAAGATTTGCTGATTGTGGAGAATATCATTTACACGGATCTGTCATTCTTATGGTACGTTAACGTGGATCACGGTAAACGGGATATCAGATCTTCAGGGGAATCACGAATTTGAAGTTAACCAGTGGGGTATTTGAAGTTTCTATCATTTGCCGGTTGAGTTTTTGTACATTCTTAGATCGAGCAGGTGGAATGCGAGATCGTGGTGCTTACAGGTTATATCAAAAACTGAGCTCGGATGCGCTTAAAGTTGAAACAGAGGATGCTACATTGATTAGTTTCAAGTTGGTGATTATTCGTGAAGGTTGCAGTTTAGCAAATCAGAGGAGAGTCGTGAACTGTGCAAAAGACTTGAAGATTCATTTCAGGGGGAATTTGTGCTTTACTTTGGCAAAAGCAAACCCGAATCATCAATCGAGGGGGAATTTGGATAGTCATATTTCAAGATAATTGATTGAAGTTGTAGAAAAGTTGAAGATTATAGAATATTCAAACACGGCTCAAGGTTCTCAAAGTTTTAAAGACGATTCGACAGGGACAGCCGAGGGGGAATCTGTTGCTGCATATTTCGTACGTCTGCCACTGTGCGAATAGCTAGATAGAGCGTGTGTTGAATATTGTATAGAATAGAGAAAGTTGGACACGGTTTTGATAATGTAAAGTTCCATCCGGCCGGATGACCATCCGGTCGGATGACAATCCGGGCGGATGGACAAATAGGTAGTTGTCTATAAATAGGGACTTGGGGTTCCCATTTGGACAAGCTTTTGGTTCCCAAAGAGAAAATGTTGTCCAACTGGTCTCGTGATGCTGTAACGTTGAACAATCAATAGAGACCAGATTGTAAGTGACTGCTCGGTGTCGTGTCTATCTTCTACTCCTTTCTTAGTCGTAATAAACGCACCGAACACGTCGTTTTCGGGATCAAGGCTCCGTCAAACTCACCGGTTCCTGGATCAGCAACATCACAATGTCTGTCTTTGGTCTAATGTTTTTACGTTTCGTTCTAAATTTTGCGAGTTAACACGACGCAATGTGCGTGTGTGGGTGAACATTTTTACATCGTCTATTTTTTTCCCGTTTGACAGGTTTAACATAACATACGAGTCGTAGATCGACTTAGTTATAACTAAAGAATACCCACCTCATTGCGGCCGGTCACAATCCTCGTTTAAAAGTAATTAACAAAACAAGAAGCTATTTATTTTTATTTCACACTATTCCCTTTCAATATATCATGGAGACTAATCCTCGAGCTTGTCATCATATTCCCCTTCAATATATCATGAAGACTAATCGCTTTTCATCAAATTGCTATATAAATCGAATATATTTATTTATATCTATGTATAATATATGATATTGTAATAAACATAATAAGAACAAATACAGCATATGATACAATCGTTATCATTTAAAATATATTATTCTTTTCAAACTAACTTCTTATATTTTTAAACAAACATATTTTTATGCGTTAATTTGAGTATGGTTTATTATAGTTTTTTATTCATGTTACGTGATTATTAGTGTATGTATTCTCAATCATATCATGTGAACACCCAGAGGCGCAGTGGCGGAATTAGAACATTAACTCAGGAGTATCATAATTTTTTTTTTCATCATGTAATCGTACAATATTAAAAAAACGACAATAAATAAATAAAGTAAAACAAATATCTAATAAATTTGTCCTATTCTTTTTTTCATAGGTTGAAATCGTTCCATCATATCGCCGTCTTTTAATTCACGTAAAAAAATCCTTTTCGACAGCACAAACCATAGCATTGTTCAAAAATTCCGGACCCATTCAATTGCGTAAATCCTTCTTGACAAGCTTCAATTTCGAAAAAACGTCTTTCAACGGTTGTGGTTGCAACCGGTAAAAGCAAAGCTAGCTTCACTACCCGATAAACTGAAGGAAAAGAACTATGCGTTCCCGTTTCAACCATAACACGCGCAAGATCACTTATTCTATTCAAGTTTGCAAATTTATCACCATCACTTATAGTGTGACGAAATGGGCAATTGGGATTTGGGATTATTGTTTTCAGTTGATTGGTATCCTCGTAGTTGTGCCGTGCCGTGCATTAAAACTTCAAGGCAATTGGGCAATCATTTACAATCTTTTATTATTTTGGGCTAACATATTGGGCAATTGGGCTTTTTATTTACAATCTTCAATTGATTTTGGCAAACATATTGGGCAATTGGGATTTGGGCTTATTATTTTCAAATGATTTGGGCTTACAGACTCTTTTTTAGATGTGTCCTCGTAGTTGTTCAGGGGTATCCTTGATATAAAAATCGAAAAAAAAAAAATTTTTACACTACCGATAAGACAACATAAGGTCCGCCCCTGCAGAGGCGGAACCATAGTATTATGAGCCGTAGCACGGGCTACGGCTCAACCACGTATTCATAGTGGTTTTTTTTTCCGGTTTTATATAAAGGACATCCCTAAAAAAATTCGAGGATACCTCTAACCAAAAAATAAGATACTTGATATTACTAAAATCCCATTTTTTTATAAGCTCAAACATTATCAACCCGATAACTTGTAGAATAATCATGCCCCAATGATAAAATAAACCCAAATCAACAATAATAAAATTGAAAGGAGTCCCTAAATCAAATTAATAAAGTTAACCCAAGACGCAGAACGATATTATTGTTGAATAAGTGATCTTGCTCATTTTTTGGTGGAAACCGGAACACATAGTTCTTGTCCTTTGGTTTATCAGGTAGTGAAGCTAGCTTTGGTTTTGCCGGTCGCAACCGCAACCGTTGAAATATATATTGTTTTTTTTCTAAATTGAAGCATGTCAAGACGGATTTACGTAATCGAATGGGCCCGGAATATCTGAACAATGTTATGGTTTGTGCGGTCGAAAAATAAACTTTTGATAAAGTGAATGACGACGATGTGATGGAACGATTTCAAGCTATGAAAAAGAAAGAAAACACAGATATTAGGTATTTGTTTTACTTTATTTATTGTTGTTTTTTATAATTGCCAGGTAAATTTTTTTTCGAAATACCCTAAATTAATGGCTTAGTTCCACCACTGCGAACACCACTTTATTCTCTTCAACATAGACTAAAGTTTAAATTTGCAATCAAGAGCGCGCCCCATACTTTCATTGATTTATGTATATATTTCGGTTAAAATCGAGTCAGAATTGTGTTTAATAAACATCCTTTTAATAAATATTTTCTAGCTAGATAATGTTTTACGTGTTTGAGCGTATGGACCAACACAGTCAAATCAATCAAGTTTGAGTTTAGCTTGCTTGCGGCCTTAGCTACATAGGTAAGCAAAAAGGATTTCGATTTCTATGAAGCATTTCCTTCTATATTAATGTAAGCGATGCATTGCTGACAGTGGCGAAGCTTGAGGGGGTCGTTTCTTTTTCTTAAACTGTGGGGGTGAAAACGTATATACCTAAAAAAATTATATACAAAACGTACATACATAACACTACACATCGAAAAATTCGGGTGGGGGGGGGGGGTCCCCGCCCCTAAAGAGTTGCGCCCCTCATTGCAGAAAATTGGGTTTAACCTCGTATTATCGTGGTTGGGACTTAGAATTTTGGCCACCTATTCACACATAAAGTATGGGCATCTGTGGAATGCGACTAAATCAGTTATATGATGATCAAATCGTGTGAGAAGTTACACCGCCTTGAAATAATAATGAAACGAAAAATGTAATAGTTTGATAGAAGTTACAATCAAAATGTTACTTGTAATATTATAGAAAAAGTAGCATTTTTTTTTCTAATTTGTAATATTTTTATTTCATTCCAATCACCAGGGCAAATTAAATAAGGATAACAGAGATAAACGAGAAACAAACTGCGTAGCATTAGAAAAAAAAGGAAACTTTAGAAATGATGATGAGGATCAGGACCTCCAGGGGCGAGTCTTGCCGGAATGTTTTCAAACATTGCCCTCCTCCAATAATACTGCAATGTTCTCTCGTCAAACCCATGTTTGTGTAACATGTTAAGTGAATCTGGTTTGATTTTTGTATCAACAAAAAGCATGTCTATTGAGCGTACGCCTTGCGATTTTGATACACACATCGACAAAACTAGTAATATGCAAAGGGTGAATCTGGAAAGACTAGCCATTGTGTCAAAATGGGATATATGGTTGGACAATCAAAATGAGTAGTATATATAGAGGATTATGGCACATGAGACAAAGTTGGTTTCTGGGACTAAAATTTTCTCATGCGTTAAATTATGTTAATGTTTAATTTGAAAAGATAACCTTTTTGCACTAAATAATAAATATGGACATGTACTAAAAAGATAGCATGACAATGAATCAATGATCGCTGAAAACTTTAATGTATGGTGATCCTTATATATCATTCTTAATGTTGTATATTTTATTACTATATTTTTAACGGCGGAGAATATTATTATATATTAGAACTATAAAGTAGTTTCTAGCAAGATGACAAACCACTTAAGATAGCTAATTACAATATGACTTTTATTTGTTTATAATTATAATAATATGCCTAATAGAACAAAGAGATTGCTCAAGATTTCTCTTTTCAATGGAGGAACAAAACAAGCTAGGTCCGTTCACTCATTTTCAGTCAAGTAAGATCATTCCATTAGTAGTTAAAAAAGGGACGAAGGGTATCATATATGTTGTTTAAAAGGTATGTGTATAAAGCTTCAACTGTGTACAAAAATTATAAAAAAAAAAAAAATTCAGTAATATGTTTAACAATAAAAGTGTTTAATCTTTATAGTAAATTTAGTTACATGTTTAACAATATAAATTTAGTAATGTGTTTAACAATAAAAGTGTTTGATCTTTATAGTAGTTAGCACAAAAAGTATTATCTATCGGTACACGGTTAGTATATCATACACTAAAGTTTCATTTAACCGACTTGAAAGGTTAGCATGACTTGCACCTACGTAAACTCAGAGCATGATCAACGCAACTAACATATCAACTAGAGCATAACACTTATTTTCTAAGTAAATTTATAGAGTCTAATCTATATATCTATGCAAGAGTTAGATCCAACATAAAAGTTATACTCCGAAATGTACAATCGAAATATTGTATATGTTATAGAGGCATACGTATTAGCGTGATGTAGCGTGTGTTGTGATAACGAAGAACAAATCACGTTGATTCTGCGAATACCCGTGATGATCTTCCCAAAACCCACAAAATTCAACCCAAAGGGCAGAGAATTTGAAGTGAAAAATGAGTAAATTTGAAATTGATTTCTGACAATCCAAATTACAAGAGCAACATATAAATAAAGACAGAAATTCGAAATGGGCCACAAAAAGCCATGGGCCAAACACAAGCTCAAAAACAAAATGAATAAAACACCGGAAAAAACATAAAAGATAAATAACTCATAGAAATAAGCAGTTTGCAGCAAGATGGAGCTCGTTCTCACGATCGTTTCGCCTGATCGCACGCCCAAAACGGACCCCCGTAGCCCAAGTTAGAGCCATTTTAGTGAAGCCTCTTTTGTCACACAATCTTGGGCCTCTAAATACAAGATGACCCACTCCTCCACACTTGGGCCCGCATCATAGGGGGTTGCAAGCACGGTACATGACTTTCTATCGAGACCCAATTTCATAAACTTAACTAATAATTCAAGTAAATAAATTATATCACTGTAAACACACACTTTATCTCTTTAAATAGACACCTCATGTGGATATACTTTTAGTGATTTTTCTTTTGGTGTGTCCTATACTCGTATAAAGTAGTAAAGTGTAAATTCATATGTGAATCAAGAAAGATGTTTATATTCACACGAGATTACAACTTGGTGTCTATTGAGAGTTGGTTATAAACGAGTTTAGGTATTTGATAGTTTGTAATGAAGTAGAATGGTGGTTAGTAGAATGTTAGCAGTGACGATGTCAACTATGAAACGGAAGTTGTCATTAATATTATTGGTTAAAGTAGATGGAGCATAAACCAAATCTATCTATACTTTCTATAAAAGGAGAAATTCAAGTGACATAAGAAAAGCTGATTTGTCAGCTTGAGAGCATTTCCAACAAGGTTTTTCTTATGTCATTATTACATTATAAAGGCTAATATATAAAGACTTTAAAATTCAAAGTTGGCCCACTTTCACTTTTTCAAAGGTATGCCCATCAAACCACTGCCCATCTCCAAACCTTTTCAAACCTCTGATGATTCAAAATTACCACTGATGATTCAAAATTATGGCTCCAGATTCAAAATTCAAAATTATGGCTCCAGATATATAAGATAGCATCTTATTCAATCAATTACTCTCTCTAATCCATTTCTCTCTCAACTCTCTCTCTCTAAATGCAGGTTTTGATCACTCTCTCTCATAATATCTTACATTTTTTTTGTGATTTCATATGCTTCTCTGATCTTCAAATTACAGATCTGAGCCTTAATAATTTTCAAATAAAGAAGCTCTCAGTATCAGGGTTTCAAGCCATGGCCTCCAGCCGTCTGGTCTAGGGTTTCAAGCAAGGTAAACGTATCTCTTATCTCATTCGAATTTGTATCTTATTTATGCATTTGGTAACAATATATCCAATTTGTATCTTATTTATCGATTTGGTAATCAAATTTGAGGAATCGGAGCCCTAAATCAGTCCAAGCCACTACCGCTGCCGCTGCCGTGTGAGAAGAAGGAGGAGGCGAATCTTGGATCCAGGAAAGCATCCAGAAATTGGTGAGGATGAAGAATGCAAGCAAAATCCCAATTGTTAAACGGCTTCGATTGGTAACTACTTTCTTCTTCATCTTCGATTGTGGTTGCTCCATAAACCGAACACTCTTCATCTTCGATTGGTAACTCATATCAGATACACTTGTGTGAAACAAATGAGAGCCTGACTCGCTCCATAACAGAGGTATTGCAGAGGCACTTCTCCGGTCGCCGCCGCTCCTCCACATGTTGAAATGAGGTATTAGAAAAACTCACATTCCCAAATGAATGATTGAATCGTTTTCCTTTGGCAGTCTTCTTGTCTCTTCTTCCACAATAAACTGAAGCTCAAAACGAATATAATGTTTGGTAAACATGTTGAATTGAGTTTAAAATGCACAAATAAAACAATAAACATATCTAGGGTTTACTGTTTTTGTTTATTAAATGAAATGGAAAGAGAATTAGGAACTGATGAGGTGATCTAGGTGTAACGTCCGTATTTGCGTCTAGAAGAAAAGACATCCAAAAGACGCTAGAAACATAAACTTTTAAAATGTACAACTCTTTCACAACTTAAAGGGTAAAAACGCCAATACCATTAACACATGATTTTAACAAAATTTGGGCATGACCCGTCCGTAAAACTGACATTCCCCTGTTTTTAAACATAAGTAAAACAAACGCCATTCTACAATTTATTCAACCTGACACTTACTAAAAGAAAAACCAAGACATCAAGAGTTAAAATGTATGCCTACTAACAACTTGTACAAAATAGAAGTTTTGACCCAAAACGTTTGTGCGAACTAGCGGAAGCGCTTGGTATACTTACCATGAACACATGCTCGCTCCAATTCTCCAAGTCGCCTTAAATTGAGGATTTACCTACATTCAACAACAAAACTTTAAAAAGTTGGTTATAATACTGGTTACGCTTACAATACCATTCATTTAGTTCCATTCGCTTACATACTTTCTGTAACACCCCCAAATTACCACCTGCGGGAACTCCGCGAGGCGTGTTACACATCAGAGTCTGAGCCACCAATCACATTGAACCAATGGTAAATATTTAAATAGACATGTCATTAATTACCAATAGAAAATGTCAACATAATATTAATTCCCAAAGAGTTGTATAGCGGAAGCATGCAATATATCGTTTAACAATCGTTTCTTAATAATACTCAAAACCAACGTATCAAATATAAGTTAATCCAAGAGCCTCGATCCATGACCACTCCAGCACTCCCAGATAGCAAGTCCATGTCTCGTATTCTAACGACCTGCAAGCATGCAGACAAGTGTGTGTCAGACGACGCTGGTGAGTTCAAAGTTTAGTTATCATGTTTTGTTACCAGATATACGTTAGATCAATTCAACGTTGTGATTTGATGCTGTTTATAACTTGTTGAGATACCCTAGGGAGTGTGCCCATATGTATCCGGGAAGTGTGTCCAGCCCCCAATGCCCCTAATCAAGCATTGGTAATGATCGATTCCATGTACAATAACCAAGACCCAATTTCATTGTTTACCCAAGATACCCTTTCCAAACGTTTACTAGTTGTCCCAAACCGCCGGGACACATGCTTGAGAAATGCAATGAACTCACCTTGGTTTGCTCGGTAAGATTAACTACTCGCACACACTTAATCAGTCAAGTCCTAAGTATTCACATGTATTTGATCAGTTGATATTCACGAAATTGACACATATGTGTAATCACAAAGGACAATGCATAGATAGTCACCAAATAGCACATTGTACACATTCGAATTCATATATAAGTCATGCGTATCACTTAACAGCAGTTAAATGTCTCAGTTAACTTCTAACAGAGTTAAGTCAGGTTACTGTGCAAGTATACGGGTTGGCGAAACACACTTTGGCGAATCACCTCTTTGGTGAAACACAACTTGTTTCGTCAATCCCGCCTTTGACGAATTAGAGTTCAGTTTCGTCGATCACCCTTGGCGAAACACATCATGTTTTGCCGAGAGTTATGTTTCGTCAAACCAATCACGTTCGTCAGTTACGTCAGTTACGTTAAATAATCAGTTACGATTTGCAGAAACCCTAAACATGCTAACAGCCGTCAATCATCATACAGTTATCATCAATCACAGAATCATCATCACATACCCCGCTTTTACCCTAAGCGTAACGGTTTGCAAACAACCCCGCATAACCTTATCATCAGATCATACATATAAGAATAAACCTGATAGTGTGTGATGATTAATCAGAATTTGTCCTATCTCTTACTAACATGTACCACCATTGCAAGATCCATGATACTCTATACAACATCAAATTCCGCATATAGTTATGTAATTGATTAATCATGCCTAATCAAATCAACATCATCAAACACGCAACACATTCATTCCAGAGATCGGACAAACATACACATCCATATATCGAGAAATCAAAGCATCAACGAAACCAATTTAATAATCACACTAACCGAGATAATAGAAATAACGGGTTGATCGCTAAGGTTGTCTTCGGGGATCTCAAACTGCCGTCACACAGAATAGAAGGAGCTCTAGGGTTTTGGTTCTTGTCAAAAGTGTGAAATGGAAGTCGTTACCCGCTAATATACACTAATTAACGAACTGGGCCTGAACTGGGCCTTGGCGAAACTGGGCTCGGCGAAACAAATCCTGTTTCATCGAGCTATGGTTGACGAATCACCCTCTTGTTTCGTTGAGATTGCTTATGGCGAATCATACTTGATTCGTCGAGTATGAAATTCTGTTTAGTCAAGTTGATTTGTGAAGGTTTTACAAGACTTAACTAGTTTAAGTGTGTACTAACAGGTTCACATAATATCGTTAACACACAAACATATAATACCCACAATACATTACATCATATCACAACGTGTACGTTACAAGTCAATAAGTCAAACAACTAATCAGTCAAAGTCAACGTGCATTTAATGTGAAAGTGAAGGTCGAAAACTCGAGTTGTCACATCATCCCCAACTTGAAAGAAATTTCGTCCTGAAATTTGATAAGCCATCCATAACACGATGCTATGCTAATCAGGATGACTGTGCATTTTCCGCGGGTGTCACATCATCCCGAACTTGAATGGGAATTTCGTCCCGAAATTCACTAGTTACATGAGACCTAGGATTGCCAGGCTTGGTCTTGTCTTTAGGAAACAAATGTGGATACTTACGTTCCATCTGGTCCTCGCGTTCCCACGTGAACTCCGGACCACGTCTTGAGTTCCAACGAACTCTCACAATGGGTATACGGCTATGCTTACGCACTTTAACTTCCCGATCTATAATCTCAATTGGTTCTTCGACAAACTGTAACTTGTCATCTATTTTCAGCTCTTGAAATGGTACAACTAGTGTTTCTTCAACCAAACACTTCTTTAACTGCGACACGTGAAATACATCATGAACATTACCCAACTCAGCAGGTAATTCCAACCTGTAAGCTACCTTTCCAATTCGTTCCAGAATTTTGAAGGGTCCTACGTAACGAGGGTTTAGTTTGCCGCGTTTCCCAAAACGCACCACACCCTTCCAGGGTGAGACTTTTAACATAACGCGATCATTAACTTCAAATTCCAGAGGTTTACTACGCTTGTCAGCGTAGCTTTTCTGACGGTCGCGAGCTGCGGCCATACGGTCCCGTATCCGGACAATATTTTCCGATGTTTCAAGCACAAGCTCCGGGCCCGTGATCTGACTGTCACCCACCTCAAGCCAACAGAGAGGTGAGCGGCATTTTCGTCCGTATAGTGCTTCGAACGGAGCTGCCTTAATACTTGTATGGTAGCTGTTGTTGTAGGAGAATTCTATCAACGGTAAGTGCTTTTCCCATCCTTTCCCAAAATCGATTACACATGCCCGCAGCATGTCTTCAAGCGTTTGGATGGTGCGCTCGCTTTGACCATCCGTCTGCGGGTGATAAGCGGTACTCATGTCAAGCCGTGAACCGAACGACTTATGCATTGCTTGCCAAAGTTCAGAAGTGAAACGTGGATCTCGATCTGAGATGATAGAAGTTGGTACCCCATGCCTAGAGACGACCTCTTTAAGATAAACCGCTGCTAGATGCGAGAACTTGTCTGTCTCCTTGATTGCTAAGAAATGTGCTGACTTCGTGAGACGATCAACAATCACCCAAATGGTATCGTTTCCGGCCTGAGTTCTTGGTAGTCCTGTCACGAAATCCATGGCGATCTGTTCCCACTTCCATGTGGGTATCTCTGGTTGCTGCAGTAGACCTGAGGGCTTTTGATGTTCCGCCTTGACTTTAGCACAAGTCAAACATTTACTGACGTAAGTTGCTATATGAGCTTTCATGCTAGGCCACCAGTATGTAGTTTTCAAGTCGTGGTACATCTTATCTGATCCAGGATGTACGGAGTAACGTGACTTATGTGCCTCATCCATTACAAGTTCTCGTAAGTCACCATAGAGTGGAACCCAGATGCGTCCGGTTACGTAGTAAGCACCGTCTCCCTTTTGTTCTAGTCGTTGCCTTGAGCCGCGTAAAGCTTCAGCTTGAACGTTTTCTGATTTCAACGCTTCTAACTGGGCGTTTCGTATCTGGGAAGGAAGTTTGGATTGGATCGTGAGTTGCAACGCTCGTACGCGCCTAGGTGCATTATTCTTTCTGCTGAGAGCGTCAGCTACGACGTTCGCTTTGCCCGGATGGTACTTGATGGCACACTCATAATCGTTCAATAATTCAACCCATCGTCGTTGCCGCATATTTAACTCTCTCTGGTCGAAGATATGCTGAAGACTCCTATGGTCGGTGTAAATGGTGCATTTGGTACCGTACAGATAGTGCCTCCAGATCTTCAACGCAAATACCACCGCTCCTAACTCCAAGTCGTGTGTCGTGTAATTTTTCTTGTGAATCTTCAACTTCCGCGAGGCATAGGCTATCACCTTATCGCGTTGCATTAATACACAGCCGAGACCTTGAATCGACGCATCACAGTAGACCGCAAAATCTTCGGTACCCTCTGGCAAGGACAAGATCGGTGCACTGCAAAGTTTCTGCTTTAACAACTGGAAGGCCTCTTCCTGCTTCGTTCCCCAAGAGTATACCGTGTTCTTCTGTGTCAGTGATGTGAGAGGTTGCGCGATTTTCGAGAAATCTCTAATAAACCTTCGATAGTATCCAGCGAGACCAAGAAATTGGCGCATCTCAGAAGGAGTCTTTGGTGCCGCCCAGTTCTTAACTGCGTCCACTTTTGCAGGATCTACATGTATCCCTTTTTCGTTAACGACGTGGCCAAGGAAATGCACTTCCCGAATCCAGAAATCGCACTTGGAAAACTTCGCATACAACTGTTCCCTTCTCAAAAGTTCCAAGATGAGACGTAGGTGACGCTCGTGATCCTCCTTGTTCTTTGAATAAACCAAGATGTCGTCGATAAACACTATAACAAACTCGTCGAGATATGGCTTACATACGCGGTTCATGAGATCCATGAAGACCGCTGGCGCATTTGGCAATCCAAACAGCATAACTAAAAACTCGTAGTGTCCATAGCGCGTTCGAAAAGCAGTCTTGGGAACATCCTCTTCTCTAACCCTTACCTGGTGGTAACCCGACCTTAAGTCGATCTTTGAATAAAAACTTGACCCTTACAGCTGGTCAAACAAGTCGTCGATGCGTGGTAACGGATATCGGTTCTTGATGGTTACCTTGTTGAGTTCCCGATAATCGATACACATACGGAATGACCCGTCTTTCTTCTTTACAAACAGAACTGGGGCTCCCCAAGGCGAAGAACTGGGTCGAATGAAACCCCTATCCAACAATTCCTGTAGCTGATTAGACAATTCCTGTAGCTCCCCAGGAGCCAACCGGTATGGAGCTCGAGCAATTGGGGCCGCTCCTGGCGCCAGATCAACCTGAAATTCTACTTGACGGTGAGGAGGTAACCCTGGTAACTCCTCTGGGAACACATCAGTGAAATCCCGCACCACTGGCAGATCCTCGATCCTTCTTTCCTCAGACTGAGCGTTTGTAACTAAAGCTAACATTGCAGGATACCCCTTTTGTAGATACCTCTGCGCATGCATAGCCGAGATAATACCAACCATCGTCCCACTACGATGCCCTTGAACTAATAATGACTCCCCATCAGGGAGAGGGATACGCACAACCTTCTCCTTACACAAAATCTCTGCTTGGTGCTTAGACAACCAATCCATGCCTACTACTATGTCGAAACTACCGAGCGTAACGGGAAGTAGATCAATATCAAACACTTGACCCACGAGATCTAGTTTGCATCCAAAAAGGACATTCAAGGCTTCTATCGTTTTACCGTCTGCTAGTTCTACTACTTGTTTAACTTCTAAAGGCGTTGGGGTTATCCCCAATCGTTGACTAAACTCTAGGGACATGTAACTCCAATCGGCACCAGAATCAAATAACACAGAAGCAATATGATTGTTTACAGGAAACGTACCGGTGACAACATTGCTGTCATTCCTAGCATCCCCTGCCCCAAGCTGAAACACCCTGCCCCGAGCACCATTACCCCCATTGTTGCCATTGTTGTTGTTGTTCCCAGCATTGTTGTTATTCGGGCGGTTGTTGTCGTTAGCGTTCTGGTTTAGTTGAGGGCAATCCCGCTTAAAGTGACCCTCATCCCCACACTGATAGCACCCCTTTCTGAAGCCCTGATTCTGCTGGGGTGGTTGTCCCTGCTGTCTCTGGTTCTGCTGGTTCTGTTGCTGCTGATGTTTGGGCTGTGGGGCCCTACAATCTTTGGCCTCGTGGCCCGCCTTACCACACCTGTTACATGTCCGTCCACACTGCCCGAAATGATGATAGCCACATTTGTTACATCGTGGCTTCCTCCCTGCATACGAACCCTGACTTTGGCCACTTCCATGGCCTTGATTGACAGAAGACGACTGGCTGATGCTGCGATTGTTATTGTTGTCTGGCCTTTTCTGAGTCTGGCCCGCACTAGATGCTTTATCATAGTCACTCCACTTCCTTTTGTTATCGTTAGCGGTCGCAGTGGCAGTGGGTGCAGCAGCAGTAGTGGTTGAAACACGCGGCGGTAACGAGTTACTCTCTACCTCTTGATCCACAATCTTGTGGGTCAATCGAACAATCTGTGTCAAATCATTGAGATGGGCTGCAGTGACCAAACTCTTCACACGCGGAGGCAACCCCTTGATGAATAACTCAATCCTCCGAGACATAGGCCGGGACAAGTTCGGGCACATGTCCGCCAATTCATACGATCGCTTCACATACGCTTCGACTTCAGATCCAACCATCTTCAAGTCATAGTACTCGTTTTCCAGCTTCTGGACCTCATCCCGAGGACAATACTCCTCTCTGATCAGTTCTTTAAAGTCATCCCAAGTTGTGGCATTCGCTGTCTCGATGCCCAACAACTGCACTTGGGCATTCCACCACGTTAGGGCACCATCCGCCAAGGTACCCACAGCATATTTCACCCTGTCCCCAGCGGGACAGTTACAGATAGCAAACACGGACTCTGCTTTCTCAAACCATCTCAGAAGTCCCACAGCCCCTTCAGTCCCGGTGAAGGTCTGTGGCTTACAGTCCATAAACATTTTGAACGTACACGCAGGCTGGCTGGGTTGAGGTTGCACTTGCTGACCTAAATGACGAAAGGAAACACATTATAGGAGTGAAAAGACGTGTACGCGATATAAGAGGAAAAGCACTTGGTACATTCCATACCAGCTTGATAGGCTGCTAAAGCCTCAGCCACACGGGTGTTGATTAAGTCTGTCAACTCAGCCTGAGTCATGTTGATGTTGCCACGTCCGTGTCCCCGTCCACTCATGATTCTATATATGTAGATGAACCGATTCAGAAATCGAAATGGGATGGAAGTCAAATATCATGTTTATATCTACGTACTACCAAGTTTACACATAATAAGGCAGAACCCTTCTCACGCTCGATAAGCCTCACTGGGACTGGCATGCACCCCACGTTATTATTAAGTGTGCACCCATAATAATAAGGCAATTTGCATGCTTATCTCAGTGCCTCTTAGCTTACGCTCGAAGTTTCCCCCGTTCACATTACACAACGAAAGGTGTCATAGGTTTACTATTCACATGAGTCGAAGAGTAGTGTCACACTATCAAGTTTCCCTAGTATCAAGTATATCGTGTCATACAAGCTATGAGTGTGTGACTACTAAGGATGTAATGCATAAACTAAACAGAAGACGAACCTTGCGATCTGGAGCTGAGTGTCATGATCGATTCTTCGAAGGTATTTGGTTATAGTCTGGTTTTGTAAAACGTTTTAAAACCTAGTTCACTATAACCAGTGGCTCTGATACCAAACTGTAACACCCCCAAATTACCACCTGCGGGAACTCCGCGAGGCGTGTTACACATCAGAGTCTGAGCCACCAATCACATTGAACCAATGGTAAATATTTAAATAGACATGTCATTAATTACCAATAGAAAATGTCAACATAATATTAATTCCCAAAGAGTTGTATAGCGGAAGCATGCAATAAATCGTTTAACAATCGTTTCTTAATAATACTCAAAACCAACGTATCAAATATAAGTTAATCCAAGAGCCTCGATCCATGACCACTCCAGCACTCCCAGATAGCAAGTCCATGTCTCGTATTCTAACGACCTGCAAGCATGCAGACAAGTGTGTGTCAGACGACGCTGGTGAGTTCAAAGTTTAGTTATCATGTTTTGTTACCAGATATACGTTAGATCAATTCAACGTTGTGATTTGATGTTGTTTATAACTTGTTGAGATACCCTAGGGAGTGTGCCCATATGTATCCGGGAAGTGTGTCCCTCAATAACTTGGAGTGTGTCCAGCCCCTAATCAAGCATTGGTAATGATCGATTCCATGTACAATAACCAAGACCCAATTTCATTGTTTACCCAAGATACCCTTTCCAAACGTTTACTAGTTGTCCCAAACCGCCGGGACGCATGCTTGAGAAATGCAGTGAACTCACCTTGGTTTGCTCGGTAAGATTAACTACTCGCACACACTTAATCAGTCAAGTCCTAAGTATTCACATGTATTTGATCAGTTGATATTCACGAAATTGACACATATGTGTAATCACAAAGGACAATGCATAGATAGTCACCAAATAGCACATTGTACACATTCGAATTCATATATAAGTCATGCGTATCACTTAACAGCAGTTAAATGTCTCAGTTAACTTCTAACAGAGTTAAGTCAGGTTACTGTGCAAGTATACGGGTTGGCGAAACACACTTTGGCGAATCACCTCTTTGGCGAAACACAACTTGTTTCGTCAATCCCGCCTTTGACGAATTAGAGTTCAGTTTCGTCGATCACCCTTGGCGAAACACATCATGTTTCGCCGAGAGTTCTGTTTCGTCAAACCAATCACGTTCGTCATTTACGTCAGTTACGTTAAATAATCAGTTACGATTTGCAGAAACCCTAAACATGCTAACAGCCGTCAATCATCATACAGTTATCATCAATCACAGAATCATCATCACATACCCCGCTTTTACCCTAAGCGTAACGGTTTGCAAACAACCCCGCATAACCTTATCATCAGATCATACATATAAGAATAAACCTGATAGTGTGTGATGGTTAATCAGAATTTGTCCTATCTCTTACTAACATGTACCACCGTTGCAAGATCCATGATACTCTATACAACATCAAATTCCGCATATAGTTATGTAATTGATTAATCATGCCTAATCCAATCAACATCATCAAACACGCAACACATTCATTCCAGAGATCGGACAAACATACACATCCATATATCGAGAAATCAAAGCATCAACGAAACCAATTTAATAATCACACTAACCGAGATAATAGAAATAACGGGTTGATCGCTAAGGTTGTCTTCGGGGATCTCAAACTGCCGTCACACAGAATAGAAGGAGCTCTAGGGTTTTGGTTCTTGTCAAAAGTGTGAAATGGAAGTCGTTACCCGCTAATATACACTAATTAACGAACTGGGCCTGAACTGGGCCTTGGCGAAACTGGGCTCGGCGAAACAAATCCTGTTTCGTCGAGCTATGGTTGACGAATCACCCTCTTGTTTCGTTGAGATTGCTTATGGTGAATCATACTTGATTCGTCGAGTATGAAATTCTGTTTAGTCAAGTTGATTTGTGAAGGTTTTACAAGACTTAACTAGTTCAAGTGTGTACTAACAGGTTCACATAATATCGTTAACACACAAACATATAATACCCACAATACATTACATCATATCACAACGTGTACGTTACAAGTCAATAAGTCAAACAACTAATCAGTCAAAGTCAACGTGCATTTAATGTGAAAGTGAAGGTCGAAAACTCGAGTTGTCACACTTTCGTTTCTTTTTATGCATTCGATTCCGTATTAATGGGAATGACATATATATACTCATAACGAGATTTAAGCATACCACTTACGACCCGGTGACATAGGGTCAATTGCTTTCAACATAAATCTTTCATTTCATCCGTATAACGGATTGAACTTCATTCATTTGTATTGGCATTCATGACCACCCGTTCTAAACGGATGGTACACATTCTTACTCGACACGATTCAACTTGAACCGGTCAACTTGCATAGCTTAACACAACTTTCGTTAGCATAACCAAATCCACAAGGGATTTGCTATCTACTCACTAATCACCATAATTATCGTATCAAGGATTGTTTTGCATTAAAATTAATAAAAATTTAAACAAGGATTTGTATGCAACGGAACATACCTCGATCTTGCGTGCTTCCCGTTTTCCTAGAGCTTGTACCTTCTTCCTTCACGCCTACATTACAACATTCATTCATTTACTTAGTCAATTAATTTCATTCAGCCATTTTCCCATATCACACATACATTTATCTCTTAAGCATTTCATCAAACACCTTGTAGGCATCTTAATCATGGTGTACGGTATAAGACTATAAAGCACATTCTTACTAGTACATCATCATATAACATTCATATTTATTCGAATTTACATAACTACTTCATCCTACATCGATTTTTATTTATCATTCATGTATCACATCAAGCTCATAATCAAAATTCTAGTTGTAAAATCTTATTTCATCATCCTACACTTACTAGCTTCTTAGCAAACGGGTTTTTGCTAAAATCACAACAACCCATCCAAAATCAAACATAAATTCTGCCATAATTCTTATCCTATTCCTTAACCCTAACTAAATTTCACGAATTTTATGTCATGCATTCATGCTTGGGTTAAGACCCACTTCATATGATTCAGAAAATCACAAAATTGAACTCACCACTTCGAAGAACAGGTGTAGGAGCTTAGAATGACTGATTATACTTTCGATTTCTTAAGATTTCTAGCAATTCTTGAGGATTTGTAGAGTTAGGGTTTTCACCCCATTTTGCTCCTCTCCTGCCGATCGTCCAGAATCCCCACACACGAATTGTGTGTGGGTTTTTACCCTTTTGCATTTTTACTAACTTAAATTTAGGTATTTACATCTTTAGTCCCTCCATTTTAATCACTTAATTATTTTATATATATACTACCCTTTTATTATTACACTTTAACTTATGTCTAATAAATAATTTTTGGGGTGTTACAAATCTACCCCCCTTAAAAGAGGTTTCGTCCCCGAAACCTTTCTCATTCCAACTAGACCAATTCTACTCTTACTTTTTCATCTATTCACTCATGATGCTTACTACAAACCTAGATGCCTTCGGGATCTTGGCAAAAGTTTTATTTATGCACAAACATATTTGTACGCATTGTCCCTCCGTTCTTAAATTAAGTAAATTACTTTTACAATCGCATATAAGTCAGATTCTAATCCAAAGCTCTTATTAGTGTTGTTTTCACCTTATAATGCTAGTTCCTAGCATACATCATCACTAGCGATTCGTTCATTGATATTTATTTCAAATGTATACTATTGATCGTACAAGCCTATATTTACGGCTTGTTTCTATCTTTCTAATTTAGCATAACATATTCATACATTTGCTAACAAAATAAATCGATTTATCTCATTACACTCACGTATCATACATGATATAATCCATTATTGTGGTAATGATCAGCAAACACCATTATCCCATTACTAACGCTCTTCTAATTACTTCCTTGTTCGTATGAGGGCTTAGCATAACATTGTACGTATTCTATAAACATTTAATGACTTAGTTGTACTAAATCAAAGCTACCCACTTCCTAATCACTTTTTCATACTTAATACGAGTATAAAGCATCATTCTATTATTACTACCGTAACTCGAACTAATTATAAGTTTGAGTTTAGTCCTCAAATTTAATCCTTCGCACACTTTATTATTAGCTCCTGGTATGAACTACTTATGATAACAACTAGGTATGTTGTGTACGAGCACAATACGAACGTTTAACCCAATCAGCTCAACTTTCATTTAAGGCCTTTAGATCTCCCTCTCAATGACATTCATACCTCCTCACGCTGACCATTACAGGTCGATTATTGTATACCATACCATAATCATTCTACCGTTCATTTTGTTCACTCTTACAAATAAATCTACGGATTCTTAATCATTAATCAAGAACTAAACATTTTACTAACCTCGTCTTCAATGCATAAGTTAGTTATCCGTGTGTCGGATAGATCCGCTTCTTTATATGTACCTTCTGTACCAGAATTGGTCTCATTCATTCATGAAATATGCTCCCACTCGTGAGCATCCTTCCACTAGCTTCATTACTATCATCTCACTAAGAATTCCATCATATTTATCTATAAATAAATAGTTAGTACATAACCTTTTATAATTGCGTCCTACAGGGTGTTTGTTCGCCTATTGCCTCCTTCACAATTTTTTTATGTACATGCTAAAACATATCATGCATTCCATTTCTTACATACTATCCTTTCATTTTATTGGCTATTTCGTCAACTTTCGCAGTTTGAACTCTCAAGATCAGACTAACACCCCCTTACCTATTGTGGTCGCATCGAGGTACACGTTCGTACCTTATACTTGCATAATTGCAAGGACTTCATTTATTTCGTTTGACTTTTCGGAAGTCTAATTGTAAATGCATTCTTACATATGGGTATCAGTTATCCTATTCTGACACATCATTCTCTAGTCGAGCCCTAAGCTCCTATTAAAAATATAATCTTTTTATACGTACCTGGGGCGGGTCAAAACTCTTGACTCGTTATTTATACTTTGCGACGGTTAATGCTTTCCAAACTGTGACAAAGCATGCCCATACATTATGCTCACCTATAAGTAATAAACTTGACAAACCGAACATTAAATACCGGGTTCAAATGGCGATCGCCATTTGACCCGTATAACTTATTTGAGTTTGGTACTTAGTTTTTATTCTCACTTGTTTAATCCGTCTTCACTTACGGATTCGGACTTTTAATTTATTACTCTTCATTTTTTACTGGTTTGAATCCATTTCTCATATTCTAACATTTTCATCCGTACCTTACGTTCTTCTGTCGTATCATTTACCATGTCATTTCTTATGATATATTTTCGTATTAATCTTCTACATTCAACTTCAAGTGTTGGGTCCTAGCACTAATTTCCATGTCCTAATTCATGTAGCGCGTCTCTACGCGACACTCTACATCCTATTTCTAGTGGTGTTCCCACCATTCTTTCTTAAGTTTGATTCTCATTCAATCGTAAACTTAAACTTTTCATTCTTATCTTTCTTTCTTATATTGATCCAATCCTTTAAGAATCGTTCGACCCCTTTTTGCTAGCTTGACCGGACATAAGTGAGATGATTCTCGTGTTTTTCTCGAGCTTCGATCAATTCATGACCATTTCTTAATATACCATTTCCATTTGTTCGTTCACCGTATTTGGTGTTAATTCACCTACGTTTTCTAGCATGTCTCTTACTAATGAGTATCCTACATTACACGTTGCATTTCTTACGTAATATTTCCAAAATTTGTAAATAATTATTATTTACTGACCTTCTATGATTTGACCTTTTAAAGTCATTCACCACTTAGTACTTATTGTATATAAGTACTGTATCACGCGTTGTACTTTCTTTCAATTCAACATATTTACAAAATGTCTTTAGCTAATACCTCACCTAACATTTTCTCCATACCTTTCATTAACATTACCAAGTTCTCATTTCCGCCTTAAAACTTCTCAACTAGAATCTATGACCGGTTTACCCCTATAATGAGGTCTTACCGGTTTAACATAAGCCAACCATTTCAACCAAAACGTATCTTAACATTTCTCATTTATTTATACGTTTCACTTTAATTTTCGACTGTTCAAATACGCATACATCTTCATGTGGATAAATTCGAAGTGATGGCGAAATCACTTACCTTTAGCGTCCATGTTCATCCTTGCTTCATTGCTTCCTCTTACCCTGTTTGCCATCCATGCTTGAGTCAATTGACAAGATTTCCATCCTTACATATTATTACATTCGTAACATCGTTAGCTTGTGTGAGCATACACACAACTATTCACACGTTAATTGACTTTCGTTAGTCAAATTTCATATAAATGAGACGTTTATTAATAGTTATCTCATTTCCAATCCATACATCTAAACTATCATCAAGCATAACACATAAATCATTGAATACATAACACATTAACTCTTTACTTTACATTTGAGTCTAATGGCCGTTCTATAATATTCCTATGCTGTTGACTTTTAGAAAGTCAACTGTCTTGCTTACACACTTTAAACTTTTGAACATGTATCCATATAAATATGGTAGTCCATAATATTAATATCCTACGCATTTCATACTCGTATTGTATGATATATACAATTTACGTGATCCTCTAAACAATACACATATACATTCACATACACGTACTTTTACATGCTAATGTTTCATTATTCTACAATTAGCAAATATCATTTAAGGTAACTATATATCATAATTCCAACATATCCTTTACTAATAAGCTCATATGATTCACATTTAGCACATATTCGCCTCTTAACCATAACAAAACAAATCATTAAATACACATAAGCATCACACCATTCATGTACAAGGTACAAGTCTCTAATGCGTGATTCTATCAAAGCATACTTTCATCCAAATTTTCATACGAATTCCAACTCCACTTTATACATTCGTCATTCATTTCATGCCATTCCATATGTTACATTCGACTTTTATAAATTTTACTTTATCGCCGACGATCTTCATAACTTGACAAGAACATAAAACGGGTATTTCTGAGAAGTATGGGAACTTAAATCATAATTCACAAGCTTCTATACATCATAGTTCATTAGCCCATAATTACTTCGTTCGCATTCTTATATTTTAAACTTTTACTCCCCTTTTTAAACCTTCATCATTCACTTAGTACCATTTGACACGTTACTTTCAACTTTTACAATTTCATTCCTTCTTAACCACTATTTGTGATTACATATAGCTTATTAGGCCTTACATGGACCCTACGTAATCATTAATTAAGCTTTCGAACAACCCAGTAACTTTTATGTGTGAAAAACAACATTTTCCGTTACCACAAATTTTCTTTTATCCTTTCATGACTTAATTTGTCCCATAAGGGCTCAACGGGGCCGTGAACCAGGCTTTCGGGGAGTACGTTTGGCTAAAACGTGAAAAACATGGAAGATTTGTGGACCGGATTTGCACAACCCGTCGGCGACGGCTAGAGGATCTGTCGGCGACGGGCATCAGAAAGCGGCGTCGGCCACTTGTTTTCGTCGACAGACAAATAGGGCGTCGACCCTAGGAGGGGTGGCGTCGGCGACGGGCATCCAGCCGTCAGCGACGGCCTGCCGTATGTTAATCCGCTACTGCTTCCGTTTTTAAGTGTTTTAACTCTTTTTCGGGTCCGTTTCCAGCCGTACGGTCCCTGGAATTTGTCGTTTCGCCCTCCATAAATATTCCCTCACATACTTATCTTAACTTTATATCACAAGCACATTACACACACTAGTAATTATCATGAACTTAAATTGTTACCTCGTTGGCGATCTTGGAGCGAGCATACTTTCGAATGAGCCGTCAGTTTGAGTTCAAGCATCACCTTATATGCTCGAATCCCTCAAACCTCGGCTCTGATACCAACTTGTAACGTCCGTATTTGCGTCTAGAAGAAAAGACATCCAAAAGACGCTAGAAACATAAACTTTTAAAATGTACAACTCTTTCACAACTTAAAGGGTAAAAACGCTAATACCATTAACACATGATTTTAACAAAATTTGGGCATGACCCGTCCGTAAAACGGACATTCCCCTGTTTTTAAACATAAGTAAAACAAACGCCATTCTACAATTTATTCAACCTGACACTTACTAAAAGAAAAACCAAGACATCAAGAGTTAAAATGTATGCCTACTAACAACTTGTACAAAATAGAAGTTTTGACCCAAAACGTTTGTGCGAACTAGCGGAAGCGCTTGGTATACTTACCATGAACACATGCTCGCTCCAATTCTCCAAATCGCCTTAAATTGAGGATTTACCTACATTCAACAACAAAACTTTAAAAAGTTAGTTATAATACTGGTTACGCTTACAATACCATTCATTTAGTTCCATTCGCTTACATACTTTCATTTCTTTTTATGCATTCGATTCCGTATTAAATGGGAATGACATATATATACTCATAACGAGATTTAAGCATACCACTTACGACCCGGTGACATAGGGTCAATTGCTTTCAACATAAATCTTTCGTTTCATCCGTATAACGGATTGAACATCATTCATTTGTATTGGCATTCACGACCACCCGTTCTAAACGGATGGTACACATTCTTACTCGACACGATTCAACTTGAACCGGTCAACTTGCATAGCTTAACACAACTTTCGTTAGCATAACCAAATCCACAAGGGATTTGCTATCTACTCACTAATCACCATAATTATCGTATCAAGGATTGTTTTGCATTAAAATTAATAAAAATTTAAACAAGTATTTGTATGCAACGGAACATACCTCGATCTTGCGTGCTTCCCGTTTTCCTAGTGCTTGTACCTTCTTCCTTCACACCTACATTACAACATTCATTCATTTACTTAGTCTTCAGCCATTTTCCCATATCACACATACATTTATCTCTTAAGCATTTCATCAAACACCTTGTAGGCATCTTAATCATGGTGTACGGTACAAGACTATAAAGCACAGTCCTACTAGTTCATCATCATACAACATTCATATTTATTCGAATTTACATAACTATTTCATCCTACATCGATTTTTATTTATCATTCATGTATCACATCAAGCTCATAATTAAAATTCTAGTTGTAAAATCTTATTTCATCATCCTACACTTACTAGCTTCTTAGCAAACGGGTTTTTGCTAAAATCACAACAACCCATCCAAAATCAAACATAAATTCTGCCATAATTCTTATCCTATTCCTTAACCCTAACTAAATTTCACTAATTTTATGTCATGCATTCATGCTTGGGTTAAGACCCACTTCATATGATTCAGAAAATCACAAAATTGAACTCACCACTTCGAAGAACAGGTGTAGGAGCTTAGAATTGGCTGATTATACTTTCGATTTCTTCAGATTTCTAGCAATTCTTGAGGATTTGTAGAGTTAGGGTTTTCACCCCCTTTTGCTCCTCTCCTGTCGATCGTCCAGAATCCCCACACACGAATTGTGTGTGGGTTTTTACCCTTTTGCATTTTTACTAACTTAAATTTGGGCATTTACATCTTTAGTCCCTCCATTTTAATCACTTAATTATTTTATATATATACTACCCTTTTATTATTACACTTTAACTTATGTCTAATAAATAATTTTTGGGGTGTTACACTAGGGCTGACACTTGGATATGTTATATTCTTATCGCACTTCTAGATCAATCATATTCTCATCCAAACGTTTCACTAATCAGGTACTCAAATTTGTTTAGAAAATAGAGTTTGTATCTATGTTGATTTCATTTTTTGGATTCAAGTGGGTATATTACCAAAGTATATGACTTAACATCATGACTGGGGTGTAATGACTTATAGAGATTATCAGTTTACGCTAAACATAGTTGGTATTAGTTAGGTTAATAAGGTTCTTAGAAAATCAAAGCGATATTCAGTTGACAGTTTTAACCCATGTAATTAGATTTGGTGAAGCGTTCTCAATGTCTTCCTCTTCAAAGCCATGTAATTACATTTGGTGAAGCGTTCTCAATGTTTTAAGCTTTTATGCTTCTGCGGGTGTTGCAGGGGATTAAGTCAGCCACAATTTGTGTCGAAGATATGGATGAATGTTGGCACTTTTTAATGTAAAGCTCAGACATATGTGAGAGGACATTGAGGCGGTATAGATATCTTGGCATTACTTTACATTATTTTATAGTACCTACGTATTTCTTTCTAATTTTAATTTTAATTTTTCAGTCAAAAATATAAAAAGTGAAGGCTGATAAACAACCCATATAAAGGTCATCTTTGCAATTGTAATGCTTCTAATCCAGGTAAGGTTTTCTTAGATTAGATCGCATTGTGAGAAATAATAATTCACCAACGCTGTAGAGTAGAGAAATAATAATTCATTTAAACATTTTAGAGCTGAAAATAATTAAAAGACATCTCTGATAGACTGTTCGTTCTGCACAACAGGTTTCAAACTGGTGAGAACGGAATAATAATATACATATACTAGCACTACTGTTGGGTTAAAACATTGTTTTGGTGGATAAAAAGTGAACCCATTGTTTTGGGTTAAAACAGTGTTTTGAAAACACTATTGAAACCACTGTTGGGTCAAAAGATAGATGAAAACAAATGTTTGAAACCACTATTGGGTTAAAAAAGTTTTTTTTTTTTTTTTTGTGGAGAAAACACTGGTTTCAACCACTGTTGGGTTAAAACAGTGGTTTGAAACCACTGTTGAGTTAAAGCAGTTTCAACCACTGTTGGGTTAAACGGTGGTTTGAAACCACTGTTGAGTTACAACAGTTGTTTGACTTTGGTCAAACAGACTTTTGAACCATTAAAAGAGTGGTTTACTCTTTTAATAAGAGTTTTTCTTTTTGGTCATTCTTATCGAAAGTTAGGTAGGCGTTATTCGTTAATCGTTATATATTATGTTTATATAGAAAAGTATATCATTTCTTTAGTCATGCATGAATTTTATTTAGCTGCGTTTCAATTCTAGGGATTTACAACTGATCATGACAGAGCTCTAGAAGACAAAATCTGAAGAAGCAAAGGTCTGCTATGGCTCAACAGATCTTAAAGACAAACATATGATATTCAACAGATGCTGCTCAACAGAGGTTAACAATGTAACAGTGCTTAGGCTAATTGCAGATGTTAGGAGTTTATTAGGATGTTTAATCGTAGTTAATGTTTGTTGAAAGTCAAGTTGTATTGTTGAAAGTCAAGTTGTATTGCATGTATTGATTTTTTTCAAAGTAAAAATTTTAAGTTTGTTAGTATATTCATTTGATGTTTCACAGCTTCTGTGTCGAAGTTTAATAACCACATTTCCAACAGATATGAACATTCGGGAAAGTATTTCACTTCCAAAAAATATATAGTGATTCGTTGTTTAATGTATTATGCATGGTTTTCTAAGAAACGACCCGTGTTTGCACACGGGTCTTACCGCTAGTACTATATAATAAAAGAAACCATTGGAAGGACACATGTCATTCATTGAAGCCATCTATTTTTTTTATAAATAATTAATATCAATTAAAAGATAATTACCAAAAATATAATTATAATAATATAATAATTATAATCCATAATAACAATTGATAAGATAAAAGGATATGACATACTTTATTTTATTTAACTAGGTTATCACCCCGTGTATTACACAGGTTGAATAAATGAATTTTATATACCAAATAATAAAACATTATCTTTTTAAAAGCCTCCTTTATTGCACGGGTTGAATTAAATGTAATTTTATATATTAAATAATAAAATAAGTTATATCTATAAGAACCATATGTATTGTACGGGTTGAATAAATGTAATATTATATATATCAAATAATAAAAAAATTATATCTTTAAAACCATTGTATTACACGGGTTGAATAAATGTAACATTGTTTACCAAATAATAAAAAAAGTTATATTTTTAAAAACCCCCGTGTATTACATGGGTTGAATAAATATGATTTTATATACCAAATAAAAAAATATATTTAAAAAAACTAACGGATTTTTTTTCATATTTAAAGTAGGATAAGATTGAATATTAATCTGAACTAACGGATTTTTTTATATTTAAAATAGGATAAGATTGAATATTAATCTTTATTTATTTAGTTAATATAAGATTGAAAAATCATATGATTGAATAGGTGCGAGGTTGTATTATGATAAATCGGTTAACCGTACTGAATGATAAAGATAATAGTGATTGTTGAACAAATTAATTAATCGAATTTAACAGAAACATTTGTGATGTTAGGCGGATATTTTTTTAATTATTTGAAAGTTAATATCAACTTTGGAATTCGTATGAATTCTTATTAGATTTGATTAAATATTATTGATAATAAAAATTTGTATTAGATTAGATTTTAGATTTGATTAAATATTATTAATAATGAGAATTTGTATTAATTTAGATTAAATATTATTATTTTTAGTATTATTAATAATTTTAATCAATTAAATGAGAGAATGACAAGTGTCTCAAAACAGGTTTCTTTTATCATATAGTATAGATATAGATTATTTAATCAACATACAACCAACTAAATTAAAAAATATATATATATTTACTTCTATTATCTCCTAAACATCACTAGTTGGTTTAAACACACTATTGGATAGAAAATCACCAATTTCCATCTGCAAACTCTTTAAGTAATAGATATTCGTGTTCTACCCTTTATATTACATGTAATAAATAAACAATGTTAAAAAAATCATTGAAAGAATTAATAATCTCATTTGCGATGAAAAACATTGAGAGAGAAAAACATACCTTCTTAACCAAAACCGAATGTAGGTTAGTTTATTCAATTTGAAGTAGAAAATTAAGAAGAAAAATTCTATAGTGGGTTAAGATTCTTTAAATTAAATGTCGGCATTTTATATTATTATATTAGATTAGATTTTAGATAACCTTATCAATTTTATGAACTTTTAACCTTTTTAATATTTAGTGACATTAATTACTATGAGTAAAATATTACAAACTAACGTGATAATTATCACGTACACCTACTTATCTTATTGTATTTTACAAACAAACAACTTTTATCACTCAGATTAATCGTGAATATATATAATTTATTAAAATATGTATTAAAAGTAATGGAAAAATATTAATATTAGTTTGTTTTGGTGAACGGATAAGGAATAATGGAATTTGAATTTTGAAAGCAACTATATTATTATTTTTAGTATTATTAATAATTTTAATCAATTAAATGAGAGAATGACAAGTGTCCCAAAACAGGTTTCTTTTATTATATAGTATAGATATGTAGAGTTTTATGTTTATAAGTTAGATATTATATAGTAAAAATAAGTTTATAATTTCAATTTACGAAAATCACTTTAAAACATAACCAAGTTGATCGAACGATTAATTTAATACATATATTGTTTTACAATCATAATAAATAATTAAAACATAACCAAGTTGAACGATTAATTTAATACATATATTGTTTTACAATCATAATAAATAAATAGATAAACCACTATTAATTTATTTATATTAGTATAACAAAACTATTAAATATTTGTATTAGATGTTATATTAATAATAATAATAATCTTTTTGATTTCATTATTAAAAAAATTATTATTTATATGAATTATTTTAATATTTCGTAAAAATTACATTTATTCAACCCGTGTAATACACGGGGTTCTAACCTAGTATATAAGATATATAAGTCTCTTCAGGCCATACAAGTGTACGTCGAGTCCATGCAAAGGATTTGTTTAAGATATGCAAAATTATTATTTATATAAGGAATAATGGATTTTAATAATCACAAATATTGCCCGTTGGCCGGCAACGGTCTTAACTTCAAAAATTCCCACTGACGGTCCTATCTTTTCATATATTGGCCCTCAATGGACCCTGACTAACAGAACCCTAACGTCGTTAGTCTCTGGTCGCCGGAAAAACATTTTTTGATCGGAAAAAGGTTCCTAAAGGTCTGAACTATGGTTACAAACATGTTTGGGACGAAAACTTTGAGTTTTCCGTCCAAAAAGAAGTTTCCGGCGAAAAAAGAGTTTTTCCGGCGACCTTAATAATTGAGGCTTTTTACTAGAAAAGGTTCCTAAAGCTGCGTAATAAGGTTACAAAGAGGTTTGATACGAAAATGTTGAGTTTTCGGCCAAAAGGGACTTTTCTGGCCAAAAACGTTTTCCGGCGACCGGAGACTAACGGCGTTAGGGTTCTGTTAGTCAGGGTCCATTAAGGGCCAATATGTGAAAAGTTAGGACGGTTAGTATGAATTTTTGAAGTTGAGACCTTTGCCGGCTAACGAGCAATAGTTTGGATTATTAAAATCCATTATTCCTATATATTATTTTTATTATATTACATTAACATTTTATGTAGGATCTTGTCTACAGTGACACAAACGTGTCAGTTTGTTATTGGTGCACAGCTAACACAACACAAGGTACAACGTGAGGATGCATGACAAAGTACGTGAATGGTGGACAACTAAGGCAGAACAAAAAAGATAAAGCCGGAGATTGGTGTCGACAAAGTATGGAATATAATTTTTTTTCTTGCTTCACCACCACCAGATCTGAAATTGCATATTCGCCAACATTTTTGTTGATAGTATTTTAATACATGTTGCAGGTTGATAGTAGCTGAGGAATTCAAGAAACAAGCTAGGATGATGCTTCGAAACTCATCTTAGATAAATCAGGAAACTTGAACAATATTTTATGTTTATGTCATCTGATACTTAGTGGTTGTGAAATTTGTGTTTGGTGTTTTAAACAATATTGGAAATTTGATTATTCATTATTGAAACAAATAGTGTTGTGGAATCTCTTGAGCAATCTGAATCGCTTAGTGTCGCGCCCCAATGTTTTCCGCCATCAGTTGGGGTGTGACAGCCCCTGCCTCCGGTCAACCTCGTACACCGAACCGACATCATTGATTGAACCTTGTCCTCTGGTTAGCGACTTATGGTAGTGTAGCCGCCGGGTTGTGATGTCACCGTATGTGCGTCGCCATAAGGATTGGTTGTTGGCCCAGACGGTTCAAATAATCATATCAACAAACAAGAACACGAGATATTGGGGGGGAGGATAGACCCACGACTCTTTCTATTCAATCAAACAAACATAGAAACTTACAAAGAAAAGGACTAATAAAAACAATAACCTAGACCCCTATTTATAATACTACTAAACTTGCTCTCTGAAGGGGTAAGGTCCCAAAAACCTCGCTTTAAGTACTTGGGGCCATACCACAACCTCATTTTTTAACCCTCTTTAGACCGTGCGCGGCCGCGCACTGGTCCGACAAAGAGAATTTAGAACAGAAACATCGAGCAACACTTGCGCGCCAAAAAGGAACTAACGAATCCTTACGCCTCTCTCCATAACAAACAGGGATAAAAAATCCCAACAAACACTCCCGCTTAAATAATACCCAGACTTGGATATTATTTACTTCACTGATATCACACGATAAGGAGTCACACTGGATTACAACTGTAAATCTTCTAGAAGACTCAATCGTGCACCACCAGACGGTGCCACGTGTCATCTTCCTGGGCTCCCTTGAAGTCACGATGATGGCATGGAGTTGAAGAGAAATCTCCCTTGCCTACTTTCCACGTAGCAATACCCCAGCCGTTGATCTAGATCGCGATCCGTGTGCTCTCACATCCGATTAAGAGAATTAATGGAGGGAAAAATAACCGCATACGGAGTTAGCATTTTCCGTCAACATTTCAATAACAGGTTTTCCCGCCCAAACTTCGGCTATAAATAGAGGAGTAATTCAGGTACAATATTCAAGTTACATTCCCTTCACTTATACTTCTTCTTCTTCATATACCGATACTTATTCTCACGCCGGAGGTTGGTCACGGAGAGAACCCCCATTCTCCCCGTGGCGAGTCTGACGGTCTCTGTTTTGCAGATATCAAGAAGAAGAGAGGAGATGTCCCCTTGAACCGAACGATAAGAAACCAACCCTTTTTATGCAGAACCTAACCCCCTGGTTTATCTGATTCCGGTCATTTAACCGGTGTTTCTTCATTGGCGCCCACTGATTTCTTTGTTTCATCTGTTTTTTCTCGTTTCGATTCATATTTTCTTCACCCTCTGTTTCATATGGCAGAGAACCCATCACTTCACCCATCAAGTCCTCGATCCGAATTCAAGGTTTTCGCAACCCGAGATGTCCAGGTCGACGAAATCATGGGGAACGAAGGAAGTAACAAAAGTCATTTGGAAAAAAATGACTCCATGGTATAAACGGGAGTTTATAACCGTTCAGATCTACTCCTAGAAAGAACTCCAGAATACTGGTTCAACAGATTCCAGATCGCTATGAACCAAACTTTCACACAAAACAACAAATCTGAGTTGCCAAATGTCAGATCTGATACTCTGACAGAAGGAAAAGGTAAATTTGACGCTGCAGTATTAGACCAACAGATACCTAGTCAGTGGGACATCCAATCCAGTAGTCATGATGAGATGATTAAATAATCAGAAGGTACCAACCATCAGGAAGCCGGACCAAAGCAGATAAACATGGTGCAAGGAGGTCCTTCACGAAGGCCGAACAAACGAAGCCATAATCAGCATTGGAGAGAGCAGCAAGTTGTGTTTCCTGTCATCCCCAGAGGCCCTCAGGAAGAACGTCTAGTAATTATCACAGGTATCTTCAGCCACTACAGAACCGACTACATGTTCATAGATCCAGGAAGCTCGATGGATATCTATTATATATAATAAATGAAAGTTATTTGGGCCACGTGTCATTAAATTAGGGCATCCTCAGTTCTGTTTTCCCGCCCAACAGTACCACACTTCCATCCCTTTTATACTCCCTCCGTCTCCTTTTTTCTTTTTCAAAACCCTGAATCTGAATCTTCTTCTCCTGTACTCTTCTTCCTTCTTAATCAAAGATCAAAGCAAATCATCTCATCATGAATCATTCAGCCTTTGTAATTTTCATGTCTGATTATACCATGAAGAGGTAATATCTGGCTTTTGTAATTATCATCCCGAGCTATAGTTGGGAAGATTCTTTCATCTTCTTCGTCGGCAAGGTTCTTCCATTTGAGGTTTGATTAGTATGTTTATAGATCTGTGTTGATTTCTTCTTATTTTTATACAAAGTTTTACTTAAACCCTAATTTCTAATTGTAATCTCATCATATGGTTCCAGGGTTGTTGTTATCGATGGTCATCAAAGTTGAAACTAAGGGTTTTTTTGAATATGTTCAGAAACTGGTATGTTTGAATATGTTCAGAAACTAAGGGTTTTTTTTTAACGGTGATGATATGAGTACAACATCTGTTGATTATTGATCTTTGAATATGTTTACCGATTGTTCTTTTTGAAATTAGGGTTTCATTTGCTTGAGATTTGAATCTTCTGATTGTTGAAGCCTTTGAAGCCGATCCTTTTAAATTTCCAGTTCCCGAGGTAGTATCTATTTGTAACAGCAGTGGTTCAGCATCTACAGTGGACTCAACATCTACAGTGGATTCAACATCAGGTGTTTGCTATTATTGTTTGATGTTGTTTGCTATTGTTGTTTGATGTTGTTTGCAATTATTGTTTGATGTTGTTTGCTATTATTGTTTGATGTTGTTTGCTATTTTTGGTTTGTTTCTTTCATATTTCATTATGATTTTAGGGTTTTATTTTATATTGGTCATCACATTAATGGTGAGTACTCAAGAATATTGGATGGTTTACTTAGTTTTATTTTTGGTATTTTTGGATGATTTCATCCATTTCTTTAGATAGTTCATGATTGAAGATGCAGTTGAAGGGATAATTTGAGTGAAATGAATGTTGATTTATCAGAAGATGCAGTTGAATGTATCTTAAATAAGGTAATAATTGCATTACATCGCTGTTGAAAAATAGAATTGATAAATTTAGGGAAAGTGAGGTTGAAAGATGTTAACCCAACAGTGGAGATCTCATTCTACAGTTTCAATAAATTAAGGGTATTCTCATATAATTCTTCCTAGATGCTTCCAATGAAGCGGCACTTTGGACATCTGTTGTCTTCAAACATCTATTATCTATTATCTATTATCTATTCTATCTATTCTATCTATTATATAAAATAGATAATAATAGATATAATAGATAATAGATAATAGATGTTTGAAGAACAACAGATGTCCAAACTGCGGATTCTTTGGAAGCAGTCAGGAACCATTATATGAGAATACCCTTAATTTATCGAAGCTGTAGAATGAGATCCTCCACTGTTGGGTTATCATCTTTCAACCTCACTTTTCCTAAATTTATCAATTCTATTTTTCAACAGGGATGTAATGCAATTATTCCTCTCAATCAAATAGACTGACCCTTGCTTCCTCTCAAAGTGTTATGGAATGGTTATAACAGTTGATCATGCTAAGGACTGTTATAACTAACCACTGCTCCTTACAAAGACTGATGGACTTAAATACTGATGATAAATCCCTGTTAAAGTTGAATGTGCTAAGGACTGTTATAACTAACTACTACTTCTTATATAATCATCGTTCCAGTATCATTGTTCCAACATCGTCGTTTCAATGAAGCTTCCCATCACACATCAAGCTTTCAATATCGATGTTGCAGTATAATTGTTGCAACATCGTGAAAAGTTGCATGTGCTACCTTCTTTGATGGGAGAGTTGTAAGTTGAATGGACAATATGTATCTCTTCTTCTCAATACTCGGCATTTGTTCATAAAGGATAAGAGAAAACTGAAGCTCTCTCTAACCCATTTTCAGAAAAAAATTTGTTGATATGTAGTTTCCCTTGATAATGGTATTTGTTTTTGTTTTTGATTTTTACTCAAGTTCTGTTATCTTAGTTGTGACTAAATGATGATTATGAATGATCTGCTGCAGATGATGATGATGATGATGATGATGATGATGATGATGATGATGATTGTTCTACGGTTTCCAGTATCATTGTTCCAACATCGTTTAAAGTATGTGTGTTTTGCTACTCCAATTTTGAGTTTTTTATTTTTTTTTATTTTGAAGTGATATACGCTAATTCTTGCTTTATATTTCAGTCTAATCACAGTTGTTTGAAATTCATACAATCTGCTGCGGGTTATTATAGGTTTGTATTAAAGAAGCGTAAAGTTAAATTAATCACAAAGAAATATTTTTAAATCTACGTTTATAATGATTTTTGCTGGTGACTAAATGATGATTATATGTGACTCTGGGCAGATGATGATGATGTAGAAGCCGCAGTAGTTCCTACGAAACGCAAGAAAGCATCTGCTATTGCTGTAAGATAAGATTTTATCTTACTAGAGTAATGGTATTTCCTGCTTTTTTTTTATTAAAAGAAGCATAAAGTTTGGTTTAAAGCAGCTCTTTAGGAACAAAGTTAAGTATTAAGTATATAAGGACAGGGCTACTCTTCCACAGCTGAATAAGTGTTTTCATGTACTACATCTTGGTCTGTTCACGGGAGATCAACTTTCTATAAATCATGTTGTTGATGCATTGAGTACTTCCGTGGAGTTCATGGCGATTGTCGAAGATATACTTTGATGGAGTTTAAAGCTAAAAGCACTAAATTTGAAGCTAAAAACACTAAATTTTTGCTGTTAGGTTCGTAAATTTCTTGGTGTTGTTCTTAGATTTTAAATTGTTGCTTTTAGATTCCTAAATTTCTTAGTTTCATTTTCTTGAATTCTATGTAATTTTATAAAGTTCAATAACAAACACTAGTTTGAACATCTGTTTGCATTGAGGTCAATAGATAATGGAAACTCATGTTAGGTTGAACAGTGTTTTTAAGAGGAAAATAGTGTGAGAAGACAGTAGATCATATTAACTTAAACATCTGTTCATGGTTAAGCAGATGTTTGGCCTTTAACAGATGTTTGGCCTTTTATATCAGAGGTTTGGATTTAAACAGTTGTTTGACCTTAAACAGATGTTTGGCTATAAACAGGTGTTTGACCTTAAACATATGTTTTACCTTAAACAGATGTTTGGCTATAAACAGGTGTTTGGACTTAAACAGATGTTTGACCAAAAATAGATGTTTGGCCTTAAACCAAACATCTGTTTAAGGTTAACATCTATTTCACTATTGGTCAACATTTGATTGACTTTTGGTCAACATCTGTTTGAATTTTGTTCAATATCTTATTTTTTAAACAAGTACAAAATCCCATAATCACCCTATCATTTTAGTGAATTGAAGTAAAAGTGGAAATGACATTATTCATGTGGTCCTGTTGTTGTTTTGTTTGACCTCTAATATGGGTTCATGATCTAATCCGGTGATTTGAAGACATTGTTGTTTCATGTTTATACTAACAAATAAAAATCAAGTAACTTGGATGATTATGAAGCTCCTCATTTTGATTGTTTGGGTATAGTATTCTTGAAATTGGTCTTTTTTTGCAAACAGATGTTTATGGGCAAACATCTGTTTAAGCTTAGACCTTTGTTTATGTTAACAGTGTTTATATGTAACAATGTTTTTCACATCAGTGTTTTATAGTCTGTTAGGTTGTTAGATGTCATCACCTCAGTGTTTTATATGTAACAATTTTTATGACATCAGTGTTTATATGTAACACTGTTTATCCCAGACAACTGATATATAAGGCGAAACATCTGTTTAAGCCCCAACATCTATTTAAAAGCCTGTTACAACCACTGTGTTGGTTGAAACATTTGATTGTTAAAAGTTATCCTCTGCGGAAATACAACCTCTGTTTCTGCAATCTTCGTGTTGACCACTGACTTACCAAACATCAGTGTTTAAAAAACTGTTGGGTATTCACCGATAGGAAAAAATAGCCACTGCTCACTTTTTTATTGTTGACATCCATTGATATTGACCATTAACGGTTTTCCTAAAAAACAACCACTGCTCACATTTTTATTATTGATGGTGTTAATTAGTAATAGATTGAAATTATCAAATAAAAACTAGAATTACAATGAAATTACCATTTTACCTAATCGTTACATTCCAATGAGATAAAAGTTCCTCCAACATTGTTTTCGTGATAAAATTTAAAGTTAAATTAAAAAATAAAAAGAATACTTGATTACTATTTGTTCCGAATCAAATCAGTAATTAATGCTAATTTCTTGAGCTTTGGACATTTAAAATATGCAAAATGTGAATTTCAAACTAACGGTTATTATCTCTTAATTAAAGTTTAAATAAAAATTACAAAAGTCATCATGACAATTGATTTCAAATCAGATCACTGATAATATCAGTAATTTTTTAAATTACAAATATGCAAAATGGTAATTTACAACTGACGTTCTCTTTTTTTTCCTACTTTGCATATCATTTCTAATATTTAATTAGTTTAATAAAGCAGGATACAAAGATATACACTACTTACCTTTCAGTTCCCAATAAACACCAGTTCCCAATAAACATCATGACAATTGCTTTCAAATCAGATTAGTAATTACTGATAGTATTAGTAATTTTGAAATTCAAAATTCAAACCATATATTCTTATCCTATAAATAAGATATAATTATCTGGTTTCACATTCAAATCTCGCTCCCTAATATATGTGAATGTATCTTTCTCTCTCAAATGCATCTTTCTCATGATTCAGCCGCTTATCTCCGATTAGACTTCTTTGTTCAAATGTTTGTTGATTATGTTTACATGTTATCGTTCCAGTATCATTGTTCCAACATCGTCGTTTCAATGAAAATTCGCATCCCACATTAACCTTTCAATATCGATGCTCCAGTATCAGTGTTGCAACATCGTGAAAAGTTGCATGTGCTACCTTTTTTGATGGCATAGTTGCAGCTTGAACAGACGATATGTATCTTCTATCTTGAAAAGTTGCATATGCAATCTTTTTTTTATGGGACAGTTGCATTTTTTGATTTTCGTTAAATCGAAAGTCATGTTTTCTTGCGCCAGGAAGATTTTCTGGTTTTATAGAAAGTATAGATTCGTGCAATATCGTGAAAACTCAGATGTGCTACAATAGTTGAGAAGATACCTGATGTCTGTCGTTATGGACATGCAAAAACCAACTAAACTATGTAGATAGGATAAGTCGGATATCGAACTAGAGGAGGATTGTGGAAAGTGTTATTATGCTAAGTATTAATTAACTAATACAGAATTGGAAAATCGGTTTGTTTGTTTATGATAAATGACTAAATTAACGAATAAAAATTGTGGTTTAAAACAATGATGAGAAAAGGTGATCACTCTGGGATTCAGATTCTGTAATTACTAATAACCTAGTTCTGATTTTGATTTTGGTTTTGAGGGATTGGTGGATCTTGAATGGGAGGGATTGGATCGTTTTGGGCTTGGTTTTGTGGCTCTTGATCAGCCATTTCGTGGGCTGCTTGTTCAAGATCTTGAGCAACTGTTGATGACTGAGCTTTAGTTTTCACTGCTGAACGGAGAAGAACGAGATTATGTCGAGTAGTCTTCTCAATTTCTGGATCAAATAAGAGCGGTGAGGATTTCTTTGAAAACCTGGTATGCATGCAACACGAGAATCACCTGCACACAAACAAACAAGAAACCAAGCGTAATACGGAACAAACAAATAAAAGACACACAATGGTTTTTCTAATTTTTAGGTTTTTTGAATTTTTTTTAATAAAAACAACTACAAACACTAAGCGCACCGATTCCCCGGCAACGGCGCCATTTTGATCGATGTCGAAAGGTTGGTCAAAAACAAGTTTAAAATTTGGTCCTAAGTACCTTACTAGCAAGGGTAAGTAGGGTCGTCTCCACTGGGAATATGTGGTTAGTGTTGATTGTAGAAACCTAGATTAACTAAAACTAAGAAAAACTATTGCTTTGATTGCATTTTGAGATTTTTGATCGAGAAAAATTAAGAAAGTTATCAATTTTAATGAAAAGCAACCCCCTCCGGATTTCCTGGTTCAATGATTCACCTAAACTTGTTTAATTAGATAGATACCAAAAGGTCTTGTTAACGGTTTAGTTTGATTGATAATCAAAGACAAGTTTTTAATAATAACCTATGCAATTTAATTACCAAATCATAAGTGCCAATAACCCACCCAATAACCAAACTACTCACGATGCAAGAAAACCGAATGCGAATGGTAAAAGATGAATAATTGCAACACTCACAATTCTTTTAAACAAAACTAAACCACAAGTATTCTTCAAGTTATGAAAAACAATCCAAAAAACTAAATAAACAAGGTTTGAGTTTCACATACATGAACCATCCACCCGGAGGTGGTCACAAAAGAATCTAGCCACTCATAGTCATGATTTGATCTTCTTGGTTGTCTTGGATGTTTGATTGTGTAGGATCGTGTTTTGACCCGAACGAGTCATTTAGGGGCGTTCTCCTATGTTTTAGGTGCGGAATAACAAGAAACTTAGGTAGAAATAGCTTGCACTTCACTTTAATCTACTGTATTATTGATTTATCAACGTTTACAGTCCAATCGTCACACCGGCAGCACCTCGGTATGGAAATCGTGATCATTACAAATGATTTCGCTTATGAGGTATATATAGGGTTTAGGTTTCGCTTCAAGTGACATGTTCACATAAGCGAAATCTTATGTGAACACATAAGTGAAACCACCTAGGACGGTTCAAGCGACACCTCTAGACACTGTCCCTATAAGCGAAACCTCCCTATTACACACATACAATCTTCAGTTTTCTCGTAGAATGTGCCCTAATCTATACAATACAATGTTTGACTTGATCCAAGACGAAATCAACAAATGTAGTGCACCAACAGACTCCCCCTCAGATGTTGATGGAGTCGTTCATCGAGTCACAACAATGCTGTATCTTCACATCTTCAGTCTTGATCAGTCTCTGGGCTTTGCTCTCTCTCTATCTTCATCAACAGACTCCCCATCTCGATTTGCTGGCATTCCTTTGTTCTTCAGCAACATCTTCAGGATCGTTGTCTGGCCTACACAGTTTCTCAGGATTGATCAGCCTGACTCAAACAGAGGTCTTCAGGAATCGAAACCTGGCACTCTATCTTCAGATTCAAGATCAAAACCTGACTATACCTGCACATATTCTTAACCCAGCAATAAGATTTCCAAATTTAACAATTTGAAAACATCAACACAAACTCTTTCTCAGAAATAAGTGCACCAACTACAACTCTCCCTCAAATTATTCACTTATGATGAACCACTTGATAATTTGAAGAACATATTTTGACAATTAGACACTCTCCCCCTCACAACAATGTCATCATGTTTAGCACTCGGAATTTTGAAAATCAGCTTTCCAACATCAGTTGTCGAAAATCTTTTTGACTTTTTCAAAAGTTTATGCTAAAACACACACAAAATCTTTTTGGATTTTTTTTAAAGGAAAGTAAATGACACCACATGTAAAAAACAGAATGAAGCAGAAATGAATTATATACAGGCAGTATTTTTGTGAGTTCGTGTAAGAGGATCATATCAGTTTTAAGACATGCCACCAACACCGTTAAGCTTGATATCATTCTCAGTTCAAAACAATTCACCTGGATTGTCAGTATATCGGTCCACTGAAATTTTCACACAAAGTTCAATTGATCCGAGATATGATGTTAATGTCTTAGATACTGACTTATTCGTGTGTCTCACTACTTGAATATACTCCTGTATCCAGATCCCAATATTCAGTCTTACAGGTGAGTATACCACAGCTGATATCTGTATAGGGGTTAGATGAGAGGACCGTGAGAGCTCAGGTCGATACTTCCGTATACGCAGAGAGATGACGGCTTCGACTTTTGGTGTGTCCCCTTTAGAGGATCTTTTTGATTTCAACAGCAGCGACTATCAATTTTATTGTTTCATCAGCATGCTGAGGGGGAAGCTATGTTTCAAGCTTTTGCGGAAAGCATTATCCGGGGACTAGGTCAGTACTTCCATACAGCAGAAGTCCCGGGATAATACCCCAGATATCACTGAGCATAAAGACCTGGTATCTCAGAATAAGGGACCTTTCAAACAAGATTTCAGGGGTTACCTATATATCCAAGTTTGTGTTAACCCACAGAACAAGCAAGTTTGAAATTTAGTTTATATCTCGTCACAATCTACTAAAAGTGCGAAAACCTACTGGCATATCCGCAGTGAGATTGTTTATCACATTTTATCTTTACATTTCTTTAGCATGTTGTGACAGCCTACTGATGTATTATCATTTCCTCTTTTCACAACGAAACTCATTTTTGAATTTTATCATGTTTTTGGCTTTTTCAAATTTTCTAATGTTTTTTGATTTTCTGAAATTTCCCTACTCCCCCTAAAATGCAAACACATTTCAAAGGAAATTTGAAAACTACTAGACTCTTGACCCACTTGAAAACATAGAAAACAACACAAACTGTACAGAAACTTGACAATTGACATCGAATCACATCAAATCGCCATTCACTCGGCATAAACAATCTGAACTCCCCCTATCACAAACCATTTTCTCATTTAGATCTCAAAACACTTAAGTTTGTTTTAATCAAAATGATTTTTCTGGAAAATGAGTTTGTTTTTACCACTTTTAAGTTTACCACTTGTGAAGCATAGGGATATGATTCATCATCTTGTCAGTTTTATCCAATGTAATGAATCAAATACAACTTAGTGTCCTTGATTCACTGTTTTGCAATTAAGCAACCTGTACCACTTGTAAAAATAACCACTTGTAGATATAACCAATCAATTCCAATTGTAGGAATGAATCATCTACATTTTACCCATCAAAGTGTCGATTCCTGCTTCGCACTTACCAACCTGGAAGCTCCGGCGTAGTCCTTTCACCTGCGATCATTCAAATTTTATTCAAAAAAATTTCAAACAAACTTTTCAAACACTAGAATGATGCCGATTCCTGATCCACGATATAAACTTGGGATCTCGGCATAGTCCTAAGACTATCATGGAAAGCAGACTTCCATCCAAGTCTTTTCAGACTTGATGGATTTCAACTCTTGCGCAGTGGGGTTGTATGTTGCCTTTTTAGTCGCATAAAAGTCTTTAACCCCCTTTGCTATCCCATTCAACATTTTCCCAAAAATTCTCTTTTCACTTCCATTAAAAGTTTTCTCGACATCAAATTCATTTTTCTTAGTGTAAAACTGTTTCGAGATATCAACTTTTCCAATTTTCTTTTTAACTTCTTTAAATTTCAGTGATGGAAAATCATTATCATTTACTGAAATTTTTCTTCAACTTGTGGCTCTTCTGGCTTTGTGGAACCAGATTCATCGCCGACATTCTCATCAACTTTCTTAACAACCCAAATTTGGTTGTCTTTTCCTTTCTTTTCATACAAATTCTTCTTCGAACATTCACCAACCTCATATGTTGAGTTTTCAAAAATTTTAAGTTTTTCAGTTGGTGGTTCAATAGCAACAACTTTTTCTTTTAATTTCTGAGAAACTCCCTGTTTTGTTTTTGCATTCTTTGAACAATTCCATGCAATGTAACCAGCTTCATTGCACTTGTAACAGGTACGAGTCTCTCTTTGATAAAACACTTCAATTCCATTCTTTCTCTTCTCAGCAAGAAACTCTTGGTTTGACTGTCTCCAGAATGGTTTCTTCTGTTCATCTTCTGAGCTTCCACCTGACACAAATTCTGTTTTTGTTTTAGAATTTTTATCATTTTTATAGTTTTCTGGTGGAACAAAACCTAATCCTTTCTTTTTGAAGCTATGATTTTGATTAGGTTTCCTTTGAAAACCAGAACCAAAATTGTAACCCTTTTTCTTGTTTAGACGTTGTTGAACTCTTGAAGTGTACTTTTTAGGTTTTTCAAAACTTTTTAAAACTTTCAATTCAGGAATATTAATTTCTATTAGTTTGAAAGTTTTATTAATCAATTCCGTTTTAGTACTCATTATTGGGAACTCTTTGTTGTAATATAATTTGTCAGAACCATTCAAAGTATAAACCACTTCGAATGTTTCATCATTCAAATTTGCCTTTGATAACAAAAACTCTTTACTATAAGACCGTTTAACCGACGAATTTTCACTGTTGACTGACGAATTTAACCCTCCAGACCCAGACTTTGACTCGGACTCCTCATCAGTATCTAACACCTGATCGACCACCTTTTTGATCAACTCAGACTCATGATCAGTATCGGACGAGGTAAACGTGACATCAATGTTATCTGGTAAAACGTCAGTTGTGTCGGTTTTAAGCTTTATATTGACTGATTTTTCAAGTTGCTCCTCGTTTGTTCTAGGAGAGTACCCTTCCCAAATCGTAGGCGAACACTTGTCATAGCTAACAGTCGATTTCTTACCACAAGCATTCTTTTCCTTCGGCTTCTCGTCTTGAAAAGATTCCATTCCTGCAACAGTTGGGTAAATACGATCAATGAGATAATCAGAACTAGAATAGCTTTGCAGTAAACGTCTAATCCTCTCATTTTCGATTTTCTCGGTCTCCAACTCTTGCTTCCACTTGGAACTCTCTTCGATGTAGAAGTTGATGGCTTTCTGCTTTGACATCATGACTGCATTCATCATCGTCAGCGCTTGTTCTCTCTCTGAGTTTGTCTTTTGGAGACCAGTTACTGTTTTGTCCAAGACATCATACGATTCTTTCACATAGTTGAGGTTAAACAGTAACTGCTCCTTCTTCTTCTCATACTCAGCAATGATGTCGTCTTTTGCTGCACATTCCTTGCAAGCTTCCAAACACTTTTCGCAAGGCTTTACAACTTCAACAATCTTTTCTACTTCAATTGTTTTCACAACTTCTATCACTTTTTCTTTTTCTTTTACCTTTAGTTCTTCTTTCACTTTCTCAGTTTCAACAATCTCTTCAGCAGAACTTTCAACATTTTCATTCTGAACAACTTCTTCAATCTTCACTTGTTGTTGTTCTTTAGCAGCTCGTTTCTCCTTCAGTTTCTCCATTCAATCTGCAAAATAGAAATAAAAACTTTCAAGAGAAAGATGAGATTTAGAAATATTGATATGTTTCTCTTCCTCATCATCACTGCTACTATCAACTGGTGATTGATCAAACTGTATAGACTTTTCAGAATCAGTATCTGATGAACCAGAATCAGATGGTGTTTGATCAAATACAACTTCTTTTTCGGAACTAGCAACATTTTCAACACTCTCATCTGAAACCTCTGAAATTTCCCAAGATCTTTCTGAAAGTTCATCAACACTTTCTGAATTTTCATCAGACGTAGCAGACTTTTCATCCTCACTAGCCACATTTACTCCAATAGACTTCATCCAGGTAGCAAACATGTCTGGTTCTCTGACAATTTTGGCGATGAAAGCTTTGAAATCTCCTTTCTCATCAACAAACATATCCCAGCTGAAGCCTTCAGGTAGTCTTTCATCATCTTGATCAACTATACAGGCTTTGCTATCAGGAGATATGTAGTTGCTCCAGTTGAAGTCCACTAAACATGCTCTCTTAGAATCTTCAATCTTTCTACCATGAGCCGTCTGTGAGTCTTGTGATTGACCAACCTGCTGATAAATGGCTTTCCGGTAGTAATCGTCTTTTCCGAACGGATTCTGAGCACCATTAGCTTCTCTGTTTTTGCACTCCCGTTTGAAATGACCTTTCTCCCTGCAACGAAAACAAGTAACTTTGGATATATCAAAACCTAAAGTAGAAACATGAGCATCAAGAAAGTCATTTCTCCCGGTAATAGTCTTAAATTTTTCAGCACGCCTAAGAACACTAGCAAGACACCATTTGATATCCATAAGTTCCATCTCTTCGGCGTCTATCTGATCGTAATCCTCCTTTGTAAGCATAGGATTTCCGATCCGACCAGCTACAAGACCCTCATAAGATATTAGAACAGAACCAAGTAGAGCCATGTGGTCTTTAGCAGTGTCTTCTGAAAAACTTTGACCTTCTGGAAGATTTAGAGCTATGTTGCATTGAATTACATAACCATTTCCAGTTTTTGTACTTTGAGACTGAAAGCTTGTGTTTGATTCTTTAGGATTGACATTTGGATATGATGAGAATCCAATGCTGCTTTTGGTTGAACTCTGATTAGCTTTTTCTGTTGAATCACCAGCACTGAAAGCAGTTTGAATTTTCGGACTTCTCTCAGATTCTGGAACCGGAACACTCCCTTTGTAATACATCTTTACATCCTGTTGACCACTCGGACTATTCATCCTAGCAATCTTCTGCTGTTCCAGATCCTGACTCTCGATCTTTTCAATAAACTGAGAAATAGTCAACCCATCATAAACACCTGTGTTTTTCAGAATCATCAGATATGTTCCCTACTCTTTCTGTGGTAGAGCATCAGCCAACTTATCCACCCACTCTTCACGATCCTTTTCAATACTTAACATCGACATTGATCGTACAAGGTGACAGTATCTCTCAATCGGCTTCTTTGTGTCTTCACCCGGTAGACTGCTGAACAGATCAAACTCTTTCTTAAGCAACGCTTTCTTGCTCTTTATCATGTTCTCACTTCCCTCAAATTTAACTTTAAGTGCATCCCAAATTGATTTTGCTGTTTTGTCGTGCTGTAGCAAAATAAAAATGTCTTCTTTGATCGCTTGCTGAAGCAGACTTATCATCATTTTCTCAGCTTTGTACATAGCCCGTTCCTGCTCTGTGAATTCCGACAAATTTTTGGTAGTCTGCAATTTTGTTCGAGGCAACACATATTTCTTCAAAATACATTCCCACGATCTAAGATGGTTTACCTGAACCCAGTTCTCAAATCTATCTTTCCACCCGTAGTATTCTTCGATACTCATCAATTTCAGGGGCTTTTGGGTGGTTCCAGTCTCGTTCTATAAGTTCATGGCCTGAGCAATCGCAGCTGGAGTAGATGATGTTGCAAACGCGTTGTAAAACTCAGTATCCATAATGACTAGGCACGTTTTCCAAAATCAGTGACAACTAAGCGAAACCCTTGAAGTGGATGTACGAATAAGCGGATCTCAAGATGACTGAATAAGCGAAACTGTTATGTTCACAGAAGCGGAACCTTAGATGATCAGATAAGCGGAACCACTGATGAACTTTGGAGCGGAACCTTAGTGTATCTTGAAGCGGAATCTTTGATGTTTTTGAAGCGGAAACACACTTAAGGTGACACACAAGCGGAACTAACATGTAATTTTGAGCGGAACCTCTGAAGGATGACCGAATAAGCGGAACTATGAAGTAGTTTGAAGCGGAACTACTCAAGCGAAAACCCAAATTGTCAGTTGAAGCGGAACCTTTCAAGCGAAACAGTCAAGTGTCCCTTAAAGCGAAACCATGTCCGAAGGTCATTTTAATCATTTTTAGTTCGAAAGTTGGTCTGAAACTTTCCAGGGTTTATCTTTGTTCTATTGTGCACAGTCTGAGAAATTTTGAGCCAATTCTAACCGTTACAACTTTCTAAAATGAAACTAGAAGGTGTAGAAGAAAGAAACAATGATGAAATCCAGCTAATTTCTGTAGAAAACCTCCTCCCAAGCTCTGATACCAATTGTAGGATCGTGTTTTGACCCGAACGAGTCGTTCAGAGGCGTTCTCCTATGTTTCAGGTGCGGAATAACAAGAAACTTAGGTAGAAATAGCTTGCACTTCACTTTAATCTACTGTATTATTGATTTATCAACGTTTACAGTCCAATCGTCACACCGGCAGCACCTCGGTATGGAAATCGTGATCATTACAAATGATTTCGCTTATGAGGTATATATAGGGTTTAGGTTTCGCTTCAAGTGACATGTTCACATAAGCGAAACCTTATGTGAACACATAAGCGAAACCACCTAGGACCGTTCAAGCGAAACCTCTAGACACTGTCCCTATAAGCGAAACCTCCCTATTACACACATACAATCTTCAGTTTTCTCGTAGAATGTGCCCTAATCTATACAATACAATGTTTGACTTGATCCAAGACGAAATCAACAGATGTAGTGCACCAACAGATTGCATGAAAGATTGATGAAAATTGATGTTGGGAACTCCAAAATTCGTCCTTGGGAAGTGGAAAACGGCTAGGGTTAGTGAATATCACGTTTTGGGGTTGAAGATATCTCAAAATAAAGTGAAATTCTGAATTTTCGCATGATTATCTGCTTTCAGCGCAAGGTTGCGCCCCCACTGGCACAAGGTTGCGCCCCTGACTCAATGGCATCTGTATTGCGTCAAAACTGACACCAGGTTGCGTCAAACTGGTTTCTTCTTGCACCAAGTACTGGTTTCTCACCATTTTTCGCATTTTTCAACTCCCAACTTGTGTATAAGCTTCTAGCCTTCATAAATCTTCCCGAAAACCTCCCGTTTAGCTTCAATATCCATCCATTAAGCTCTAGGCACTTACAAATAGAAACACACTCAAAGTAACCATGTGTTATGATAATAAACACTTAAAACCTTATATTTACACATGTTAAAACACGGTTATTTACCCTTCTATCAATACCTTTGCATTTTAGGTTTATTTTTTATTTGTGTTGTCAGTAATATAGAGTACGGTGATAGTGACGTGCAGTTCATGGCGATGCTGAAGGACATACATCGAGAGGTTCAGCAATCGATGGAGTTGAAACTAAAGTTTCTTAATTCTTGCTGTGATTCTTAGATTTGAACTTTAATATTGTTTAGTATGTTATGTAATTATTGGACTTTTAGTTTTAAGGTCATGAATAAATGAATAAATTTAATTTTATGAACCTATGTTGTGTTTTATTTTTACTTATTATTTAGTGTTTCAGTAATATTTAGATTATGTTGATGTTGAATTGTGTCTAAATATTTGTTTGGTAAGTCAACAGAGGTTTAATAGTGTCAAGGATTTGTTTGATGGTCAACCTGTGTTTCTTCATTCTTCATGTTGACCACTCACTGACCAAACATCTGTGTTACAATCACTGTTGGCTATCCACTGATAGTTAAAAAATAGTCACGGCTCACATTTTTATTGTTGAAAGCCACTGTTATTGAGAATCATTAGTTTTCCTAAAAAAAATCAACTGCACACATTTTCAACAGGGATGTGATGCAACGAGTCCTCTCAAATGAATAGATGGACACTTGCTTCCTCTCAAAGGGTTATGGTGTGGTTATAACAGCTGATCATGCTAAGGACTGTTATAATTAACCGCCGCTCCTTATAAAGACTGATGGGCTTATTGACTCATGAGGCCTATGCACTGTTGAAGACAAAGCCCTGTTAAAGATAAGCACTTATGTACCTAAAGCCTGATCAACTAAAGGAAAACCACTGCTTAGTAGCAGCAGTGTTTCAGCATCTACAGCGGATTCAACTTTAGTATTTATGTATAAGTGTTTCTTATGTAACAGTGTTTAGTGTATGTGATACCTGTGCCTCTGCGACCATCAAACAAAAACCAAATCAATGAAATATTGTGTTTCATACTTGGGATTTGTGTAAACATGTGTATCATTTGCACATGTCAATTCTTGTTCGATTTCGGGCCTTAAATCGTTTTCTGGAAGGTTATACGCGATCTGATGCGTAAATATAACCAGTTTAATGCAACAAACACTCCGCAATAGTGACATAGGCTTAACCTACCTTAAATAACCTTTACATAACTTAGAAATAAGTTTTGGATGGTTTGGTATGACGAAATCAAGTTTGTTCGCTTACAGGGACTAAAATCGACAAACTGCGAAAGTATGCCGATTTGAACTGTAACGAACAACCGGAACTTGATCATAAGTTAAATATGCCCTAAATATCCTTTACATAGCTTAGAAATAGGATTTGAGGTGTTTTGTGCGCAAAAATAAACTTTATGTTCATTCAGGGACTAAAAGCGTCAAAAAGTGCATAAGTTTGCATTTTCGCGCATATCTTACATTCTGAATACATCCGGACATCCAAAAATTTATGTAAGCATTAAAATATTTTATTTTAGTGTTTGGCATAAGAAAATTCCATTTGCCGCTTGATTTGGATCATTTTTGCGTTCGTTAATTAACCGAACAACGCAACCGTACGACCAAACGAACCGACATCTGACATATTTTTGAGCATATTTTAAGTTCCCTATACTTTAACTTCATTTTAGAGCCTTTAAATGAGGTTAACGGGGCTTAAACGTGTCAAAAATGAGCCGAAATGCAAGATTCTGAAGTTAAGGGACCAAATTGACATTCTGCCATAGTTATCTTAGGAAGGGACCAAAATGAAAAATCTAAATTCCAGCTTGTTCCAGCTGTTCCCCTCATTTGCACATGGTTTTAATGAAACTATGGGCTCCCATGGTTTCACAAAACCATGGGCACATGTGTACGGATGAGATCGAAGCTCGTTTTACGATGAACGATCCTAACGGTTCTAGATTTCCTATATATACCCACCTCCTTTCACTTGCAAAACCCACAATGATCTGATTTTGGCTCTCTAAGTTGAAGTTTATGCTTCATACCTGAGAGTAAATCGGATCATAGCTTGCGGGGACCTTTTGTAAGTATTCTGTCGTTCTTTTCATTCGTTTTTATCGTTAAAGTCAAACTGCGTTTGACTTTCTGCATTAACCAGTTTATGGTCAATGCAAAGTTCGTATGAACTTCATAACGTGAGCGTAATCACGATGGTTATAGTCCCTAGTGACTATACCTACTGATTACCACGTTATCTAGGTGTAGTGACGAGTCGTAGTTTCGGCCAAAATGCGTATTCTTTCATATTTTATAACCAAACTACTTTTAGGTATCAAAACCGTTTGTTTTGATACCAAACCTGTTTTCTAACTTAGTTAAACATGTTTCGACATGTTTAGCTCGTCATTTTAGGTTTAGTGCTTATGTAGAGTCGTAAGTCAAGCGGACTAAACACCCGCTTAGACTTACGAACTAGACCCGTTTGGTCGATCTTTAGGATCCGACCAAACACATTAGGTGACCATAGTTGTATAGGGAATAACCTTCCGAGGTTATACCTTATGGTCACTTCATTTAAGTAGTTGTATGATAGGTAGTTTATATGCCTTAGGAAAATTACCCAAAATACCCTTTTTTATGCATAATTGATATTTAAGCATATGTAACCCAAACTTTTGTCACTTAACTGATTATGCAACATAATTAAACATGTTTAGGCATATAATACTTGTCATAGGACTAGTTAGGCATTCCAAACGCGTTTTACGCGAACGACGCGTTAAAGTAGCGTAAGCTACCTAAACGGATCGTAATGGGTCATAAGCACTTAGGTTAGGTTTCATTTTAGTATGTGGACTTCGTTAAACTATATCATATGAGTTCCAATACTCATTTGGTTTACGAAACCTCATACGATCCAATCTCCCGATTTAAGTCCGGTTTATTTATATAGTTACCTATATTAGGAACCGTTTGATTCCGTGCACCCTGTAGCTTGCTTGGTAGTTGTTCAAGACTCCTAAGCTCTCTCAGGTGAGTATATAGTCCCCTCTTTTACTGTTTTTCAAATGTTTTGGGGTGAAACACATGTGCCTACTTGTTACTTTCATGTTTTCATGTTTTTATATCATATACTTGCTATGTTCATTAGTACACTATTAGTACATAATTTCATTATGTTTTTATGCTATGTATGTCAATTGTGTGCATACTTAGTACATTGTTTTACATTACATTTTGCTGCATATGCTCATCTATCATATGGACACATTGAATTACATTTTGAACCAACTATTTGACTATGTGAACCGTTGTAACCATTTGATTATGTGAACCGTTTGTAACCATTGAATTATGTGAACCGTTTGTAACTGTTGAACCGTGTGAACCATTTGTATCTGTTGATTGACATGAACCGTATGAAATCTGTTTGAACAGTTGGGTTAGGGAAGTGATTAGGTAACGGGGCGGGTGTAATGTGCTAAAAGCATGGTGGATACGCCGCTGGTACTTCCTATATATAAGTGCTTTTAACACATTATATATCCTTGCGTTATCTGGATCACTTGGGCAAGGTTATCAAAAACACTTTTGTAATGGCAATTGGAATGATATTAACTCCTATTTATTTATTATCTATGTCACGCCAGATAAACTATGGTACTACAAGTTTTTTCTAACAATATATATATACTATTCGAGTTTTTATTTCAAAAACGATTTACATTCTGGTTAAACTAAACAAATGTTTTGGAGTTAAGAATCATGGCTATGGGATTTTATAAATTATAACCAACTTGATTTGAGTTGGTTAATCTGGTCGCAATACTATACTTTTCAAAAACAAGGTTTTTAATTTTGTATTGCAACATGCAAACTAGCCATGAATCCGACACTCAACTAAAACCTATGTACTCGCCGACATTTTTATGCTGACGTATTTTCACATGTGTTTCAGGTACAATAGTTGATGATATTTGATGATGATATTGGTGTATGCTCACATAGGAATGGACGAGGCCTTAGTGACTTAATAACAACGAAAGACTATTTGTTTACGTTTTGTTTCAATTTCCAATGTAATGTAATACATTTGATTTAATAAAACGAAACTATTTATTCCATGGTTGTGAAACAATGATTCTGTTACAACACTCCCCGATGTTTCCGCCATGCTTTGTTGTTTTACGTGGTCGGGGTGTGACAGTGTAGTAGTGGTTATCTATGCTTTATATCTCGAGACACACCCTATACAAATTCAAAGACGAACCACTGTCCAACAACGAAAGTGGTTCAGCATCAACGGTAGATATTCTACCTTTGTTTATGTTAACAGTATTTATATGTAACAGTATTTATCACATCAGTGTTTTATAATCTGTTAGATTGTCAGATTTCAAATCATTGAGATGTTTATATGTAACGTTATTTATCACATAACCCCATTTTGATTGTTAGATTTCATATCACTTATCTGTACTATAAATTGAACAGTGGTTTAATCTTTATACTACTAAATAAAAATGAAGTACACTTGGATGATTATTAAGCTCCTCATTTTGATTGTTTGGGTATAGTATTCTTGAAATTTCTCTTTTTTTGCAAACAGATGTTTATGGGCCAACTTCTTTTTAAGGTTAAACATTTGTTTAATTTCAAACATCTGTTAATGTCCAAATATTTGTTTAACTCCAAACAACTGATATAGAAGGTCAAATATTTGTTTAAGGTCAAACAATCTCAAAATAGTTAAAAATGATAGTTTTCACTAATCCTTAAAAGTCTGTTACAACCACTGATTTGGTTCAAACATCTGATTGTTAAATGTTATCCACTGTTGAAAGACAACTTCTGTTTCTTCAATCTTCACGTTAACCACTGTCTGACTAAACTTCAGTGTTTCAATAACTGTTGGCTATCCACTGATAGTTAAATAATAGTCAGCAAACTACTGCCCATAGCCAAGAAAGTATAACTTAGCAGATGTTTCCTTTGGTAAACATATACCATAGCAGTGGTTTTGAAATTGCCGGTAATTTCAAATTCAAAATGCCTTGGGATATGTACTTTGCAATTAATGCACATCAAGCAATCACTTCTGTCTTATGGTAAAGGCGTCTTATAGGTAAATGAATAGGTTAATTACAATTATAATAACATGTTTAATTTTATATTTTTTCCCATGTAAATGCATTAAAAGCCTAACAAGTGTCGCTTCATATTCTTTCGTCTGACGATGTATTTAGTTATAACCGCCTTCATTGGGTATATAAAATACATTGGGAAGAGGTTTTGGTCATTACCGTTTTCATCCATCTACTAAATCATCTTCAAAAACTTTGTTGACGAGATTTTCACAAGGCTCTCTGCAGAATGGAAAAATTTGGGTTTCAAGTGATTGTTGACGAGATTTTCACAAGGCTCTCTGCAGAAGATATTGGCCGGTTCAAATGTCTTTCGAAGAATTTTTATAGGGAATTGTCAAGTCATGCATTTCAGATGATGCATGCTATCCGAAGTGGAGATTCAGTACAAAAGAAACTACTATCCTTTAAAGACACGTCAATTGTCATTGACGATGTAGTTGGTGGTAATTCGGATGTTGTTAGAAGCAAAACCTTAAGTTTTCCTAACAATGTGCTCCCTAGCTTCTTACGTATTCTATCTTCATTTAATGGTTTGTTGTTAGTTTGCAATGAAGGGATTTCCTGTCAGTTGATTCTTTGGAATCCAACTATCAGGCGGTATAAGGTTTTGTGTGATGACTACTTCAATTACAATCATCATCGAAACTCTGATACTGGTGGGATTTATTTTGATCAGTTCAATGATCTGAAAGTGCTGAACATCAGATGTTACCGTAATGTAACCGCTGCTCGTGTTTACTCACGACATCGTGAGTCTTGGAGAACAATAAATTTCGGTAGTGTAAACAATTATGGTTTAAGTCGTTATTCATGGTCTACAGGAGTTTATGCTGATAAAACCATATATTTTATGGTTTCAAATTATTGGTATACACTAGGTGAGAGGAACATCGTTACTTTTGATGTTCTTAGTGAGACTTTCAGAATGCTTCATTTTCCCGTGAGTATTGTAGTCAATCCTTGCCAAGGGCATTTTTTGACCATCGGAAAGAGGTTGCATTTGATTGTTATTGGAAATTCTGCTGAGCTAACTGCTGATTTGCTTGGATATGAAGAAGAAGGTGTCACATCCTGGCTTTGCGGGACCGTGGGTTAATTTGGTGTGACTTCTTAATACCATAGCTTAATCACAACAAAGCTATATGAAAGTAAAACCATGCAGATCATCCATTGATTTAAGATTTAGAATAAAAGTACCACAACATTGTCTTAGAGCGTTGACACATGAAACAGAAATTACAACCTAAAAATATAAAAACATTGTTCAGAAGACATAACCACAAAAATAAAATAGACGCAGTTTAAGAACTGTGACACGCCCAGGTAAAAGCCACAACCCCTAAACTTGGATGATCCCATAACTCTAACGCAGCGTGAAAACGTAGCATACCGTGCCAGATCCTTAATTCCCTGAAATACATGTAAGTTGGAAAAATCAACAAAAATGTTGAGCGAGTTCATGTGTAGTGAGTATGTAAAACCTTTGTAAGTATAAAAATCCCTGGTATGTAGCAAATAAGGAAATAAAGAGATCATCAATGGTTTGCAAGGCCACTGATATGTGTGATGTGCAGTAGGAAGACTCAAACCTAGCAGATTTTTGCGTCGGGCACCAAGTCACCCCGAGATCCGTACTGTTGGGCCTGGGGCTGGGCTCGCTACACCCAGATAGATCTACCGCTATTGTCCTTCGGTCCTACACTGAGGATTAATGGCCTTCAGTTCCCGAATACTCACTCACATGATCTAAGTAGTAACCCTCCTTACGCTAACCATACCATGTAAAAAGTATTCGTAATCATAGTAACATGTATTTCACCCCCGGAGTATAAAAACTGAAAATAGTTAAGAGAAAAGGGGGACATGAACTCACTGTAGTGCGTCTCTAACTAGTAATCTCCCAGTCAACCTGCTGTGCGACGACCTACACGTACTAACTTCTATTAGACGGACGGCTGTGCCTTAGCTTAAGGTTTAAGTTTTTGGGAAATAGTTAGACAACTATTTCGTGTTTACACTTCGTAATTATGTATTAATTATATTCCTTCCCAAGGATGGGGGCTTTAATACATGTGCCTTTATATAATTTCAAGACCTCATTATTAAGTCCCACTTAATAAAATGTACTTTAATTCATTCGTCCAAAACATTCTATCTACAAAATATAAATATTTTTCCCAAAAATATTATATTTTATTCCATATAATTTTCCCAAAATAATACTTTTATCAAAATACACATCTAAAAGTATTTTCTGAAAATACGTAAGTTACATTTAAAGTTCGGGTGGTAATAATGATACCGGTGTAACTTAAATATTTATTGTGAGGGCGTTAGTATTATTTTTAAGTCATTATTATTCAGTATGTTCCAGTAATATTATTTTTACTCCAAAAATAATATTTACGTAGTTCACAAAATAATCATGAAATTCACACAAGTGTTACTATGAAAAATATATACTAAATATATATTTAACAAGTCTTATTTATGAAAATCCCACCTCCGACACTTGGTTATTTTGTAATAAAAATCATGACGAAAATTATTTGGAAAAACAAGTTAAAAAGATATTTTTAAGCACTTGTCATGAAAATAATTCTAGTTTCCTCTGTAACTGGAGGTGGCCACGCTTTCTAGCGTATCATTTTCTTTTCAAAATTCAATCAACAATATTCCCAACATCAACAAACAATATTCAAACATTAAACTAGTAAAAAATATACATAAATCGCAACCACATGAACTTGTAGGTTATGTAAAAGTATGTAGTAATCTTTCCAATATTTTTAGTAGATCTTTTTACCTTTAAGAATGAAATCGGTTTCTCGGACATCTCATTTTTAAAGAAAAATGCAAGTTTACAACTTCTAGTCCAAGGATTACGAAAATATTTCTTTGTTAAAACTTTTTGTCACACAAGTGTCTACACACTTGTTTGTTCATAAAAATGTCTTTGTTGCAAGAAAGATCCAACTTTTAAACATGGTTTCATTTTACGCTTGGTTCTTCGAAAATACCACTTGTAGATCTTTAGATCTACTAGTTTAGAACTCCATTTTACAAGAAAAATCACTTTTACACAAGTTCATGTTCATAAGTAGTAGAGTTCATCATCTAATCATTTTCACACTTAACATAACACTAGTTCATGTTTCATGAACATGACCTAGCCGGGTTAGATGACGATCCGAACTACTACTAGCATCAAACAACATAAAATAATCATAACAAAACAAGACTCATGAGTTTTACACCATTAGTTTCTTTTTATCCACCATGTTCATTACACTTTCAAGACTTTAAACTTTGATCTTTAGTGTTTATAATTTTTACCTGTTAAATCTCTTATTAACCAATTCAAATAAGATCGAGAGGGTGTTTAGAATCACTTACAACTAGCTCAAGGCTAGGGAAGAATCTAGGCGAAAAATAGGTGGATAATAGCGTCGTAGAGAGGTCCTTGTGATTCCGCAAGCACCGAGCCTCCTTATATGTGATCCTTCACCTTTGTAAGTATGTAAAATGGCTTGATTGAAATTTATAAATGGATGTGGGCTATGGTGTTCGGCCGAGATATCAAAGAGAGGGGAGAGAGTATGCAAATTGGTTAAGTGGTGTGTGAATGAAGGTGTCACCTCTATGTATTCTTATAATCATCATCTACTAATATCCAATGTATAAAATGTCTTGGTGATATTAGACATGTACTAATAAAATAATCAAAGTTGATGGAATGTGTCCCCTTGGGGGAAACGATCGTTGGGGAGTTTTTTTTATATGGTTAGATCTTAACTAGTTAGTTAGATGTTAGTAACTAGTTAGTTTAATTAGGAGTTTAAGCTAGATTCTAGTGTGTGGCGCTTTATAGCGGGTGTTAGGGTATTCGGGGACCCTAACTGGCTCAGAAAAAGAAAAGCAATGTTATTGACAATATTTTTATGTTCCGGATAGAGTCCGGTTGTTTGGTTGGATACTGATCCGTTAAAGTGTCAAACAAAGCTTTATAGTGTCTTTATTATTATTTTTAGTGACACAAAGAATTCCCAACACTTTGGAAAGTGTCTAGTATTATTTTCCCATGTTTTTGCACTTACTGGTTAGCTTAAATGCTGAATTTTTATATTAAAGTGCAGAATTTTGTGTTTAAAACATGTTTTAGGCACACCCGGTCACTATAACTATCACCTAGTGACGCAGTTCTACAATCCTCACTTCCCTACACTCCCTACTAGGGTAGTAAACTATTCCCGGCTCATACTGGCCTTAGAGGCAGTGTCTGCCTGGTGCTGGCTATGTCAGCACATTTGCTGGATTATCCGTTCATTGTGCTACTGTGCTTTTGTGCATCAAGTTTGTTACTCTAGTTCTTATAAATAAATGGAGTGACAGTTAATAAGGTATGATGCAAGTATATGTGTGTATCAGAAATCACGTAGCAGTTTAACCACAATTTGTAAGCAAGCACAGTAATTAAGCATTAATTAAATATTAATTCATTCGTACGGATACCTGGTTTGGTGAGGGTTGTCACATTCTCCCCCCGTTAGAAAAAATTCGTCCCGAAATTTTAAGTTCTGCTTCTAGTTGTAGGGGTCTTGGGAAATAAGTGGGGGTACTTTTCTTTCATTCGGTCCTCATGCTCCCAGGTGTATTCTGGACCGTGTCTTGCATTCCAACGAACCTTGACGAGCTTGACACTGCTCCATCGGGTTTTGTTCACCTTCCAATCTGTAACCTCAACGGGTTCTTCAACAAAATGGAGCGTGTCGTCAATATGAATCTCGTCTGCGGGAATGACAACAGTATCTTGCGTTGGACTTTTCTTTAGATTTGATACATGAAATGTATCGTGAACACCATTCAGTTCGGCAGGTAAGTCCAGCTTGTACGCTACTAACTCAATTCTTTCCAGAATTCTGAATGGACCAATATACCGCGGATTCAACTTTCCATGCTTCCTGAAGCGTACCACACCCTTCCAGGGTGATACTTTCAACAAAACCATATCACCTACCTCAAACTCTAGAGGTTTCCTTCTTTGGTCCGCATAACATTTCTGACGATCGCGGGCCGCCTTGATGCGATCTCGGATCTGTGCAATCTTATCTGTGGTTTCCTGGACTACATCAGGACCAACCAATTGTTTATCACCTGCATCAGACCAACAAAGCGGTGATCTGCACTTGCGGCCATATAAAGCTTCAAATGGCGCGGCACCAATACTGGTGTGGTAGCTGTTGTTGTATGAAAATTCGACCAATGGTAAATGTTTATCCCAGCTACCGCCCAAATCCATAACACATGCTCTCAGCATACCCTCCAATGTTTGTATCGTTTGCTCGCTTTGTCCATCGGTCTGTGGGTGAAATGCAGTGCTCAGATTCAATTGTGAGCCAAAAGCTTCTTGGAAGGATTGCCAAATCCTTGATACGAACCTTCCGTCTCTATCGGAGATGATCGAGAGAGGCACTCCATGGCGTGTAACGATTTCTCTCATGTAAATTTCAGCCAATTTGCTCGTGTTATCTTTCTCTCTGATAGGTAAGAAGTGCGTTGATTTCGTTAATCGGTCCACTATTACCTAAATAGTGTCATGACCTCTTGGCGTTCTTGGCAACTTCGTTACAAAATCCATGGAAATTTGTTCCCATTTCCACTTGGGAATCTCAGGTTGTTGCAGAAGTCCTGAAGGCTTCTGGTATTCAACTCTTTCTGGTCGAATATGTGCTGCAGGCTTTTATGATCTATGAAAATTGTACATTTCGTACCATATAGATAATGTCTCCAGATCTTCAATGCAAATATCACTGCGCCTAGTTGCAAATCATGTGTGGTATAATTCTTTTCATGTACTTTCAATTGGCGGGGCGTGTAAGCTATAACTTTCTGGCGTTGCATCAACACGCAACCTAATCCTTGACGCGAAGCGTCACAATATACCATAAAATCATCTGTACCCTCTGGTAGTGCTAAGATTGGCGCATTGCAGAGCTTGTCTTTTAACAGCTGAAACGCTTCTTCCTGTTTGATTCCCCAATCAAACTTCTTATCTTTCTGCGTGAGGAGTGTCAGTGGTTGAGCGATCTTTGAAAAATCCTCAATGAACCTTCGATAGTAACCAACCAAACCCAAGAATTGTCGAATCTCGGTTGGCGTCTTTGGGGTCTCCCAACTCTTGACCGCTTCAATCTTGGTGGGGTCCATATGAATCCCATCCCCATTCACCACGTGTCCAAGGAATTGGACTTCATGCAACCAAAATTCGCACTTCGAGAATTTAGCATACAACTATTCCTTCTTAAGCAACTCCAAAATGGCCCTTAAATGTTGTTCGTGTTCAGCCTTCATCTTTGAATAAATCCAAATGTCGTCGATAAACACAATTACGAACTTATCCAAGTACGGCTTGCAAACTCTGTTCTTTAGGTCCATGAAAACAGCTGGTGCGTTAGTCAACCCAAACGGCATAACTAGGAACTCATAGTGCCCATAGCGAGTTCTAAAGGTTGTTTTCGGAATACTTTCCTCTTGTATCCTTAGCTGATGGTAACCTGATCGTAAATCGATCTTAGAGTAAAAGCTTGAACCTTGCAGTTGGTCAATCAGATCATCAATCCTTGGTAGAGGATATCTATTCTTGATAGTCAACTTATTCAACTCCCGGTAGTCGATACACATACGAAAGCTACCGTCCTTCTTCTTAACAAACAAGACCGGAGCTCCCCAAGGTGAGAAGCTTGGTCTGATAAATCCTTTGTCTAACAACTCTTGGAGTTGTGTCGACAATTCCTGCATCTCTGACGCGGCAAGTCGATAAGGTGCCTTAGCTACAGGCGCGGCGCCTGGGACTAAGTCAAGTGGAATTCCACTTGCCTTTGGGGTGGAAACCCTGGCAAGTCCTCTAGGAAGACTTCCGGATACTCCCTTACGATAGGGATGTCTTCGATTTTCGGCTCAACAGCTTTCTTATCCACGATGTGTGCCAGGAAGGCAGCATACCCCTTTAGTAAACACTTACGAGCTTTCAGGCAGCTGATGATTCTTAAAGGTGTATCACGTTTCTCCCTATGAACCACAATCATTTCACCATCCTCGGTTGGGATGCGTACGACCTTTTCGTGACTGACAATCTCTGCCTTGTTGCTGGATAACCAATCCATCCCTACAACCACGTCGAAGCTTCCCAACTTGACTGGTAGTAGATCCAAAGCAAACTCACGCTCTCCCAACTCGATTACGCAACCTCTGACCACTTCATTGGCTTCTACCAACTTTCCATTCGCCAATTCTATTGAGTACGGGATATCTAATTTACTAGCGGCTAACCCAAGCATATTCTTAAATTCTAATGACACGAAGCTATAATCGTGTTAGTGCATTAAATGTCTATCGCCTCCGTCAATCAAAATCGTAGTAGAAACCGAAGAATGCAAGACTTGATGATGTTACTAGTTAGTAAAGGCAAGGTGGCAATTGTGTAAATAATGAGACTTCTCATTATAACCTTGGCCTATAAATAGAACCATTAGGGTTCTCATTTAAGACTTTTGCTCCATTTGGTGATTTTGGTGATTCAAGTCTAGAGAGAGAAAGCTCTCACCACGTGATTTTTGTATCGTTCACGTCATATTCATCAATAAAATCACGATTCTAGTACGTTATTGTGTGTTCGATTACGCACGTTCATGGATTCCGCACGTCGAACGTTCGTTACGCAATCGAACGGTGTCAAAACCGGTCCTACAAGTTGTATCAGAGCTAGGAGCTTGATTGCACGATCAAACACATTGATTCGTACCAGATTTCAGCGATTTCAGATCCGAATTTCATCATTTCTTCATCTTCTACTCATTTTTCATGTTTTTTTCTGAAATTCGTCAAATTGAACGGGTTTTTACGGTCCGAATCGGCGGAATTTTTTATATATTGTGCGAAAATACCTGATCTATAACCCTACCAAGTTTCAGATCCAAATTCCTAGTCGTTTAGGAGAAATCGAAGATTTTTGGTCCGATTTTGCGTCATTATCAGTGAGGTTTCGCTTTTGTGTCATCCTAGTTCCGCTCATTAGTCATTTGAGTGGTTCCGCTTATTAGTCAAGCTTGAAGTTTCGCTCATTAGTCAAGTTAGAGGTTCCGCTTGTAAAGTCTGTGACTAGTTTCGCTTTTGTGTGCCTTGTGGTTTCGCTCTTACATCCATCGAAAGGTTTCGCTTATTTGGTCATAATCTAGTTTCGCTTCAACGGTCCAATCATGTTCATTTGTGTCTGCCACGTTTAATAATCGGCCCAATTATAAGTTGTAATCTTAATTGATTGTCGGCCATTCATGTGTTAACCGATGTGTTTTTGTGCGACCCAATAGGATTGTATTGACATTTACTATTGTCGGACTCATTTTAAAAGCTAATATTCTGAATACATCAGTTTACAGTCTGTCACGTGAACAATTGAATAATAAACAGTTGTCGGCCACTTGATATATTTACACGATTAAGTCAAAGTGCACATTTGAAAGTGTTGGTTTAGTGGATTTTATGGCTCAATCAGTTGTGTTGAACTATTAGTAGTTGTTGGCCAAAATTGCTCCCATCATCAAACATTGACCCAACATACATTAATTCAGTTTTCGGCCCAATCATAAAATTTGTGGTATTTTTGGCCCAATGAGATTTTTGATTGGTGATGATGTTGTCAACTTAGTGGAGATTAAGGTCCAATAAAATTGAATGGTCAAATTTTTGTGAGGCCCAATCAATCAAAAGAAATATATTTCCAATTAGATTTAATGCATATGAAGTTGTCGGTCATGATATAATTGAGGTCCAATCAACAGCCACGAGATTATAATAGGCTTGCATGTATTTGTATTTTTCATTCATTTGAGAACAAGTTACAGCCCAATCAATACAATTGTCAGTGTTGCATGCTATCTCGGCCCAATCATTAGTAGTGCATGAGATGTTGTTATTTTGATAATCTCTAATCACTCAGCTCAATCATATTCATTTGTCAGTCTATAGTGTAAGCCAAGTAATAAACTTCAATAAATACATCACGTGAACGAGTTGTTTTGAACAAGAACTCTGGCAAGTCAATAAATTACCTTGTGTAAAATGGTGTTAGTGACTTGTGAACAAGATTTGATCAGACATATAAGTGGTTTTAGCTTAGAAAATTAGATATCAGGTTACAAGTATTGGGCTACTGAATTGTTTGATTAGTACATTTGGGCCTGGTCATTTTAGTAAAATTGGGTTGTAAGTTGACTTAAAAATTTTGGACTGATATATTGTTTTTCATCCGAACAACATTGGAACAAGTTCGCAAATCTTCGACAACAAGTCTTAGATTGACTTCACACACTCACTTTTACGCATTCAGTTCGATTAAAACTGATCGTTTTGTTTATTTGTTTGTTTGCAGGTGATCCAAGGTATTTGTGAAACATCGAATACACGCACAAGCGAATCCCCACTCGATCCACTGTTGCCTAATCTTTGATATTCAATCGGATAGTCGTTTGATTGTGTGAATCTTTGTATTGATTGAAAATCCGTCATTGTAAATCTTTTAAATCCAAAATATGGGTTCTGAGATTTATATTGCACTGAACAAGTTTGATAATTTTACAGGTATCAAGGGAGAGTCTATAAAAGATTTGATCGAGAGATATGTCAAGTTATATTTAGAGATGGAGCGTTTGAGCATTCACAAAATGGATGAGACGTGGGTTGATAAGTTGGCGAATGCTTTACCAATTGATGTGTGAGGAACGTATTTGTTTGCTTGGAAGAAGAGCGGTGAATTTTATAGTTTCAATTTGAGCTTGTTCGTTGAAAAGATTCAAGCTCAAGAACTTGAATTACAAAAGATTAGAAAATTGAAGACTGATTCAGGAGAGAAGAATCATGAAGCAGCAACTGATGAAGTAAAAGTCAAATCTGAGGAAATTGTTAAAGAAGTAGAGGAGCAGGTTAAAGAAATTTCAGCTATCAAGACTGAGAATAAAGCTGAAGCCGAAAGGATGACTGAGAAGTGCTTAAATTGTGAAAATCTGAAATCTGAAAATACCAAACTCTTGAGGGATTTAGAGAGTTTGTCATTAGAAAATGAAAATCTTAAAAAATCAGAAAATGTTTTGAAAAATCAAAAACAAAATCTAGAAAATGAAAAAGTAAAAATTGAAAAAGATTATCGAAATCAAATAAAGATTTTAGAAGATGAGAAAGATATTTTTGGTAAAAATAATCTTGAAAAACAAATTGCAATAAATTCTCATCTTGCTAAAATCATTCAGCTTGAAAAAGAAGCTGAAAGTGATTGGAATAAAATTGCTGATTTAGAAAATAAGTTGAAAGGTTTTGTGACTTCTTCAGAGTATTTGAATATTCCATGTCCAAAACCGATCAATTCTGTTCCAATAAGTGACAATGTCACAAATTATGACAAAGTCATAATTGAGGATTGTGATGATAAAACTGATGATGAAAATGAGAAAAACAAAATATTTTTGAAATTAAAAGAAAAGTTTCAAGAAACTGTTTTACATTCTACTGAAAAAGGTGAATGCTCAACGCAAAAACCTGTAAAGAAGAATGTAGAACAAAAACAAAGTGTTAAAAAGCCGAAAAATCTTCAAAATTACAATAAAAGCTCATCAGTTCAGTCATCCAATCATTATAAAAAACCACAAAAATTTGAAAATCAAAACTCACAAAAAGTTGGTAATAAGTGGTGCAGGTTTGACCACAGTGCTCAAGCGTCAAATCAAGCTTGTAGGAGAAGTCACAAAAAGTGTTATGATTTGAGTGTTTGGATTAATGTTGGAGATTGGTACGATAACAGGGTGTGTTACAAATGTGGTTTTCAAGGACACATTGTTGTTAACTGCTAGAGACAGAGATTTGAGACAAGAAGATGTTATGAATGCCAAATCAAAGGTCACATTGCCAGAGATTGCCCAATGAGATCAATGGAAAGATCGAGGGCTGAATCTCAGAAAAAGATGAAGAAATCAGTCAAGGTCGAAGAAAAGCCCAAAGAACAGAAGATGAAAGAACAGAAAGTAAAGCTTTCACAAGGGCAGAAAGACCGACTGAGAAAGAAAAGAAAGAAAGCAAGGGAGTATCTTGAAAGGATTTTGTCCTTGGATACAACAAGAAAATCAGAGAAGAGTTCTGATAAATCGTCTTGCTCTCCAAAGAATGACAAATCAAGCAAAACGAATTCATCAGATGCAAATCTGACGACAGAATGGAGTGTGAAGAAAAGTTCCTGGTGATGAATTTGTTTCTTCTGAAACAAAAGAGCCCGTTGTTGGCAATGATCTTGACTCATCAAAGTCAAAGGAGCCATGTTCAGGTAATGAATCTGGTTTGTCAAAACCAGAGGAGCCATTGGTTGAGGTAAAAAGTGGTGATTCCAGTTTGACAATGAATGATGAAAATTTTCCATCATTGTCAAAAGGAATTTCAAAAGCACCCAAGGACCGTCAGGCTTGGGTGAAACTGTTTAAATGAAAAACCTGACTTGCCAGAACTCCCAGGTTGGTAACTGGGGAGTAGGAATCGGCATCTTTCTTGACAAATTCACTTTGGTGATATTTCGACTTTCAAAAGATAAATTAAGGACATTAAGTTGTACTTGATTCATCTTTCCTATAAGTGATAATTTGAAAAACAAGGTGATGAAACCCCGAGTTTATGAATCGACACACAAAACTAATTTTCCGGAAAAACCATTTTGATTAAAACAAACTTAAGTGTTTTGAAATCATAATGGGAAAATAGTTTGTTGTGAGGGGGAGTTCTGATTGTTTATGCCAAGTGGATAGAGAATTGAAGTGATTCTCATCAAGTTGTCAAGTTTGTACAGTTTGTTTCAAATTTTCTCAGAAAATCAAAATTGAAACATATTTTGATTTTAGGGGGAGAAAAATTTTAAAAAATTAGAAAATTTGAAAATGTCAAAAACATTGAAAAAATCAAAATGAGTTTTTGTTGCATAAAAGAGGAAATGATAGTACATCAGTGGTCTATCACAACACGCTAAAGATATGTAATGTTTAAAAGTGATAAACAATCTTACTACGGATGTGTCGGTAGATTTTTACACACTTAGTAAATTGAAATGAGATATAAACCTAAATTCAAACTTGCTTAATTCGTGGGTAACTATTCTTGGATATATGGGTAACCCCCGAAATCTTGTTTGAAAGATCCCTCTTTCTGAGATACTAGGTCTTTATACTCAGTGATATCTGGGGTATTATCCCGGGACTTCTGCTGTATGGAAATACTGACCTAGTCCCCGAATAATACTTTTTTGGCAAAATGCTTTGAAATATAAGCGCAGCCCTCAACAAGTTGATAAAACAATAAAATTGATAGTCACTGCTGTTGTAACAAAAGATCCTCTAAAGGGGACCCACCGAAAGTCGAAGCCGTCATCTCTCTGTGTATACGGAAGTATCGACCTGAGCTCTCATGGCCCTCGCAATTTACCCCTTAACAGATATCATCTGTGGTATACTCACCTGTAAGACTGAACATTGGGATCTGGATACGGGAGTATATTCAAGTGGAGTGATACACATTTAAGTTCAAGTTTCTAAAACATTAATATTGTCACACCCCCAAAATCCACCTGCGGAGTATCACCGCTTGGGAGCGTGACTGACCAGGATCAAGCCACCAATCATATTGAACATGCATTTAATATTAAGTAAAATAAATGAAAACCATCCATTCAATACAAAAGGTGATCAAACAAATCATCGTTTCAAAATGTAGCGGAAGCATAGTAAATAAACCAGTAGTAGTTAACAGTTTTAAGTGTCATAATAGTTTAACAGAAAAGTCACGATCCTTGTCCACAACGACCCGCTTCTCCAGTGCAAGCTCCAAGTACCTAACGATCTGCAAGGCATGTAACAGAATGATCAACAAACTAGTTGAGCGAGTTCACAGAAAGTAAATGCGTAATAGTAAGTTCGTTTGTAACAGGTGGCTCTACTGGGCCGATTGTATGTTCTATTGGTGGTGGTGTTCCACGTTACTGGTGGTGGTGTTCCACGTTACTGGTGGTGGTGTTCCACGTTACTGGTGGTGGTGTTCCACGTTACTGGTGGTGGTGTTCCACGTTACTGGTGGTGGTGTTCCACGTTACTGGTGGTGGTGTTCCACGTTACTGGTGGTGGTGTTCCACGTTACTGGTGGTGGTGTTCCACGTTACTGGTGGTGGTGTTCCACGTTACTGGTGGTGGTGTTCCACGTTACTGGTGGTGGTGTTCCACGTTACTGGTGGTGGTGTTCCACGTTGTATAACCACTAGACTACTCGTAACTATGGGTATCCTTCACAACCGAGGATAGTAAAGTGGTAGTCTAGTCATAGTGTCAATAGAGTATCTAATCAACCTTTCAATCCCATTCCCAACACCCCGGGAATCCCATGCCTTGGTAAGAGTGTGAACTCACCTTGGTTTGCTCGGTATGTTATTGCTTCTAGGGTTTTTAAATCTCTAAGTCCGATACACACGACCTAGGATATATTGCACATGATTCGTTCCATTAGGGTTTACAAATCCTCGATATTCAAACAACGGTGCTTTGTGTGTTTATTGTGTACACAACGATATTACATATACTGTTCACACATGCAGAATCATACCGTTTCACGCAATTGTTCACACAGAATCATACGTCATGCAGGCAGGACTAACATAATATATCATGCAGTTACTTGTTTCAATTGAACAATTATACAGCATCAAACAGCTACACAATATCAGACAAGTGTGTGTGTGTGGGGGGGGGGTTTCCCTGTTTGAAACTCGGATATCACATGACATAGCATACAATAAACTCAGACTGTCATGATACACACACAAGCTTGGACCCTTGATACATTCTTTAAACTCGGGCCCAATATAATAACAAACTCGGTCCATCATTGATCTTTAATAAACTCGGACCAATGATGATCCATTATACTCGGTCCAAAGACAAACTTATTATCCTCGGACCAAAGACAAGATTATACTCGGACCACACATGCTCATTAAACTCGGTCCAACATAGAGTCAATAAACTCGGTCCACTAGCCAATCAATTAAACTCGGACCCCTCAATTCATTTAAACTCGAAATAAGTTAATTTCATTAAACTCGGACCTAAGGTGTGTCCATTAAACTCGGACATGTTTAACTTAATTAAACTCGGACCAAGTCAAGTGTTTATATTCGGACCACAACACTAAGGAATTAAATTCGGACCATATACTAAGGAATTAAACTCGGACCATATACTAAGGGATTAAACTCGGTCAAACATTTAGTATATTAAACTCGGACAACATCAAGCAAATAAGATCGGACTATACATGGTAGTTAAACTCGGTCCTTTTATTCATTCCATTAAACTCGGATCAAGTATGTTTTATAACTAAACTCGGGCACTTGATGTTTGCTAATAAACTCAGACAATAATCAAACTCAGGCAAATAATAACTCAGACTAATCAATCATACGAATGTTCAATTCAGAAGACAATCACATCAGTTACGTTATCATACGACACAAAACCCTAATTCATACACACTGACGGCAGAATCTAAATCAACTGATCGATGTCAAGCAACAGTAATCATCTCAAGAGCAATCTATCAATCATGCAGTTAATCATCATCATAATCACAATTATCCATCATCAAACCAAAATCACAGAATATCACAAGAGCAATTAGGGTTTTCCATGAACACATTCCATGAACACCAAAACCAAGAAATCAATCAACAATCAATCATGAACAATGATTAAACAATTACCTTGAATGATTCTAGAGGAAGAGGAATCAAGTGTGATGATTTTCTTGCCAATGATAAGGGTGATGATGATTGCTAGGGGATTAGAGAGTGAAAGTACGTGATTTAGTTTTGTGTGCAAATGATTAGAGAAATGAGATTAGGGTTAAGTATTTAGGATTTCACTAATTACCATCTACATCCCTAAGTATTATAATTTACAAATGCACACCATCTCATAACTGTTTCATAGTTTCACCACCAAGTTTACACATTTGACAAGTTTCACAAATAACCAACAACTATACACAATCAAACAATCAAAACATATATAATTTCATGGCAATCAATACATGATCGTGCAATAAATACGAAATAGAAATCTTGGAAATTTGAGTTGTCACATTATCCCCAACTTAAAAGAAATTTCGTCCCGAAATTTGGTACGCACTCACTGAGGAAGCTAGGTAAGTTACATCGTTTACTGGTTTTCCTGGGGTGTCACATCATCCCCCCGTTGATTTGGAATTTCGTCCCGAAATTCAGTAGTAGTAGCTTCAGCCTCAGTAGTGGATGTATTGGTTTCGAATAATTGGGGGTACTTTTCTTTCATTTGGTCTTCGCGTTCCCAGGTGTACTCTGGGCCACGTCTGGAGTTCCAACGAACTCGAACAAGAGGGATTCTCTTGTGTTTGAGGACCTTAACATCCCGGTCCGTGATTTCAACTGGTTCCTCGACGAACTGCAACCGTTCATCGATAGTGAGTTCCTTAAAAGGAATTATGAGGGTCTCATCTGACAGGCACTTCTTCAGATTCGACACGTGGAATACGTTGTGAACTGCACCGAGTTCAGCTGGTAGGTTTAGTCTGTAGGCTACTTGGCCTATTCTTTCAGTGATTTCGAACGGTCCAACCTACCGTGGATTGAGTTTGCCTCGTTTACCAAAACGAACCACACCCTTCCAGGGTGAGACTTTGAGTAGCACTCGATCCCCAACTTGGAATTCGAGCGGTTTTCTACGTTTGTTTGCGTAAGCTTTCTGACGGTCACGAGCCGCCGCCATGCGTTGTCGTATCTGTGCAATCTTTTCCGTAGCGTCGACTACCATTTCTGGTTCTGTAATCTGACTATCCCCCACCTCTGCCCAACAGAGAGGTGACCGGCATTTACGTCCGCACAATGCCTCGAATGGAGCGGCTTGGATGCAGATGTGGTAACTGTTATTGTACGAAAACTCCACCAATGGGAGGTGCTTTTCCCAGCCGTTGCCGAAATCGATAACGCATGCCCTAAGCATGTCTTCAATTGTTTGAATCGTTCGCTCAGACTGCCCATCCGTCTGAGGGTGATATGCTGTGCTCATGTCTAACCTTGAGCCGAAGGAGTTGTGCATCGCTTGCCAAAGCTCTGACGTGAATCGTGCATCGCGATCCGAAATAATAGAGGTGGGCACTCCGTGCCTCGAAACAACTTCTTTAAGATAGACGTCTGCGAGAGTGGAGAACTTGTCCGTTTCCTTAATCGGCAGGAAGTGTGCAGACTTGGTGAGTCGATCAACTATGACCCATATTGTATCGTTCCCACGCTGAGATCTAGGTAAGCCTGTAACAAAATCCATGGAAATTTCTTCCCATTTCCATTGCGGTATCTTAGGCTGCTGAAGTAGACCAGCTGGTTTCTGATATTCAACCTTGACTCTCGCACAGGTCAAGCATTTTCCAACGTACGTAGCAATGTGGGCCTTCATGCTAGGCCACCAATAAGTAGTGCTGATGTCGTGGTACATTTTATCTGACCCTGGATGTACCGAGTAGCGAGACTTGTGAGCTTCATCCATTACAAGTTCGCGTAAACCGCCATAGAGAGGGACCCAAATCCGGCCCGTTACATAGTAGGCGCCGTCTGCCTTTTGTTCCATTTGCTGTCGTGAGCCGCGTAAGGCTTCAGCCTTGACGTTTTCGGGTTTCAATGCTTCTATCTGGGCAGCTCGTATCTGTGCAGGAAGACTGGACTGAATAGTAAGCTGTAGCGCTCGCACGCGCTTAGGTAGGGTGTCCTTTCGACTGAGGGCGTCGGCCACAACATTGACCTTGCCTGGATGATACTTGATGGCGCATTCGTAATCATTCAGTAGTTCAACCCATCTTCGTTGACGCATGTTCAAATCCTTTTGCTTAAAAATATGCTCGAGACTCCTGTGATCGGTGTAAATCGTGCACCTGGTACCGTACAGGTAGTGTCGCCATATCTTAAGCGCGAAAACGACAGCTCCCAGCTCTAGATCGTGCGTCGTGTAGTTTCGTTCGTGAACCTTGAGTTACCGCGAAGCGTAAGCAATAACTTTATCCCGCTACATCAATACACAACCAAGCCCCTGTATCGATACGTCACAATAAACCACGAAGTCATCCGTGCCCTCGGGCAGTGAGAGAATAGGTGCGCTGCAAAGCCTATCCTTTAAGTACTGAAAAGCGGTCTCCTGCGTATTACCCCATCTGTAAACGACACCTTTCTGTGTTAGCATAGTAAGCGGCTGCGCGATCTTGGAGAAGTCTTTGATAAATCGCCTGTAGTAACCCGCCAAACCCAAGAATTGGCGTATTTCTGTTGGTGTTCGCGGTGCTGGCCAGTTCTTGATCGAATCCACCTTGGATGGATCAACATGAATCCCATCCCTGTTCACCACATGGCCTAAGAAGTGGACTTCACGAAGCCAGAAGTCGCATTTAGAAAACTTGGCGTACAGCTGTTCCTTTCGAAGAAGTTCCAGAATCAATCGTAGGTGTTGCTCGTGTTCCTCCTGACTCTTGGAGTAGATCAGAATGTCGTCGATGAAGACAATGACAAACTTGTCAAGATAAGGTTTACACACCCTGTTCATAAGATCCATGAAGACTGCAGGCGCGTTCGTAAGCCCGAATGGCATAACAAGAAACTCGTAGTAACCGTAACGAGTTCTGAAAGCGGTTTTGGAGACGTCTTCATCCCGGACTCTCAGCTGATGATACCCTGACCTTAAATCAATCTTGGAATAGTAACACGACCCTTGCAACTGGTCGAATAGGTCATCTATGCGTGGAAGAGGATAACGGTTCTTCACCGTCACCTTGTTGTGTTTACGGTAGTCGATGCACATTCTAATCGTACCGTCTTTCTTCTTCACAAACAACACTGGAGCTCTCCAAGGCGAAGAGCTAGGTCGGATAAATCCCTTATCCAAGATTCCTGGTAGCTGCGTCGATAGTTCTTCCGATTCTGGTGGAGTTAAGCGATACGGTGCTCGAGCTATGGGTGCTGCTCCTGGAGCGAGCTCGATTTGAAATTCGTCCTGATGATGCGGCGGTAGACCAGGTAAATCCCTGCGAGACACCTGAGGAAAGTCGCGTACAACTGAATGGTCTTCCAACTTCTTTTCTTTCGCTGATGAGTCAGTAACGAGAGCCAAAGTTGCGGTGTGGCCCTTCCGCAAACATTTCTGAGCCTTCAAGAAAGAGGTGATGCCAACCACGGCACCACTCTTGTCGCCTTGAGCTTCGAGAGGTTCTTGACCAGAACGAGGAATGCGAACAATCTTTTCTTTGTATAGGATTTCTGCTTGCTGTTGCTGCTGGCGATTCCGATGTGCAAGCCGTGGGCTCCTGAATCCTTAGCTTCTGCCGTGCTCTGGCGATCACTATTCTTGTGCTGCTGTTGTGCTTGAGACCGAACGGTAGCTGAACCCTTGCTGGAATACCCCTCCCATTTCCGCTTGTTGTCACTAGGAGTAGCGGGAGTAGCAGAAGTGTTAGCGGTAGTAATAGCGCTGATACAACTAGGCAGCCTGTTCTGTTCCACTGCCTGATCCGTGAGGCGATGAGCAAGACACTGAATGTCTTGGATTTTGTCGAGGTTAGCCGATGTAGCATGGCTCTGAATCTCTGAGGCTAGACCCTTGAGGTACAATTCGATACGCTTGTTTGGAGGGTCCACCATGGTTGGACACAAGATGACCAGTTCGTTCTATCGTTTCGTATGAGCTTCAATTTCTGACCCCGTCATTTTCAAATGGTAAGGCTCCACTTCCAACTTGTGGATGTCATCACGCGTGTAGTATTCCCTTTTAATGTGTTCTTTGAATTCGTTCCAGGGGGTGGCGTTAGCAGCTGCCAACCCTAGTATCTGTACTTGCGCGTTCCGCCTGGTTAGCGCGATTCCTACCAAAGTACCAATGGCGTACTTGACCCTGCGAGCCTCAGGGCGTTCACACATGAAGTTCTTGAATGTGCCACTGAATGTGCTTGGACGACAGTCCATGATGTTCTGGAATGTGCAGAGAGGTTGATGTGCGTTCTGACCCGTTGCGCGAGAAAGATGGGTCAAGATTAAGCGCGAGAGTTGGGTCACGAGAGTAGGATCTAACGTCCTAGGATAGGTTTGGAATAGCAGGTTATACCTCCTGCTGGTGCGGCTGCAAGCGCCGCAGCGACTTGTTCGTTAATGAGAGCCGTCAACTGGGCTTGAGTCATGTCAACACGTCCAGACATGATCGAACAGTAAAGGTAGCATAGGTATGAATGGTTCGCGAGTAGTGCGATGACAGAAAAGTGTAGGCACATAGATGTTCTTAAGCAGTAACAAGTAGTGAGCAAAGTAACGTAAGCATACTACGAGCAAAGTTCTATGCAATTCTAACAAGCAGGTAATAAACACAAACCTTATTACCTAGTATGTCGAGTCTTGCACGTGGAGCGAAGCGTCGTTGTGGATCGTTGAGAGCACTGTTCTGGTTATAGTCTGGTTTTAATAAAAACGTTTTCCCATATCAAAACCAAGTTCTCTATAACCAATGGCTCTGATACCAATCTGTCACACCCCCAAAATCCACCTGCGGAGTATCACCGCTTGGGAGCGTGACTGACCAGGATCAAGCCACCAATCATATTGAACATGCATTTAATATTAAGTAAAATAAATGAAAACCATCCATTCAATACAAAAGGTGATCAAACAAATCATCGTTTCAAAATGTAGCGGAAGCATAGTAAATAAACCAGTAGTAGTTAACAGTTTTAAGTGTCATAATAGTTTAACAGAAAAGTCACGATCCTTGTCCACAACGACCCGCTTCTCCAGTGCAAGCTCCAAGTACCTAACGATCTGCAAGGCATGTAACAGAATGATCAACAAACTAGTTGAGCGAGTTCACAGAAAGTAAATGCGTAATAGTAAGTTCGTTTGTAACAGGTGGCTCTACTGGGCCGATTGTATGTTCTATTGGTGGTGGTGTTCCACGTTACTGGTGGTGGTGTTCCACGTTACTGGTGGTGGTGTTCCACGTTACTGGTGGTGGTGTTCCACGTTACTGGTGGTGGTGTTCCACGTTACTGGTGGTGGTGTTCCACGTTACTGGTGGTGGTGTTCCACGTTACTGGTGGTGGTGTTCCACGTTACTGGTGGTGGTGTTCCACGTTACTGGTGGTGGTGTTCCACGTTACTGGTGGTGGTGTTCCACGTTGTATAACCACTAGACTACTCGTAACTATGGGTATCCTTCACAACCGAGGATAGTAAAGTGGTAGTCTAGTCATAGTGTCAATAGAGTATCTAATCAACCTTTCAATCCCATTCCCAACACCCCGAGAATCCCATGCCTTGGTAAGAGTGTGAACTCACCTTGGTTTGCTCGGTATGTTATTGCTTCTAGGGTTTTTAAATCTCTAAGTCCGATACACACGACCTAGGATATATTGCACATGATTCGTTCCATTAGGGTTTACAAATCCTCGATATTCAAACAACGGTGCTTTGTGTGTTTATTGTGTACACAACGATATTACATATACTGTTCACACATGCAGAATCATACCGTTTCACGCAATTGTTCACACAGAATCATACGTCATGCAGGCAGGACTAACATAATATATCATGCAGTTACTTGTTTCAATTGAACAATTATACAGCATCAAACAGCTACACAATATCAGACAAGTGTGTGTGTGTGGGGGGGGGGGTTTCCCTGTTTGAAACTCGGATATCACATGACATAGCATACAATAAACTCAGACTGTCATGATACACACACAAGCTTGGACCCTTGATACATTCTTTAAACTCGGGCCCAATATAATAACAAACTCGGTCCATCATTGATCTTTAATAAACTCGGACCAATGATGATCCATTATACTCGGTCCAAAGACAAACTTATTATCCTCGGACCAAAGACAAGATTATACTCGGACCACACATGCTCATTAAACTCGGTCCAACATAGAGTCAATAAACTCGGTCCACTAGCCAATCAATTAAACTCGGACCCCTCAATTCATTTAAACTCGAAATAAGTTAATTTCATTAAACTCGGACCTAAGGTGTGTCCATTAAACTCGGACATGTTTAACTTAATTAAACTCGGACCAAGTCAAGTGTTTATATTCGGACCACAACACTAAGGAATTAAATTCGGACCATATACTAAGGAATTAAACTCGGACCATATACTAAGGGATTAAACTCGGTCAAACATTTAGTATATTAAACTCGGACAACATCAAGCAAATAAGATCGGACTATACATGGTAGTTAAACTCGGTCCTTTTATTCATTCCATTAAACTCGGATCAAGTATGTTTTATAACTAAACTCGGGCACTTGATGTTTGCTAATAAACTCAGACAATAATCAAACTCAGGCAAATAATAACTCAGACTAATCAATCATACGAATGTTCAATTCAGAAGACAATCACATCAGTTACGTTATCATACGACACAAAACCCTAATTCATACACACTGACGGCAGAATCTAAATCAACTGATCGATGTCAAGCAACAGTAATCATCTCAAGAGCAATCTATCAATCATGCAGTTAATCATCATCATAATCACAATTATCCATCATCAAACCAAAATCACAGAATATCACAAGAGCAATTAGGGTTTTCCATGAACACATTCCATGAACACCAAAACCAAGAAATCAATCAACAATCAATCATGAACAATGATTAAACAATTACCTTGAATGATTCTAGAGGAAGAGGAATCAAGTGTGATGATTTTCTTGCCAATGATAAGGGTGATGATGATTGCTAGGGGATTAGAGAGTGAAAGTACGTGATTTAGTTTTGTGTGCAAATGATTAGAGAAATGAGATTAGGGTTAAGTATTTAGGATTTCACTAATTACCATCTACATCCCTAAGTATTATAATTTACAAATGCACACCATCTCATAACTGTTTCATAGTTTCACCACCAAGTTTACACATTTGACAAGTTTCACAAATAACCAACAACTATACACAATCAAACAATCAAAACATATATAATTTCATGGCAATCAATACATGATCGTGCAATAAATACGAAATAGAAATCTTGGAAATTTGAGTTGTCACAAATATCGTATCTCGAATCAATTGAAATTTGTGTGAAAATATAAAGTGGACCAATATACTGACAATCTAGGTAAATTGTTTAGAGCTTACAATGTTCAAAGCTTAACGGTGTTAGTGATTTGTCTAAAAAACTGATATGATCCTCTTTCACAAACTCACAAAAATAGTGTTTGTATATTTTTTTTATTTCTGCATTTAAATTTTGTTTTTGCATTTATGTTTCATAGTATGAAAAATCCAAAAAGATTTTCGACAACTGATGTTGAAAACTGATATTCAAAATCTTAAAGGCTAAACATGATGAACAGACAGGTTGGTTAAATGGTTTGAAATGTTTAAAATGATTCATTAAGTTGAATCAGAATTTGGAATGTTTAAAATTTTGAAAAGTTTTAAATGTGAAGATTCTCAAATGTTTAGTTGATTCATTTAGTTGAATCACAATATCGTGTGTTATAATTGTGTGTTTGAGATGTGTAGGTTTCTGAATCTATTGCTACGGAAAGCCAGGCGTCGAACCTAAAAGCATGGAAACTTGACGAAAGGGGGAGCCTGAAGAAAAGAAGTCTGATCGATAGGGAGAGCAACTGAAGTCGAAGACAGATCCACGGGGATTCTTTTCGAGATAGAGAAAGACAAGACGCTACGAGATTGACTGCGGCAATATCCAAGGGGGAGATTGTTAGTGCATTAAATGTCTATCGCCTCCGTCAATCAAAATCGTAGTAGAAAGCGAAGAATGCAAGACTTGATGATGTTACTAGTTAGTAAAGGCAAGGTGGCAATTGTGTAAATAATGAGACTTCTCATTATAACCTTGGCCTATAAATAGAACCATTAGGGTTCTCATTTAAGACTTTTGCTCCATTTGGTGATTTTGGTGATTCAAGTCTAGAGAGAGAAAGCTCTCAATACGTGATTTTTGTATCGTTCACGTCATATTCATCAATAAAATAACGATTCTAGTACGTTATTGTGTGTTCGGTCACGCACGTTCACGGATTCCGCACGTCGAACGTTCGTTACGCAATCGAACGGTGTCAAAACCGGTCCTACAAATTGGCACCAGTATCAAATAAAATGGATGCAAAGCGTTGGTTTATAGGGAACGTACCAGTAACAACATTGGGGTCCTGGCGCACTTCCTTCGCTTCGATATTAAAGACTCTTCCTCGTGCTTGGTTTAATTCCGGGCAGTTTCTCTTAAAATGCCCAATCTCACCACAGTTAAAGCAACCCATTCTATTCCCAGCTTGTGCATTGTTGTTTTGGTTCGCATTACCAGCTTGATTCGCGTCGTTGCCTCGGTTTCCATTTCCTCCATTATTTCCTTGTGGACGATTTCCATTTCCACCCCGGTTATTGTTCCGATTACCAAAACGTCCTTGGCCACCCCGGCCAGCATTAGCCCAGCACTTATCCTTCAAATGTCCAGTTTTTCCACAAGCTTCGCATACTTTCGAACCACACCGGCCAGAATGGTGACGCTGGCATGTGTTACACTTGGGGTGTGTACCCATATAACCTTTTCCTTTCTTCCCAGCACCGGTTGTAGCTTGAACCGGCGTGCTTGACTCTCCTTTCTTGACAATCCCGCTTGTTCCTTGTTTGAAATTCGAGAACTTCCTTTTATTACCCCCAGACGACTCTACGTGAGTCACCTTCTTCTTTTGCTCAACATCAGAAAACTTGTTTAAGCGGACGACTTCCTCAGTAAGAGCTACGCTCAGATCGATTGCCTCTGTGATTGTCGCAGGCTTTGAAGTAGTGACCATACTCATGATCTGTGGAGCTAAACCCCAAATAAAGCGCTCGATTCGCTTGAATTCCGGTGTAACCATATAAGGTACCACATGAGACAAGTTGTGAAACCTCTAAACATATTCCGCAATTTTCGGACCTTCCATCTTCAGATGCCAAAACTCAGTTTCCAACTTTTGAATTTCAGCGCGTGAACAATACTTCCTTCGCATGAGCTCTTTCAGCTCATTCCAAGTCATCGCGTAAGCTGCGGCTTCACCAAGAGTCTGTACTTGTAAATTCCACCAGGACAGGGCTCCGTCCAAGAATAGCCCAGAAATGTAAGTAACTTGTTGGTCTGGAGCGCACTTGCTCATCCGGAGAACAGACTCTGTCTTTTCGGCCCATCGGACAAAAGCAACAGCACCTCCGATGCCGTCAAAGTTTACAGGTTTGCAATCTAGGAACTGCTTGTAAGTGCACCCTGCACATACGTTAGAATATAGAAATGGCATTAGCAAACTTCCTAGAGATATCCAAATGTATCGTGATATGTCGTAATGACTTAATATTACCATGAGGCGGATTGTTATTGCCATGGTTTTGGGAGATATTCCCACTGGTTTCCGCCTGCGAAGTAGTATATTGCGCAATGGCGGCAACAATGATTTGTTGGAGTTCTTCCTCGTTGGTAGGCATGCGCGTCTGGCGTCTTGGAGGCATCTTCTAAAAGATTGTTCACGTAGGTCAGGTCATAGTAAGTAAAGCATACGTATATATCAATGCATAACATCTCAGGTTATATATAAACCCAACACATAACATCCCATGTTATAAATAAATCAACCACATAACATCTCGTGTTAACAAACATAAACAATCAATCAAACATCACATATGATGAGAATACTGCGATTGCACTGTCATAAATCGAGACCACAATGTAAGGTTTACAAGTACACAACTGTATTATACAACATCCATGACTAAGGGCCACATCGCCCTAGTCCAAAACTATCAAATCAGTGTCAATACATAGCAACAAAAGTCATAATCAAAATGCAGTCTCCCAAAAGCTGTGCAATCTGTGCAATCGCCGTCTTCTCAACAAAAGTCTACCCGTGTCGTACAAAATGGCCCTAAGCTGATGGTGGTGGAGGAGGGGGAAAATGAGAAAAGAGCAAACGTCGCATGTGAAGCCAATCCTCCTCCATAGCTCGATGAGAGTGCAACAAGTAAGCTATCTGCTGCTCAAGAGTCCAAAAGCGAGCGGCAGAATCTGGTGAAAGTGGACGTGGAGGATGAGATACTGCAGGTGGAGTCTGGAACTGGCACAGGAGTCGCTGAGCTCTCTCAAGCTCCTGCACGCGACGGGTCAGCACCTCCTGCTGTATCATGAAAGATCTGAGAATATCCTCTGTAGAGTAACCCATGTGATAAGGATGATAAAGATCAGATGGTGGCATGATGGGTGGCGAAGTCCAGAGGAACGGCTCACTAGATGGAGCGAAGGGTGGTACAGCAAATGGTGCAACAGGGGGAACAAAAGTATGATGAGAAATTGGAGGTACAAACTGATCTCCTCCTGTCATGAAAGGTGCATGGCCAAATGGCTGACGAGATGAACCTTCTCCGGGACGTGGCGGAGGGATGTCCTGGAGAAATGTAACAGGAAGGTCTGCGCGATGCGCATCAGTGACGTGCGTGGGAAACAAAGGTGCATCAATAGGAACTGAAGTAGGTGCTGAAGCAGGTGTAATAGGTACCACGAAAGGCGGGTAGTCATCATCATCGTCTATCCACCCATTTCGGGTGTGTGCATATCGAGGATCAACATGGGTCGCGAAAGGTGCATGATCGGGCTGCACAGGCACGGGATCAGGAAGAGGGGCAACAAGAGGAGCAGTAGGAATAGGATGATCATCGACAGGTACGTCATCAACCAAGGGAGCAACAGCTGGTGCATCGGCATGATCAAGGTCATGCTCTAATGCGAGGATAGGAGCATCAACTGGCTCAGGGGCCACAGCAGGCTCCAGATCATCAAACTCCATCTCGAAATCAGTGGGATCAGCAAACATAGGGTCAACAGGGGCTACGGGATCCTCCATGGGCTGATCTAAATGAATAAACTCAATGTCATGATCTGGATCAAAGCCCGGTGAGAAAACAAGATCCGAATCGTCATCAACATCATGGCCAAACTCAAAGCTAGGGGCAGGGGCAGGTGCAGCGGATGACGCTCTATCAGGGTCTGTGTCATGCGAATGGTGCTGCACTCCCTGCACGTGTGATGGTGCAGATGCCACAGACTCAAAGGAGTCAGGGACTTGAGAATGAACGGGTGCCTCCTCAGCAGGAGCATCAGCAAGAAGTAGGAGATCACCAGCAGCAATGTGGGCCTCGCCCTCAAAATCATCCTCAAGTGGATCCTCGTCAAACAAGTCGGCGTCGTCGTCAGCGACTACGTCGAGGGGCATGTCAACCATAGGATAAGCTGCAAGAGCTACAGGAGCAGGGATCACCACGAGTGGCAAGTCCCCGGCGATAGGGCCATCAGCGGGCTCAGCAACGACATCGGGCAACGCAAATGGCTGGAAATCATCATCGTCCATGCTGGTAGTATCTGAGGTATACACCTCGTGCTCTGATGAGACCATGTCGTCTGATACTATAGGCATGGGGTCTGTGGTGTCCGACTCTCCAGTGCCGGATGAAGGCATGTCGTCTGTAATACAAACACACATATGCACAAATAATCAATCATATAGTCATATAAGCACGTTAATCAACAATAAGCAATCAAATAGTCCTCCCTAGTCCCACTAGTCAACTCTCCCAGCCTCCCAGACTGACTCCCTAGTCCCACTAGACAATTCTCCCAGCCTCCCAGACTGACTCCCTAGTCCCACTAGACAACTCCCTCAGCCTCCCAGACTGAGCCTCCTAGTCCCACTAGACCACTCCCTCAGCCTCCCAGACTGAGCCATAAATAACAAATAAAATGTGCTCAACTTTTGTTTGTAAAAACGTTTTGTGACATGGATCTGGACTTAAGTGGTATGCAATGTAAAAATGTTATCGTGAGAGCCCTAGTGATCATAGTCTAGACTCGAGAAAGAATCCTAGTTCGCTATGATCAGAGCTCTGATACCAAGCTGTCACACCCTGGCTTTGCGGAAGCGTGGGTTAATTTGGTGTGACTTCTAAATACCATAGCTTAATCACAATAAAGCTATATGAAAGTAAAACCATGCAGATCATCCATTGATTTAAGTTTTAGAATAAAAGTACCACAACATTGTCTTAGAGCGTCGACACATGCAACGGAAATTACAACCTAAAAATATAAAAACATTGTTCAGAAGACATAACCACAAACATAAAACAGACGCAGTTTAAGAACTGTGACTCGTCCAGGTAAAAGCCACAACCCCTAAACTTGGATGATCCCATAACTCTAACGTAGCGTGAAAACGTAGCATACCGTGCCAGATCCTTAATTCCCTAAAATACATGTAAGTTGGAAAAAATCAACAAAAATGTTGAGCGAGTTCATGTGTAGTGAGTATGTAAAACCTTTATAAGTATAAAAATCCCTGGTATGTAGCAAATAAGGAAATAAAGAGATCATCAATGGTTTGCAAGGCCATTGATATGTGTGATGTGCAGTAGGAAGACTCAAACCTAGCAGATTTTTGCGTCGGGCACCAAGTCACCCCGAGGTCCGTACTGTTGGGCCTGGGGCTGGGCTCGCTACACCCAGATAGATCTACCGCTATTGTCCCTCGGTCCTACACTGAGGATTAATGGCCTTCAGTTCCCGCCTACTCACTCACATGATCTAAGTAGTAACCCTCCTTACGCTAACCATACCATGTAAAAAGTATTCGTAATCATAGTAACATGTATTTCACCCCCGGAGTATAAAAACTGAAAATAGTTAAGAGAAAAGGGGGACATGAACTCACCGTAGTGCGTCTCTAACTAGTAATCTCCCAGTCAACCTGCTGTGCGACGACCTACACGTACTAACTTCTATTAGACAGACGGTCGTGCCTTAGCTTAAGGTTTAAGTTTTTGGGAAATAGTTAGACAACTATTTCGTGTTTACACTTCGTAATTATGTATTAATTATATTCCTTCCCAAGGATAGGGGCTTTAATACATGTGCGTTTATATAATTTCAAGACCTCATTATTAAGTCCCACTTAATAAAATATACTTTAATTCATTCGTCCAAAACATTCTATCTACAAAATATAAATATTTTTCCCAAAAATATTATATTTTATTCCATATAATTTTCCCAAAATAATACTTTTATCAAAATACACATCTAAAAGTATTTTCTGAAAATACGTAAGTTACATTTAAAGTTCGGGTGGTAATAATGATACCGGTGTAACTTAAATATTCATTGTGAGGGCGTTAGTATTATTTCTAAGTCGTTATTATTCAGTATGTTCCAGTAATATTATTTTTACTCCAAAAATAATATTTACGTAGTTCACAAAATAATCATGAAATTCACACAAGTGTTACTATGAAAAATATATACTAAATATATATTTAACAAGTCTTATTTATGAAAATCCCACCTCCGACACTTGGTTATTTTGTAATAAAAATCATGGCGAAATTTATGTGGAAAAACAAGTTAAAAAGATATTTTTAAGCACTTGTCATGAAAATAATTCTAAGTGTTATTTTCTGGAAAAATTTCGCCAGAGTTTCCTCTGTAACTGGAGGTGGCCACGCTTTCTAGCGTATCATTTTCTTTTCAAAATTCAATCAACAATATTCCCAACATCAACAAACAATATTCAAACATTAAACTAGTAAAAAATATACATAAATCGCAACCACATGAACTTGTAGGTTATGTAAAAGTATGTAGTAATCTTTCCAATATTTTTAGTAGATCTTTTTACCTTTAAGAATGAAATCGGTTTCTCGGACATCTCATTTTTAAAGAAAATGCAAGTTTACAACTTCTAGTCCAAGGATTACGAAAATATTTCTTTGTTAAAACTTTTTGTCACACAAGTGTCTACACACTTGTTTGTTCATAAAAATGTCTTTGTTGCAAGAAACATCCAACTTTTAAACATGGTTTCATTTTACGCTTGGTTCTTCGAAAATACCACTTGTAGATCTTTAGATCTACTAGTTTAGAACTCCATTTTACAAGAAAAATCACTTTTACACAAGTTCATGTTCATAAGTAGTAGAGTTCATCATCTAATCATTTTCACACTTAACATAACACTAGTTCATGTTTCATGAACATGACCTAGCCGGGTTAGATGACGATCCGAACTACTACTAGCATCAAACAACATAAAATAATCATAACAAAACAAGACTCATGAGTTTTACACCATTAGTTTCTTTTTATCCACCATGTTCATTACACTTTCAAGACTTTAAACTTTGATCTTTAGTGTTTATAATTTTTACCCGTTAAATCTCTTATTAACCACTTCAAACAAGACCGGGAGGGTGTTTAGAATCACTTACAACTAGCTCAAGGCTAGGGAAGAATCTAGGCGAAAAATAGGTGATAATAGCGTCGTAGAGAGGTCCTTGTGATTCCGCAAGCACCGAGCCTCCTTATATGTGATCCTTCACCTTTGTAAGTATGTAAAATGGGTTGATTGAAATTTGTAAATGGATGTGGGCTATGGTGTTCGGCCGAGATATCAAAGAGGAGGGAGAGAGTATGCAAATTGGTTAAGTGGTGTGTGAATGAAGGTGTTGCCTCTATGTATTCTTATAATCATCATTGTATTTTTTAATGAATGCTATTTGCTGTTTTGACAATTGTATTTTTTATATAATTGTTGTGTTAAAATTATTAATCATGTTTATTAATTAAATTAAGTAAATGAATATTGATGTTTGAGAGTGTAAAAGCTTGTAATATTGGCAAAGGTCTGTTTAAATGATCAAATTTCTGTTATTGGGAACATATGTTTCAAAATTAAACAATGGTTGATACATCTGTTGACTTGGGTCAACAGATGGTTGAACTTTGTATGCTGTTTGAAACTTGTAGTTTTTATATAATTAGTTGTGTTAAAAATATTAACCATGTTTGTTATTTAAATTAAGTAAATAAATATTTAGGTTTGAGAGTGAAAAGCTTGTAGTATTGGCAAATGTATGTTTAAATGATCAAAGCTCTGTTATTGGGAACATATGTTTGAAAATAAAATAGTGGTTGATACATCTGTTGATTTTGGTTAACAGATGGATGAAAACAGATGTTTGGAACTACTGTTGAGAAAACTGTGGTTGAAACCGCTGTTTGGTTAAAATCGTGGTTTAAAACCACTGTTGGGTTAAAATAGTGTTTTGTTGAGGTTGAAGGGGATTGAAATGACTGATGTGTTAAAATATTGTTTATTTTTTTAGCAGGAAGATTCTTGAATCACTGTGGATATAAGGATTGTTGTTAAAGCTCAGTCTTTTAATCCACTGATAGGGTATCCACTGATAGTTATAGTCAGCTACTGTTTTTATTTTCAGCACTGTAATATTGACAAAGGTATGTTTAAATGATCAAAGCTATACACATATCTATATATTCTGTCAATATATGTTATGCATGTTAAATATCTTTTATATTTACTTATAGTTGTCTTTTAGCTATAATAAATAACATGTTTTGGTACAATATTTATACACATATCTATATATTCTGTCAATATATGTTATGCATAATTTTCTAAGAATCGACCCATGTTTGCACACATGTCTTACCGCTTCAGTGGTTGAAACACCAGTTGTTCCAACAAATAGTAATTAATCTAAATAACTTTCCCGAGCCCGGGAAGCAATCCATGAACAATGTTTCAAACAACTTGATCCAAAAGATAAAGCACGTTTAGAGCCAGTTGATTTCCCTCTCACTGGTTTCTGTAACGAAGCTGTTTTTCCATTGGGACAAATTGCTTTTCCTGTGACTCTCTCAGATGGCGAACATTTGCGCACAGTCACAGTAAATTTCATGGTTATGCCAACAACATCGCGCCATGATGTACTACTGGGAAGACGGTCGCAAAGAGAATTCAGCATGATTACTTCCATACCACACGCTGCTTGCGGTTTTCCAACGGAAACCGGAGTAGCAATTCTGTATTCCAGCAAGGAAGTCATGTACGTGGACGATGAGCCACCAGCAAAGGTTGCCAAACCTTCAGCACCAAATAGACCAGAAAAATGGGTTCTCAACGAAAAGTATCCAGAGCAGACCATCTTACTAGGGCACGCCATTTCACCGACAATACGGATACAGTTGAAGGAATTACTTTCAAACAATAAAGACATCTTCGCCTGGTGCCCAGCAGATATGACTGGAGTCCCACGAGATATAGCGCAACAATGTTTGAACGTCCGACCCTCAGCGGAACCCGTCGCGTAAGGAAGACGCAGTCTCAGCACTGAAAAAGCAGAAGCAATGAACGAGCAAGTAATAGAGCTACTCAATGCGGGGATCCTGCGCGAAGTACAATACCAGACCTGGGTCGCCAACCAATAATGGTTCAAAAACACAATGGCGGGTGGCGCATGTGCGTCGACTTTAAAGACCTCAACAAAGCTTGCCCGAAGGATTGTTATGCGCTACCAGAAATAGAAAAGAAGGTTGATTCTCTAGCGTCCTTTCGCTGGAAGTGTTTTCTAGACTGTTACAAGAGCTATCATCAAGTCCAAATGAAAGAAGAAGACGAAGACAAAACAGCCTTCCGCACAGATAAAGGCATCTTTTGCTATACGAAAATGCCCTTTGGTCTTCGTAATGCAAGAGCTACTTACCAGTGCTTAATATACAGTCTTCGAGGAAGACATTGGCAAAACAGTAGAAGTATATATGGATGACCTCGTCATCATGAGCCAAGAACAGGAGACCATGCTCGCAAACATTCAGCGTACGTTCGACTCTTTGTGCAGCGTCAACTTGAAACTTAACCCAACAAAGTGCTCCTTCGGAATGGAAGAGGGAAAATTTTTGGGTTTCATAGTAACAAGAGACGGTTTTAAAGTCAACCCGGAGAAGGTACAAGCCATCCAGCTAATGTCGTCACCTGTAACAGTGAAAGAAATGCAACGACTCGTGGGACGATTAGCAGCCTTGAACAGATTCTTGGCAAATCATGCTGCAAAATCTTATCCGTTCATTAGCACACTGCGCAATTGTGCCAAGAAGAGCCACTTCCAGTGGACACTAGAAGCGGAAATGGCCTTCAAGCAAATGAAGGAATGTCTAATTCAGTTACCAACACTGACAGCACCGCGAGAAAAAGAACCGTTAATCTTGTACTTGTCCGCAGCAGAGGTAGAGGTTGGCGCAGTGTTAATGGTAGAATGGGAGAACATTCAGACCCCAATATATTATATTAGCAAGATGCTAACTGGCCTAGAGATGCGCTACTCGACGATAGAAAAACTGGTCCTCGCGCTAGTACATGCATCACGACGACTACGCCGGTATTTCTCTGGTCATGTTATTACAGTTCTCACTAATTATCACTTAGGCCAAATTCTGTCCAAACCCGATGCCGCGGGGAGGTTGGCTAAGTGGGCCATCAAGCTGGGAGGATACAATATCCTATATAGTCCTCGACCAGCAATCAAAGGGCAAGTTTTAGCAGACTTCGCCACAGAAGTTCCCATAGACAAAGTGCAGGAATGTGAGACGATCCAAAACCCTATTCCAGTTTTCGACGATAGGGTTTGGACGTTGCACACAGACGGGGCTTCTAATGACGATGGAGCAGGCGCAGGCCTTCGCTTGGTTAGCCCAGATGATCACGAGCTTACTTACGCGATACGCTTGGATTTCAAAAGCACAAACAACAAGGCTGAATATGAAGCGTTTCTAGCAGGCCTCCGTTTGGCGCTTAAAATGGGAGCAAAAAATCTTGAAGCTCACGTCGATTCAAAGTTAGTGGCCGAGCAAGTTAATGGGCACTATGATGCAAAGGGTGAAGCCATGGCGTTATACCTGGAACAAGCGCGAATGCTTATCAGCCAATTCCAAACGTTCAAGATAATTCACATAAACAGAAGTGAAAATAAGCATGCGGACGCATTGAGCAAACAGCCACCAGTTTTAAACATCTAGCAAAAGAAGTACGCATCGAGGTATTGTCCAATCCTTCCGTTCCTCTTAAACAAGTAAACATCATTGAGGTCGGCAACCCATCCTGGATCTCCCCGATCATCATGTACCTGCAGCATGGCAAACTTCTGGAAGGAAAAGCGGAAGCTAGGAAGATCCAAAACAAAGCAATAAACTACGAAATGGTGGACAGTATTTTATACCGGAAGTCATTCATGGGTCCGCTCCTACGCTGTGTGGATAAAACAGATGCGCAGTACTTGGTAAGAGAAATCCACGAAGGATTATGTGGGATACACGCTGGACCGCGAATGGTAGTAGCAAAGATAATGAGCGCAGGCTACTATTGGTCGGGGATGCATGTGAACGCGGTGGAGTTATTACGAAAATGCGCAGCTTGCCAGCGCCACGCGTCAAAAACCCTTCATCCGAAAAATCCGCTCGTACCGGTCACTGCCGCCTGGCCTTTCCAACAGTGGGGTATCGACCTTGTTGGTCCATTCCCTGACGCCTGGCGCTGTGAAATTCATTATCGTGGCAGTTGACTATTTCACAAAGTGGGTTGAGGCCAAGGCGTTAGCTTCAACCGCAGCAATGGTGATCCGCAAATTTATATGGGAACATATTATTTGCAGATTCGGATTGCCATTGCGCATCATTTCCGACAACGGCACTAACTTTGCCTTAGAAGATCTCAAGAAGTGGTTCAAGGAAATGAAGATTGAACGCAACTTTGCCTCTGTGGCGCATCCACAGGTAAATGGGCAGGTTGAAAGTGTCAACAAACAAATAGTTGATGGCATAAAAGCGAAACTGGGGACAGCGCGCAGAGGATGGGTCGATGAGCTCCCTAGCATCTTATGGGCTCATCGTACCATGCCGAAAACCAGTACGGGAGAAACCCCATTTAGTCTTGTATATGGATCAGAGGCGGTAATCCCAGCCGAATTCGGCTTTCCATCGCCGCGCATGCTTGCCATGGAGAAGCAAAGTGATGAAAAAGAACGAAGAATGGATTTAGACCTTCTCGAAGAAAGGCGCGAGAATGCCGCCATCACAGAAGCAAGATATAAATCCAAACTTGAAAAGTACTACAATGCGCGCGTACGCGTGTGTACTTTCGTTCCAGGGGACTTCGTCTTACGCGACAACGAAGCTTTCAATGCGGAAAAGCCGGGCAAGTTAGCACCGAAATGGGAAGGGCCGTACATTATTAATGAGGTCCTAGGCAAAGGGGCGTACACCCTAAAAAGAATAGATGGAACAACTGTTCCTCGCACCTAGAACGCGTAGCAGCTGCGCAGGTGTTACATATAGCCAAGCTATTCAAAAAGCCAGACTTATACAGGCAATGTATTTTTCCATTTCACTTTGTATTATTGGCTCCACGCCCCATTAATGCAAGAGTTATCTTTACATAATTTTGTTTGTTACAAATTGCATATAATTCTTTTGGTACACGCGAAAACAATATGGTAAACATTGTATGCCTCATGAACGGTCTAAGTAAGCACAACCTCGCGCACATTTTAGACCTACGTTCACGCATGAGCACAATACCATTCTCATTCGCTCTACCTAAACAAAGTAATTATGCATATGCAACATATTGTAATCCAAACACAACTTGTAACTGTCAAAACAAATATGCACAGCATTGCATCAAAATGTTACTAGTGCAGCAAAAAGCACTTTAACAACCATTTACAAAGCACAGCAGTGCATCAAAAATATTAGTTACAAACTAAGAAAGCATATCTAATACCCAAAACGGACTATGAAGAACTTCACCATACTCAGACAAAGGGTGGGGATCCACAATCCAAGGGTTAGCATTCTCCCCGTCATCTCCGGCAGCAATGGCCACATTCTCACCAGTCGGAACTTTAGCCGGAAAAACAGCGCAACGACGATGCTGGTAGACAATTGAACAACTCCCCCCCCCCCCGATCAGCCGGAAAAGAACGAGTTACAATGTGTACTGACAACCTAGTAACTCCTCCATTATTATCATTTAAAAGATCGGAAAGCATCCGATCCCTTGTAAAATCAGGAAGAATGGCACCATGGAAACCCCCACCAATGGTGGAAGGATCAACCATTGAGCCGGAGAGAAGAAGAGCGTCAACAGCTTCAAAAGTCTTCAAGACTTTGGAGATTTTTCTCCATAGGATCCGTCGCTTAATCTTCATTTTCCCCCACATTGGAAAATATCTGCACACTTCAAAAAGAATATATAGGCCAGAGAAGGATGGTGTCAACATTGAAAGAAGGATCGTGATGATTAAGTGTCTAATCAGTTGGCTCAGAAACAGCGCTGACACTGCAAACGTCATGTCACATTAAAACCCGTCTGACACAATTGGCACATTCTTTTAGAATTACTGTTCAACGAGAAGATGAAGCGGCAATACAAGATGCATTACCATCCTCGAATGACGTGAGCAACAGTCAGCTCATGATTACAACACTCCTCAGGTAAACAATTCAGAGCAAAAAAATATAATACACACTTCTTCTCAAAGATTTTTTTGCCCAAAGTCAAAGATTTTTCAAAAAATCAAAATAATAAGCAGGAGTATCTTCTCTCAGAAGATTCTCCACTTTTGCGCCAAAAACTCTACAGCAAAAACACCTCTCTCGTAGTCCAGTGCTCCACTTATTTGCATAAGAGCAACACTAGACTGGAGGGACTTGATGGGGTAAGGTCCCAAAAACCTCGCTTTAAGTTCTTGGGACCATACCCCAACCTCATTTTTTAACCCTCTTTAGACCTTGCGCGGCCGCGCACTGGTCCTACAAAGAGAATTAAGAACAGAAACAGCGAGCAACACTTGCGCGCCAAAAAGGAACTAACGAATCCTTGCGCCTCTCTCCATAACAAACAGGGATAAAAATCCCAACAAACACTCCCGCTTAAATAATACCTAGACCTGGATATTATTTACTTCACTGATACCACACGATAAGGAGTCACACTAGATTACGACTGTAAATCTTCTAAAAGACTCAACCGTGCACCACCAGACGGTTATAACCATCTGGCCACGTGTCACAAATAACCTCTGGGTTTTTTCAGTATCCTCCCCTGTTCCGGTCATGGAATAGATGAAATAAATCAAAAAATGGATTTTTGTTATCATGCCGGGCTCCCTTGAATTCACGATGATGGCATGGAGTTGAAGAGAAATCTCCACTTGCCCACTTTCCACGTAGCAATACCCCAGCCGTTGATCTTGATCGCGATCCGTGTGCTCTCACATCCGATTAAGAGAATTAACGGAGGGAAAAATAACCGCTTACGGAGTTAGCATTTTCCGTCAACATTTCAATAACAGGTTTTCCCGCCTAAACTTCGTCTATAAATAGAGGAGCAATTCAGGTACAATCTTCAAGTTACATTCACTTCACTTATACTTCTTCTTTTTCATATACCGATACTTATTCTCACGCCGGAGGGTGGTCACGGAGATAACCCCCATTCTCCCTGTGGCGAGTCTGATGGTGTCTGTTTTGCAGATATCGAGAAGAAGAGAGGATCTATCCCCTGGAACCGAATGAGAAGAAACCAACCCTTTTTATGCAGAACCTAACCCCTTGGTTTATCTGATTCCGGTCATTTAACTAGTGTTTCTTCACTCTCCAAGATATTAAACCTTTCCTAAACCAATTAATAAACTTTCTCTCCAAGACTTTACCTAAAATAAACCAAACTTTAATAAAATATATTAAATAAATCCTCAGATTTACTAATTATTCAAGATTAACCTTCATTCACCCCCTTAATCTTGAATTGTTTTTCTTCTTGCCTTTGTTCCTCCTTTTCAATTGTCTATAGCATACTTGCTTCACTGGTTCTTCAAACCTTTTTATTCATTCCTTCAATACTTTCTTTCTTGACTTGCTTCTTCTCTTCAACTCGTTCTTGACCAATACTTAAACGAACTCCAAACAAATCCTTTGGGATAGTTCCAAACTGAATTTCCCTCACTTTCTTAATCAGTTTCACATCAGAACTTTCTTTCTTTTCATCTTCAATTTTGTTAGAATTACAACATACTTGAAGCTTGATGTTGTACATTCTATTCAGATTTCTCTGAACCGTCATCAACAATCTTCCTTTCTGATCATGTAGCCTTAACATCCCATTGGCTATTTCAATCTTGCAACCTTCTTCATCCAATTGTTCCAAACTAAGAAGATTGGTTTTCAACTTAGGCATGTAGAAAACATCACAAAGTGTTTTGTTTTCGCATTCTTACTTACCACAGTTACATTCCCTTTACCTTTGATTTCAATCTCGGATCCATCACCAAACTTTACTTGACCCAAAACTTGTTCATCCAAGGTAGTGAAAAACTCTTTCTTTCCTGACATGTGATGACTTGCACCATTTTCTAAATACCACATTCCTTCTTTATTCTTTTCAAAAACACCAGGGATAACCCTTTCTTCATTCAAACTTACTTTCTTTGTCAAACAAACTGCCATGAATAGAGATGGATCAATATCACGTACATCTTCCATCTTTGTCAAATTCTCTTATTTTTTCCCTTTGCTTTGTGCTTTACATTCGCTCGAGTAGTGCCCAATCTTATCACAGTTGTTGTGACAACCCTCAAAATCCCATGTATTCCGTACAAATTATTAATGATAATTAAAGTGTCTGACGACTGTGTGGAATTACTTAGCTGCTTTCTGATATCTGTGTTATGCTTACACGTATTTGTTAATATCCTAAGGAATATGCTAGGAATATGTTAAGGAATATGCTAAGGAATATGCTAAGGAATATGCTAAGGAATATCCTAAGGAATATGCTAGGAATATGCTAGGAATATGCTAGGAATATGCTAGGAATATGCTTGGAATATGCTAGGAATATGCTATATGGAAGATCTTATAAATACCACCATTCCACCAAAACTCTCTTTCTCTCCTCTCCTCCCTAGCTCACGGCCGAACACCCCCTTGAACACACCACCATTTTCGGCTCTTGATCTCCTCATTCCAAAGTTATACAAGTGTTACGGGTCACGCATAAGGAGTCTTGGAGCTAACGGAAGGCGAAGGACCTCTCTATCTTGCTTTTATCCACCTTTTTTTCGCATAGTTTCTTCCCTAGCCTTGTGCTAGTTGTAAGTGCTTCTAATCAACTTCTTGTTCATGTTTGATGTGGTTAATAAGAGATTAGTCGGTTAAAAATTATGAACATACAAGATCAAAATCTAAAAGTCTACTAAAATGATGAACAAGGTGGTTAATGGATGAATATTAGTGTAAAGCATGTAAATCTTGTGTGATTGTGATTATTGGTTGATGATCTGAAGTATTGCTGGATAATATTATTGTTTGATGTTGTTGTGAATACTAAACTTGTTAACGGTATCGATCGAACACGATTTAGAAGGTTAAACACTAAAAATCAGAATCTGTCCAAGTTTTACAGCCAACTTCAGTTGGCTATAAACAGGTCATAAACCTAACGAAAAATTGATATTTTGACTCTAAAATGTGATATTAGGAAATACAGTTCTAATGGCACCGGAATCGTAATTTTTGGACTTCGGTTACTATTTTTAAAGTGTCAATTCGTAACAGCAGCTTAGGCTGAGTTTTTACAGCAATAAATGAGCGTTGTATTTTCTGTTGTAACTTGTATTCTGTGTAGAATCGGACCATGAAATTTGTACAGTAGATGACAACCGATGCATGTGTAATTACCCCACTGTAATTTCGTAAATCGGACACTCGATGAATTTTTAATAAATTGTTCCGTGGACTGTGGTCAGAAATTCATAAATCTGAGTTCAGTCCGGAATATGATTTTTTATAAAATATTGGTAGTGAACCGGACCCCGATATTTTTATACAATAAAATATGGAATGTTTAGGACATCTTGTAAAAATTTGGGAATTTTTGGAATAATTTAACTATTTTATTAAAACGACCGAAAACTGCCGGTTTTGAATGTTAATGCTGAATTAATATAATTTGTGACTTGCGTGTCTAAATGTCGAGTATGCTATCCGTGAATGATCTAACATGGTATATATGTTATGTGCATTATCGTATGTTTGATTTTGAGTGGGGAATGAATGGGAAACTTAGAGGGGCATAAACCGTTAAAACGATGCATGTTGTGTGATAAATACGTGTAGGAACTTTGTGTTCTATTTGAAAGCCACTAAATGACTATCTGGTAAATTATATTAGGACGTGATTGACCGACCTTGACTGTTAGCTATATTGAGAATCTAACCGAGCAAACCAAGGTGAGTTCACACACTTTCTAAGGCATGGGATTCCCGGTGGTTTGGGAATGGGTTAAAGAATTTAAAACTGAATCTACATATTCTCCTTGGGTAGGATATGTATGGCCATCCTCCTTGGGTAGGATGCCAATATTATTCCTGCGTATTCTCCTTGGGTAGAACTACGTACGTTCGTCCTCCTTGGGTAGGACAACAACCTTAAAACTTACTAGACAAAACTCTATCATAAGTCCCTCATTTTTATATCGACTTAATCGCCGAGGCCAATGGCGAGCGGGTCATTAGTTAATAGCGCTATTAGGTTTAACAAACCTCACACCGTGCCAGTCGGACGGGCGTGTACTAATGGACTATGGCAAACCATCAGTGATGATAGACACTGATGTAGGGCACAACTTACTTGCGTAGTAGTCGATATGGTACAGTCTAGTGGTTCACATGGGGAAGCCCCCACTAATCATGAACAGGGTATGCGTAATAAAGAATGAACTGGTTAAACTTTCTTTCAACTACGGGGTAACCCCCACGGCAATTACGCCAACGAAAGACAAACCACGTTTTCGGAAAACAACTTAAAACTAAACAACCAAACGTGAACTCACTCAACTTTGTTGTTGACTCGTTGTTACATGCCTTACAGGTCGCTAACTGCTTGGAGCTTGCACGAGGAGGGAGTCGTTGTGGTGTACGGACTGATATGTCCCGTATTTAATAAATAGACTTTATGAACTTATTAAACCTACGTTTTGGACTTTAAACTTATGAACTATGGACTATGTTTTGAACTTATGTTTTATGCTTCCGCTGTTAAACTAAAATCGGTTTACTTCCTTTTGGTCACCAATCGTATTGTGTATTATTTACTTAATTATGTTGTTCGATATGATTGGTGGCTCGATCCTGGTCATGTCACGCCTCCAAGCGGTGGTACTCCGCATGGTGGATTTTGGGGGTGTGATAGATTGGTATCAGAGCCATTGGTTATAGTGAACTTGGTTTTAAAAAGGGAAAAGCTTTTCGATAAAACCAGACTATAACCTGTACAGTGCTCAACGATCCACAACGACGCTTCGCTCCACGTGCAAGACTCGACACCATAAGTGGTATGATTTATGTTATATTGTCGGTTAGATAGCTCACACTATGCATTAGTTAACGTGATAACTTCTACTTGAACCTTGTGTGCTTACTCTCTACTGTCGTCCCACACTTACGCACTTTCACGACACTTTTCTCACTTACGTTGCTTCGTGATGAAGATCATGAGCGGACGCGGAGGACGTATCAACCTCACTCAAGCCCAGTTGACGGCTCTGATCAACGAACGAGTTGCTGAGGCACTCGCAGCTGTTCCTGCAGGAGGTATAACCTGCTACTCCGACCTATCTTAGAACGTTTAGATCTTACCTTCGAAAACCTACCCTCGTGCCTAACCTTGTCATTTATTCTCGCACCATAGGTCAACATGCTCAGCCTCCTGTGTGTACGTTCAAAACCTTCATGGATTGCCGACCAAGCACTTTCAGCGGCACAGAAGGTGCTGTAGGCCTTCTTCACTGGTTCGAGAAGCTCGAGTCTGTTTTCGAGATGTGTGATTGCCCAGAAGATCGTAAGGTGAAGTATGCTACTGGAACACTCGAAGGAGCTGCGTTAACCTGGTGGAAAGCACAGGTCCAATTGCTTGGGTTGGCGGTTGCTAATGCCACCCCATGGAACGGCTTCAAAGAACTGATTAGAGAAGAGTATTGCAGTCGTGACGACATCCACAAGCTAGAGGTGGAATTTTTCAACCTGAAGATGACGGGGTCTGAGATTGAGGCATACACGAAGAGGTCAAACGAACTGGCCATCCTGTGTCCTACTATGGTGGACCCTCCTTACAAACGCATTGAGCTGTACCTTAAGGGCTTGGTGCCAGAAATTCAAAGCCACGTAACCTCAGCTAACCTTGGCACTATACAGCAAATCGTCAAGTTGGCTCATCGTCTCACTGACCAGGCGGTTGAGCAGAACAAGCTGCCCAAACGTATTAGCGCCACTACTTCTGATGCTCCCAACGACAATAAGCGCAAGTGGGAGGGAAATCTGGGCAAGGGTTCTACTTCAGCTCAATCTCAGCAGCGAAAGACAGATGAGTACAAGAGCCCCAGTCAGCAGTCATCTGGAAATCAAGGTCAGGGTGGGTACAAGGGAAATCACCCTAAGTGCAATCGATGTAATCTGCACCACAGCGGCCAGTGCAACAAGGGTCGTTGTCAGAGGTGTCACAAGCTGGGTCATGAAGCAAAGGATTGCAAGAGCCCACGTCCTGTGAATCAGAATCGCCAACAACAGCAACAAGCTCCGCAGAACCACCAACAGCAGCATCAGCAGGGCAATAAAGGATGCTTTCAGTGTGGCGCTGAGGGCCACTTTAAGAGGAACTGCCCCCAGCTGAACCAAAACCAGAACAATACCCAAAGAAACGGGAACCACAATGGAAACAACAACGGAGGCAACAATGGAGGTAACAATAATGGAAATGGCGCCCAAGGTCGTGTGTTCGTGATTGGTCAGGGAGAAGCAAGGAACGATCCCAACGTTGTGATGGGTAAGTTTCTTCTGGACGACTTCTTTGTTACTGTTTTGTTCGATTCGGGTGCCGATACTAGTTATGTGTCCGTAAAAGTTAGCCAAATGCTTAAGCGCACTCCAACACTTCTGAACACCAAACACACGGTAGAACTAGCTAACGGTAAGAGTCTAGAAGCAACACACATAGTTAAAGGTTGTAACCTCGTCTTAGCTGGTCAGACTTTCTCTATCGATCTTATTCCTATCACACTGGGTAGTTTCGACATCGTTATTGGGATGGATTGGCTATCTCATCATCGAGCGGAGATTGTTTGTAAGGAGAAAATCGTCCGCATTCCTCGTTCTGGTGAAAAACCTCTCATGATTCGTGGCGACAAGAGTGGTGCTGTCGAAGGCATCATCTCTTTCCTTAAGGCCCAGAAGTGTTTGCGAAAGGGTCACACTGCCATTTTAGCACTCGTTACTGACACACATCAACGGAAGAGAAGAGAATTGAAGACATTCCTATTGTACGCGACTTTCCCGAGGTATTTCCTGAGGAATTACCTGGCCTTCCGCCTCATCGACAAGTCGAGTTTCAAATCGAGCTAGCTCCTGGAGCAGCACCAATAGCTCGTGCGCCTTATCGACTTGCCCCATTAGAACTCGAAGAATTGTCTGCGCAACTACAAGAACTTCTGGAAAAGGGTTTTATACGTCCTAGCTCTTCGCCATGGGGAGCTCCAGTCTTGTTCGTAAAGAAGAAAGACGGTACCTTCAGGATGTGTATTGACTACCGCGAACTCAACAAGGTGACCGTGAAGAATCGTTATCCTCTTCCACGCATCGATGACTTATTCGATCAATTGCAAGGGTCGAGTTTATATTCTAAGATTGACCTAAGGTCAGGCTACCATCAGCTGAGAGTCCGAGAGGAGGATGTCTCCAAAACAGCATTCAGAACTCGTTACGGCCATTATGAGTTTCTGGTTATGCCTTTCGGATTGACGAATGCACCAGCGGTCTTCATGGATCTCATGAACCGAGTATGCAAGCCTTACCTAGATAAGTTCGTTATCGTGTTCATCGACGACATCCTGATCTATTCTAAGAGTCAGGAGGAACACGAGCAACACCTGAGACTTATTCTGGAACTACTTCGTAAAGAGCAGCTGTATGCCAAGTTTTCGAAATGTGACTTCTGGCTTCGCGAAGTCCATTTTCTGGGCCATGTGGTAAACAAGGATAGAATTCATGTTGATCCATCCAAGGTTCACTCGATCAAGAACTGGCCTGCACCCCGCACACCAACAGAGATCCGCCAATTCTTAGGTCTGGCAGGGTATTACAGAAGGTTTATCAAAGATTTCTCCAAGATTGCGCAACCTCTCACTTTACTGACTCAGAAGGGTGTCACCTATCGTTGGGGTGATGCACAGGAGTCCGCATTTCAGCACTTGAAGGATAGACTTTGTAGCGCGCCTATCCTCTCATTGCCTGAAGGCACAGACGATTTTGTGGTTTACTGCGATGCTTCCATCCAAGGCCTTGGTTGTGTGTTGATGCAACGTGACAAAGTCATTGCCTACGCATCACGCCAACTTAAAGTTCACGAAAGGAACTACACTACTCACGATCTGGAACTGGGAGCAGTTGTTTTCGCGCTTAAGATATGGAGACATTACTTGTACGGTACCAAGTGCACCATTTACACCGATCACAGGAGTCTCGAGCATATCTTCAAGCAAAAGGAGTTAAACATGCGTCAACGTCGATGGGTCGAACTCCTGAATGACTACGAATGCGCGATCAAGTATCATCCGGGCAAGGCCAATGTTGTGGCTGACGCCCTCAGTCGAAAGGATACTATACCTAGGCGTGTACGTGCGTTACAGCTTACCATCCAATCTAACCTTCCCGCTCAGATTCGCGATGCTCAACTTGAAGCATTGAAGGCAGAGAACATCAGGGCTGAGTCCTTGCGAGGATCGAGGCAACGACTAGAACAAAAAGAAAACGGCGCCTACTATGTTAACGGACGCATATGGGTTCCACTGTATGGAGACCTACGCGAGCTTGTGATGGATGAAGCGCATAAGTCTCGTTACTCAGTACATCCTGGTTCGGACAAGATGTACCATGATCTCAAGACTACATACTGGTGGCCTGGTATGAAAGCCAGCATAGCAACCTACGTCGGTAAATGCTTGACTTGTGCCAGGGTCAAGGTCGAATACCAGAAACCATCAGGCCCACTCCAACAACCAGAGATACCTAAATGGAAATGGGAGCAAATTTCCATGGATTTCGTTACTGGCCTGCCCAGATCTCAACGCGAAAACGATACCATCTGGTGATCGTAGATCGACTGACCAAGTCTGCACATTTTCTGCCTATCAAAGAAACGGATAAGTTTTCTACTCTAGCAGACATCTACTTAAAAGAAGTGGTATCAAGGCACGGAGTGCCAACCTCCATCATTTCTGATCGTGACGCGCGTTTCACCTCTGAACTGTGGCAAGCTATGCATAAGTCTTTTGGCTCACGTTTAGATATGAGCACCGCTTATCATCCAAAGACGGATGGGCAATCTGAATGCACCATCCAGACCCTTGAAGACATGCTTAGGGCATGCGTAATCGATTTTGGAAACGGCTGGGAAAAGCATCTCCCGTTAGTGGAGTTTTCATATAACAACAGCTACCACACCAGCATCCAGGCCGCTCCGTTCGAGGCATTGTATGGACGCAAGTGCCGATCACCTCTTTGTTAGGCAGAAGTTGGTGACAGTCAAATCACTGTTCCAGAACTCGTAGTAGATACAACCGAAAAGATTGCTCAGATCCGACAGCGAATGGCGGCAGCTCGTGACCGTCAGAAAAGCTATGCCGATAAGCGAAGAAAGCCACTTGAGTTCCAGGTTGGGGATCGAGTGCTGCTCAAAGTCTCACCTTGGAAAGGTGTAGTTCGCTTTGGCAAACGAGGCAAACTCAACCCGCGTTATGTCGGACCGTTCGAGATCGTTGAGAGAATTGGCAAAGTCGCTTACAGGCTGAACCTACCTGAAGAACTCAGCGGAGTTCACAATGTTTTCCATGTGTCAAATCTGAAGAAGTGTCTGTCAGATGAGACCCTCATAGTTCCTCTCAAGGAGCTCACAATCGACGACAAGCTGCAATTCGTTGAGGAACCCGTAGAGATTACGGATCAAGACGTTAAGATTCTCAAGCACACCAGAATACCTCTCGTCCGAGTTCGTTGGAATTCCCGTCGTGGCCCAGAGTATACCTGGGAACGAGAAGACCAAATGAAACTCAAGTATCCCCAGCTGTTTAAGAAAAATGCAACCACTACTGAGACTGAAGCTACCGCAGAATTTCGGGACGAAATTCCAAATCAACGGGGGGATGATGTGACACCCCAGGAAAATCAGGAAAGCAACGCAACTTAACTAGCTTCCTCAGTAACCACGCACTAAATTTCGGGACGAAATTCTCTTAACAGGGGGAGAATGTGACAACCCTCAAAATCCCATGTATTCCGTACAAATTATTAATGATAATTAAAGTGTCTGACGACTGTGTGGAATTACTTAACTGCTTTCTGATATCTGTGTTATGCTTACACGTATTTGTTAATATCCTAAGGAATATGCTAGGAATATGCTAAGGAATATGCTAAGGAATATGCTAAGGAATATGCTAAGGAATATGCTAGGAATATGCTAGGAATATGCTAGGAATATGCTAGGAATATGCTTGGAATATGCTAGGAATATGCTATATGGAAGATCTTATAAATACCACCATTCCACCAAAACTCTCTTTCTCTCCTCTCCTCCCTAGCTCACGGCCGAACACCCCCTTGAACACACCACCATTTTCGGCTCTTGATCTCCTCATTCCAAAGTTATACAAGTGTTACGGGTCACGCATAAGGAGTCTTGGAGCTAACGGAAGGCGAAGGACCTCTCTATCTTGCTTTTATCCACCTTTTTTTCGCATAGTTTCTTCCCTAGCCTTGTGCTAGTTGTAAGTGCTTCTAATCAACTTCTTGTTCATGTTTGATGTGGTTAATAAGAGATTAGTCGGTTAAAAATTATGAACATACAAGATCAAAATCTAAAAGTCTACTAAAATGATGAACAAGGTGGTTAATGGATGAATATTAGTGTAAAGCATGTAAATCTTGTGTGATTGTGATTATTGGTTGATGATCTGAAGTATTGCTGGATAATATTAATGTTTGATGTTGTTGTGAATACTAAACTTGTTAACGGTATCGATCGAACACGATTTAGAAGGTTAAACACTAAAAATCAGAATCTGTCCAAGTTTTACAGCCAACTTCAGTTGGCTATAAACAGGTCATAAACCTAACGAAAAATTGATATTTTGACTCTAAAATGTGATATTAGGAAATACAGTTCTAATGGCACCGGAATCGTAATTTTTGGACTTCGGTTACTATTTTTAAAGTGTCAATTCGTAACAGCAGCTTAGGCTGAGTTTTTACAGCAATAAATGAGCGTTGTATTTTCTGTTGTAACTTGTATTCTGTGTAGAATCGGACCATGAAATTTGTACAGTAGATGACAACCGATGCATGTGTAATTACCCCACTGTAATTTCGTAAATCGGACACTCGATGAATTTTTAATAAATTGTTCCGTGGACTGTGGTCAGAAATTCATAAATCCGAGTTCAGTCCGGAATATGATTTTTTATAAAATATTGGTAGTGAACCGGACCCCGATATTTTTACACAATAAAATATGGAACGTTTAGGACATCTTGTAAAAATTTGGTAATTTTTGGAATAATTTAACTATTTTATTAAAACGACCGAAAACTGCCGGTTTTGAATGTTAATGCTGAATTAATATAATTTGTGACTTGCGTGTCTAAATGTCGAGTATGCTATCCGTGAATGATCTAACATGGTATATATGTTATGTGCATTATCGTATGTTTGATTTTGAATGAATGGGAAACTTAGAGGGGCATAAACCGTTAAAACGATGCATGTTGTGTGATAAATACGTGTAGGAACTTTGTGTTCTATTTGAAAGCCACTAAATGACTAACTGGTAAATTATATTAGGACGTGATTGACCGACCTTGACTGTTAGCTATATTGAGAATCTAACCGAGCAAACCAAGGTGAGTTCACACACTTTCTAAGGCATGGGATTCCCGGTGGTTTGGGAATGGGTTAAAGAATTTAAAACTGAATCTACATATTCTCCTTGGGTAGGATATGTACGGCCATCCTCCTAGGGTAGGATGCCAATATTATTCCTGCGTATTCTCCTTGGGTAGAACTACGTACGTTCGTCCTCCTTGGGTAGGACAACAACCTTAAAACTTACTAGACAAAACTCTATCATAAGTCCCTCATTTTTATATCGACTTAATCGCCGAGGCCAATGGCGAGCGGGTCATTAGTTAATAGCGCTATTAGGTTTAACAAACCTCACACCGTGCCAGTCGGACGGGCGTGTACTAATGGACTATGGCAAACCATCAGTGATGATAGACACTGATGTAGGGCACAACTTACTTGCGTAGTAGTCGATATGGTACAGTCTAGTGGTTCACATGGGGAAGCCCCCACTAATCATGAACAGGGTATGGGTAATAAAGAATGAACTGGTTAAACTTTATTTCAACTACGGGGTAACCCCCACGGCAATTACGCCAACGAAAGACAAACCACGTTTTCGGAAAACAACTTAAAACTAAACAACCAAACGTGAACTCACTCAACTTTGTTGTTGACTCGTTGTTACATGCCTTACAGGTCGCTAACTGCTTGGAGCTTGCACGAGGAGGGAGTCGTTGTGGTGTACGGACTGATATGTCCCGTATTTAATAAATAGACTTTATGAACTTATTAAACCTACGTTTTGGACTTTAAACTTATGAACTATGGACTATGTTTTGAACTTATGTTTTATGCTTCCGCTGTTAAACTAAAATCGGTTTACTTCCTTTTGGTCACCAATCGTATTGTGTATTATTTACTTAATTATGTTGTTTGATATGATTGGTGGCTCGATCCTGGTCATGTCACGCCTCCAAGCGGTGGTACTCCGCATGGTGGATTTTGGGGGTGTGACAGTTGTAGCACCTCAAGTTCTTTCTTCTGTCTTGCCATTCCTTAGGCTTCTTTTTCCGATCTTCACCTTGTTCATCATTCGTATTCTCACATTCATTATTCCATCTTGGATACCCTCTTCCACGTCTGTTGTATCTTCCATGACATCTACCACGTCCTCGATAGTTTTCAACTTTCTTTTCATTCTGGGTGAACATAAGCTGACTTTGGGATGAACTTTTATTCACATTCTTGAACTTATTTCTTTCTTCATATGCCTTTAAACGTCCAACCACATTTTCAAACGCCATTTTTTTATATATACGAATTGCTCGATCGAAGAAACAATAGGTAAATATTTATCCGGCATAGAGTTCAAGAATTTTCTCACAACGACCTCTTCTTCGAGGGTTGCTCCCAAGCTCTTGTACTTCGATTGTACTCCACCCAGCTTTGTTGCATATTCATCAATACTTTCTGTCTCACTCATCTTCAATCCATCTAACTCGCTTCTTAGCATTTTACTGCGTTCTTTCTGCACCAAGATGCCGAACTCTTAGCGCTTCCCAAACATCTTTCGGTTCTGAATACTTAGCCATCTGAAGCATCACGTCTTCAGGTAGGGTCTGGAAGATGACACCTAAGGCCATAAACTTCTTTCTTTCTTCAATTCCCGGTCCCTTTTCTTTATCAATCACATCTTGCAAACCGTTAGCTCCCAAAACAACGTTCACCATAACTTACCATGCTGCCTAGTGTGACACCCCGATTTCCACGTGTCTTACCGGTGGGCCCGGTGGGGGATTACCGTGATGTAGTTGGCAACAATATAGTCAAACCACACAATATATGAATGCACAACGGAAGCATAAAGATAAATATATTCCAACCATTGAATGTAACATCAAAGTATCACAATCGTTGAAATATAATCCACAGGGGATCAAATAAAAATATAAGTGTTGTTCAACAGACGTAGGCATCTTAAGCTTGCGAGACTCTTTACTGATGTTAAGGAGAAATATCCAGCCAATTACGCTTAGAACCTGCATTTAATCTTTTTGGGGAAAATACGTCAGTTTACACTGGTAAATACATTCAACCGACACATTTGTAAAATGTTTAATAAAATTGATTTGAATGCACAAGGCACACACTCTTTATAACTTGGGATAATTTATAATTAAATCTTGTAAAAGAATTACATGTCACAATGCGTTCGGTCGCCCGGGTCGTGCCGGGTTAAAGGTTAATAGACTCGCCACTAAGCATAAAGCCGTGGCGGGAAAACCAACGGTTATACCTTTAATAATATAGACACATTACGGGTGTACGCCTACACCCGTGTGTCGGGGTCGTGGCCATTTCGTAAAATGATGCCAAGGATATCCGGGACATAGTCATTAAGCTCCCAAAGGCGTAAAGCCAACAAAACAAGTTTTTAAACGGGTCACATTGATAATACCCGACTACTAATGAGTTGGGGTCAATTGCCCGACCAAGCGGTATTTTAAATACCATAAACCAAGCCCGTATAACGGAAAATAAGTTAAAAGTATTTACCTGAGCAAGTATTAATCCTTAATAAACAATGCAAGTTTCCTTTACTGGTCTCCTATTCTGGAACGAAGGTTTAAATCAACCTATTACAATCCTAACGGGTCTTTAATTTAGCCTTAGCTTAGACCGGTCAGTTTCAAAGGATATTTACGGTTTAATCGCGTGAAAGGCGAAAACCGGGAATGGAATGTGATTCAGACCCGACAAGTTTGAATACTTGTTTTATATGGGTAATATAATCACACTCTGGATTTTGAGGTCAAAACAATAAAGTTTGACCCGTTTCGGCTAGTTTATGTAAACTAGTTACATAAACCGAACCGTGCGCGCAAAGGGCGTAACGGGTAACCGTAAGAGTCCTACACAAGTTTCCTAAGTCAATATGCTTTAAAGAAGTTGTGGTATCAGTAGGATACCTTCCATAATGCCCGTAACGAGTTTTAATCCAATATGTGCCCCGTAGGGGTATTTCGGTCATTTTAAAGATCATAAAAGAGGTTTCTGAGTTCTACAGGAAATCTGAGTTTTCCAGTCAGTTTATAAAGTCCAAAATACTCTATTTATTATTTAAAATCAGCAGCAACTGGAATCGGGTCAAAATACTTTGTAGAACTCAAGTTATGCTCGAAAAGGGTATATTCGGTATTTACCGAACCGATGCCATAACCGCAGGTTATGAGCAGGTTAAAAATCATTAAAAATCTTTAAAATCTCCAAATATTATTTTACATCAGTGGGTAAAAGGTTTGGTGCCGAAATTTGGGTTTAGATAGGCGTTATGCTAATTGCGCGATTTAATTACTAAAGTTTTCGTAATTGCGCTATTTAGCATAACTCCCATTCTAGACCTCGGATTGACGTAAAATTTTAGGGACATGCTTAGAAATCAGTAATTAAGATTATTGTCCTTTCACATGTCCAAAATTCTCGTTTTAAAGTGAAAAGGGCGTTACGGTCAACTTTTAAGCATTTAACGGAAATGTGTTAAAGACTTGGACAAACAACGAACCGGTCACAGAGGGTTATACCATCATGTAACCTGGTCCTAAGAGAGTCCTAAGGCATATCTAAATCATACCATAACGGGTCAGAACTGAAGTCAAAGCAAAAGTCAAAGTTTTGTGACTTTCGGTTCCGAACCGGGTCAAAACAGTAAACGGTCGGATCAAACAAGCTTAGACTAGTTAATATACTTATTATCATGTTATATGTGTGTTAAAACAGATTACACGCCATCTACATTACTGATTATGCTTAAAATCGCAAAATAGCATTCTGTTGACTTTTTCTAAGCAAGTTTGACTCGACATTTGGACTAGTTAGAGTGGGAATCAGAGGGTGCCCTTTTAGGGGTTTAAAGCCTACATGATTACCAACATATAACTATCTTTGATTCGACAAACCACTGGACCATTTGTGATTTATCGTAAAGTCAATCGTTAATTACGATGGATTGACTTTTAAGCTAAAACTATGGAAAACTAAGCCAAAAAGGGTTAGGCATACTTACAGAAGCTTGGTGCACGACTAGAGATGTTAGAAGAATGCTTTTGAGCTCCAGAAATGAGCAGATGAGTTGTTTGAAGGTGTGATGAACAAAGGTGCACTACATTGCCTTTTATAGTGAAATTTTGGGCATAAGATCATTACAACTCATCCTATAATTGTTCATGGATGATCAGCAGCTGTCCCTGAGTGTTAGGGGACATGTAGGGGGCGCCCATGCTTCAATTAATGTACCCAAGGTCGGTTACAAGCTCAAACATTGAATCTGTGTGAGTTTTCTGCTTTTGGGGACTTGACGCGGCCCGCTTTAAGGTTCAGGCTAGGCTCACGTGGGCCGCCTGAATCCTTATGTCAGGAACCATATCTTCATATGGCTCGCGGCCCGCCTGAACTTCCTTGTTTCTCTAATGCGGGCCGCCTGAGGCCTGAATTTAAAGATTTTCAAATCTTTTGCCATTATTAGCCTGACCTTTCGGTTTCGAAGGGGTAACTTTGTGATTTGGGCCTCGATTATTTACGAATAAGGGCCTCGTGACTTTTACCCGCGCCGTTAAGTCCCCGGTTAGTTTAATTACTATCCGAAAAGCCTTATCTTTCATTTTTGACGCTTCTAACCCCTTGCATACGGAATTGATCATAACTTTCTCGTTTTAACACGGAACTTCGTGAAATTTATATCATATATTCTAGTGAGCGTAATTTACGGTTACAAAGCCTCGGGTATGTTAAAGGGTCACTCAAAGGTATAATTTAAACATGTTGACACAATTAACCCCTGTAGTTTGTAATCTCTCACTTTCTTCCGTATTTCGTTCCGTACGATCCATGATTTATCCGTTTGAAGGTACGAGCGTCATTTCGGGTTACTGTACAATGTATTTATCCCTCGTTGACATCTTTAACCCTCGAATGTACATATTTTCCATGTTTGTCAACTTTAGTCCTTTATTCTGTATTTAATACCACGTGTAAACTAAAGACACGTGTCAATACATTATTGGACGCAAAATTTCGAGGTGTTACACGTAGTTGGACCCCGAAAGCTTCTGTTTGGGGATGTCAACGGTAGAAGCCCGTCGCCGCCGTGGTTGGAAAAAGCTTCAATCTTTCCTCTCTTTTCTTGAAAAAACCCCACCAAGAGAAGTGCAAAAAAAGGGCAGAAAACGATGGCGATTTACCAGACGGCCAGTGGTGGAGGGCCGGACACTTTGTGAGGCACATTTCCGGTACAAACCCATCGAGCTCTCTAACTCCACCACGACCAACACCACCCACTGTCTACATTTCTGGTGGAAATCGGAGCGGTGGTTCCGGTGGTTTAGTACAGCGGTGGTTCCGGTGGTTTAGGATGGTGGTGGTGACGGTAGTGGTTTCGGTGGTTGAGAATGGTGAACAACGATGATGGTTGAAGTGGTTGAGGATGGTGACGGTGGTTTAGGATGTTGGTGATGAACGGTGTTGGTGGTTTGGGATGATGGTGACGATGGTTTAGGATGGTGATCTCTTCCTGAGCTCAGACACCTTAACTTGAGGAACAACAAGTTAACTGGTGTGTTGCCTGTTGATCTTTTTAAAGCTCAAAAGCTTCAAAGTTTAGTGCTTTATGGCAATTCTTTATCTGGGTCAGTCCCATTTGAAGTTGGTAACCTTATTTACCTTCAAACCCTAGATTTATCAAGTAATTTGTTTGATGGGTCAATACCCATTTCACTGGGTGAATGTAAGAGATTAAAGAATCTTGATCTGGGTCAAAATAATCTTACTGGGTTAATCCCAGATGGGTTTTGGTCTAATTTGAGTTTTCTTGAAAAACCTAATATTTCATTCAACAAATTTACTGGCCCAATCCCTAACTATTTAGGGAGTTTATCTAATTTAGAAGGAACTATTGATTTATCTCATAATATGTTTAATGGGTCTTATCCCAGCTAGTCTTGGTAATCTAATAGAAAAGGTTTACATTGATTTCACTTACAATAAATTAACCGACTCTGGTGGCTAATAAGAGGAGGTATGTGGGTTTGATTGGTAAGGGTAGTGATGGTGGTGGGTGGTGATGGTTGTGGCAGTGGTGAGAGAAAGTGTGGATCCCAATAATTAGATATTTTCTTTTATTTTTTAATATCAATTTTTAATATAAAAAAATGGATCATAATGACAATTTTTAAGATTTAAATTGAAAATCACTAAAATGTCCCCGGTTAAAAACGGTGTTTTTGGACGGAGTTAGACAATATGATCAAAATGGCAATAAAAGGGAAAAATCAGGGACCCAAAGGAGAAAAAAAACTATTTGGACTAAAATAGTAAATTTAAACAAACCAGAGGGAATAAAATGATAATTTACAAAAGTATCTTTGCCTTTTTCTATATGTTTTGAATTAGATGCAAACTCCCTGATTTAAAATTAAAAATAGGATAAATCTAGAATCAAAACACTGGTCATAATTGCTTTGACCAAATTAATCCTTGACGGTAGTTGAAATTTTCAAAAAAGAAACAAAATATTGCACCGAAGATTAATATGAATCACGACACCTAAGATTTTTCGTTTTGCGGCGACTTTCACCAATCTCAGCCGACTTCTTCGACCTCGAACCAACCTTCGTCGGCTTCCTGATGTTCAAGATACAAACCAACTCGATCCCAATATTTTGAACATGATTAACCGACGTTTCCGTGCAACGAACTGTGTGTTTAACGAGTCAAAGCTCTGATACCAATTGTTGGCTCAGACGGTTCAAACAATCGTATCAACAAACAAGAACATGAGATATTGAGGGGACAAACCCACGACTCTTTCTAATCAATCAATCAAACGAACATACGAACTTACAAAGAAAAGGACAAATAAAAACAATAATCTAGACCTCTATTTATAATACTACTAAACTTGCCCTAGAAGATGTTAAACATTTCCTAAATCAGTCACACTGATGGGTCTCTTGCAATGCTTACTGTAGATTTTTCTAATGCTTTTAACCAGGTGGATAGATCAGCCTTACTTCGTGAGGTCAGGATGAGGTGTCCTTCTATTTCTTTGTGGGTGGAATTTCTATATGGGCAGCCAGCAAGATTGTATCTTGGAGATGGGCACATTTGGTCTACCACGGGAGTTCAGCAAGGGGACCCATTGGGACCACTTCTTTTCGCTCTTGTTTTGCACCCCCTTGTGCATCAGATTAGAGACAAATGCAAGCTTCTCCTTCATGCTTGGTATCTTGATGATGGAACTGTCATTGGAGGTTCAGAAGAGGTGGCTAGAATGTTGGACATCATTAAGGTGACGGGTCCAACATTGGGTCTTGAACTCAATATTAAGAAAACTGAGCTATTTCGGCCTTCTTGTGATGGTAGCAAGTTTCGTGAAGGGTTATTTCCTAAGGACATCGGGAGGCCATTAGTCGGGGTGAAGCTTATTGGGGGGGGGGGCTGTTAGTAGAGACGCAAGCTTTATTGGTGGGTTGGCAAAGAAAAGAGCTGCTAAGGCGGTAGATTTGATGCGTCTTCTACCCAAATTAGGTGACCCGCAGAGCGAACTACTCTTGCTTCAATCCTGTATGGGCATTACCAAGCTTTTCTTTGGCTTGAGGACGTGCCAACCTGTACACATGGAAGATGCAGCATTGTTCTTTGACAAAGGTTTGCGTGAGGCGATTGAGGAATTGGTGGTTTGTGGAGGTCCTTACTTTGGAGACCTCCAGTGGCGACTTGCCTCTTTACCTATTAGGTTTGGAGGATTGGGGTTGTATTCGGCTGTAGAGGCTTCATCCTATGCTTTTGTGGCCTCGAGGGCTCAATCGTGGGTGCTACAGGACCACATCTTAAGAGACGGTGGCATATGTGGTATGGATTCTGATTATGTTTGTGCTTTGGCTTGTCTTCGTGATACGATTCCAAGATTTGACTTCAGCGGTTTCACTAATAAGGCACCGCCCCCCTAAAGCCCAAAATGCATTGGCGAGTGCTCTTTTTAGTAAAATTGTCCACGAAATCGAAGTACAGTTTGACTTGACCGTTAGACAAAAAGCCGTTTTTGAATGTCTCCGAGCACCACATGCACAAGATTTCCTTCTTGCTATACCTATAGATGGGTTAGGCCAGTATATGTCGCCAGTGGAGTATCGTACTATCCTTAAGTATCGCCTCATGATTTCTTTATTCCCAGTTGATGAGGTATGCCCTGTTTGTCATAAGGCGTGTTTGGATTCCTTTGGGGAGCATGCAGTTCACTGTAGAGAGCTCCCGGGGTTCAAATACCGACATGATTTGGTTAGGGATGTCCTTTTTGACATATTCAGGTGCGCTGGTATTTCTGCTAAGAAAGAGGCTCTCGTTAATTTCTTAACAGACCCGTTGGAAGGGAGATCTACCCTTCGACCAGCTGACATTCTGGTCTTTGGATGGGTAGGAGGAAAACATGCCTGTGTGGATCTAACAGGGGTTTCCCCGCTTGTGGGCCTAGGGGGTAGTGCATTTACGGTGGGTCAGGCTGCTTTAAAGGCTGCTTCGGGTAAAGTGACCAAACATGAGAAAGCGTGCCTTGACAACCAACACGTGTTTATCCCATTTGCTTTTGATACTTTTGGTTTTCTGGCGCCAGAGGCTGTGGAACTACTTAGGGGCTGTTTGGTAGCCTCTGAATGGTCATTAAGAGGCTACCTCTTAATGGAACCATTAAGAATTTTACCAATGAGAAGGTAGAAGAATGTGACATGTGATGATTTACCATTCAGAGGTTACCTCTTAACCATTCAGACTTGAGGTTACCTCTTATTCATTCAGAGGTTTAAACCATTAAGAGGTAGCATCTGAATGGTCATTAAGAGGCTACCAAACAGCCCCTTAGTCGAGTTCAAAGGATCATGCATAGTAATGTTATGACCCCGAGATCTATGGACGTAGTTTTTAAAAGGCTTAGTTTTGCTATTCAAAAAGGGGTAGCGTCGCAGCTTGTTGCCGTTTACCAACTATCTCGATGTAAATTCATAATACGAGTGAAAATGATAAAAAAATTATACTTAACTAAAATAAACCAAACTTTAATAAAACATATTAAATAAATCCTCAACTTTACTAATTATTCAAGATTAACCTTCATTAATGGCCGACGTTAACACACTCTCTCTCTCTGCCGTACTCTCCTTCTCTCTTACTCCCGTTGCTCTCTGCTAGTCTATTGCATTCCTTATACAAAGGAGATGGCACAATGGTAATTATCATTTTTTTTTCCAACCTGTACTCTTCCTAAGAACTACTGTAAATGTTATATAGAAATAAATAATATTACATTACAATTACATTACATTATAAATTATAAAATATAAAATAACTCAAAAACTACTGTAGTGAGACAGTAGCTTTTATGAGTTTTAGATTTGCACCACAAAATTTTTGTTTCTACAAACTTAGCACGCCAATCTTCATGTTTGGTCCTTGTCGAAAGACACGTGTTGTTGCCTTAACCACACACAAGACTATATCAAGTATTTTCAAACACTACATTACAAGGCTATTATATCAGGTATTTAACTAATTTGAATTAACTTAAATTTAGAATATAAGATGAAAAATTAACTTATTTTCCAACTTTAAAAAATTTTATTTGAGTTAAACTTATTTTAACTAAAAGGGTTTTAGATAATTTTTTAAACCATACATGTTTTAAACCATAGATGTGTTAAACCACACATTTGCTCACTCTACTCTACTGATTTATTGATTAGACTTCAAACATTTTCATAAAAGTTACTTTCTGCTCCGGGCTTATTTTTATTAACATTCGTTGCTAATCTTTTCTCGCTAGGCGAATAGTGATATAAAAGTCGTCGACGGCGATCCCCATAGTATCCAGTGGTGGACCCATAATTTTTTTTCAATGGGGTCCATTTTTTTCGGTGTCCAAAATTTTCATAACACACCGTTAAATTTTCGGGTTGGTCCTCATTCGGATCGGGTTATAGCGAGGTTTGAACTAGATTTAAAAAAAAACAAGAAAAACAAGTTATAAAAAGGATTGAACCCATGACCTCTTAACGGTAAAGAGAGGGATTTACCACTACACGAGGTTTCGTTTTCTTTCTATGGTGTCCACCTAATTGTATTTATGGTATCCTTATACAATTTAATATACCAAATCTACTAATTTTTTAAAAAACATTAGGTTCCGGGGACTCCGACCCACTCTATATGGGTCCGCCCCTGATAGTATCTACGTTTCGAACCCGCCACAGAGCGCTGCGAATCACCCCTAGTTTTGTATTATATAACATAATAAAGGATTTAGGGTGTAAGGAATGGTTAAACACTTGAGAGTGACAAACTAAAAAATCAACCAATCAGAGTGCGTCACGTCAATCAGTGAAAAATGTTTAAACTTTGCTGAAAAGTGTTGGCAATGGTTTAAACACTTGCTGAAATGGTAATTTTTTTTTGTAAACTAGTATATTTAATATTTAAGTTAATAAATGTAGAATAAACTAACAATAACATTAAATTAAATTAAAAACATTAAAATTATATTAACTTAAAAAAACATAAAATTACATTAACTTGAAATAAATTAAACTAGTCTTCGTCGGAATCGACCAAAAGGTGGGGTAAATCTTGACTTGCGAGATGATTTATGAGATCGTGTTTTAGTCTCCAATGCGTGTCTTCATCCATCAACTCGCCCAACACCGTATCTTCTAGAGCGGGCTCGACTGAAGGATCCCGAATGTGCACCGGTGCTATCGCCTTTCCTTCATCTTTCAAAATCATGTTGTGTAAAATAATATACGTGTACACAACACTCATAATTTTTTAATGGATCTTGCTCGCATTGGTCGACTCAATACACCCCATTTCGCCTTCAAAACACCAAAAGCCCGTTCGACGTCTTTTCTTGCCGCTTCATGTTGCCTCTTGAATTTCTTTTGGTCTACTTCGTGAGGGTAAGGGATCGATTTCACAAACACGGACCACGAAAGGTAGATTCCATCCACGAGCAAATAACCACGTTTGTATAAATGGTTGTTAACGTAAAATGGACATTTTGGCGCGGTTCTATTTCGTTCCGTTAAAAATAACGGAGATTGTTGTAGCACATTGATATCGTTTTGAGAACCCGGTGGACCGGCAAAAGCATGCCAAAACCATAAGACTTGAGATGCAATCGCTTCGAGCATAACAGTCGGGTATCGGTGATCTCCTTGCATACCTGGAAGGTGATGCTTTTCCTCATGAGCTTCGTATAAAAGTGTCATGTCATGGCTTATCGGTCTACGTAAGAACTCGGGAGCGTATAATTTGCAAACCGTGCCGCAAAAATATTCTAGGCACTCGCGGGAAGTTCTTTCGGCCATATGCAAGTACTCGTCGTTCTCGTCTGGAGTGTTACCAGTTGCGAGCTGTTTAATAGCCGATGTCACCTTTTACTACGGCGTAAAGCCCTTCCTACCTCGCGCATCGAGGGCCTTTTGAAACCACGAGTCATTCTCTTCCACGTCGGCCACAATTTTTAGAAACAAACGTTTCGACATACGGAACCTATGCCGAAAAATATCTTCGTTGTACTTCGGGTCTTCGACAAAATAATCCGCTATGAGTGTCTCATGCCCCTCCTCACGTTGACGTTCAATATATCTCCTTCGGTTAGATGTGCCCGTGTCTTGAAGTTCAGCTTCGTCGATGAGATTTTGAAAAAAAAGAATGCTACTATCGGATGAATCGTCGCTACTCATGGGTGGGAACCATAACAGGAGTTCATCCGCCATTTTATGTTGTAAATGTTTGGGAAGAATTGGTGGTATTTATTGGTTTGGTTGGGGTATAAATTTGAAGGTATTTGGTTATGGTTTGGTTTGGTATTTATAGTTTAATTTTTTAAAGAAAAAATATTTTTTTATGTTAAACGGCATTATAGCCGTTACTTGTCCCCCCAACGTTCAAATTTTGCCTTTTCCCGAGCGGTGTGCGGTCACCGATTGATCAATGAAACCGAGCGACAAAGGGGTCGGCGGCCGTGTTGTCGCGCGGCAAAAGCCTTTACCGACACCATTTGCCGCACCACACCGGACACCCTTATAATAAATTATGAATAAAGAACAACTTGCGAGTAAAGTGGTGAAACTTTTACTCAATACTCCATAATCTAGTCACCCTTCTTCGCTTTCTTTATTTTTAGCAATATTTTAAACACATAAGACATACTAACCTTTCTGTTGTCGTTTTTATGATTTTATTGTCAGTTTCAACTAAGTAGTATTGTCGTTTTGGTTGATGCCAACATTTGTGCTGCAGGTTTAACTTTTATGAAGTTCTTTTTAATTTTTAAATAATTAAAATTATATTTTATAAGGCTATGGGGTATGGGCTTGGGTTGGGGCGTGGGTTGAGGGAAAACGCTCAAGCCACCACCCCGGGTGAGCTTAGGTTGGGGCGTGGCCCTTGGGGCTTGGGTTTCAAGCCGGGCGTGGGGCGGTCTTGACATTCTAGCTGGCTGCCTCCCATTCGCTCACCCCGCCATGTCATAGCGGCCATTTGAAAGTTTGAATTTTAAATTCAAACCGTTTGGGGGAAAACCAAACCGCCACCCAGGTCTCCAAACAACCCCTATAAAATGTAACCCCCAACCCACTGGTCCCCCCATCCCACGAACCCGTTATCCCACCGGCTACCCACTTCTCTCGAACCCGCTAACCCACTGGTCCCCCCCCCCCATCCCACGAAGAACATGGCATCTTGGACTCACGAGGAAGTATTGGCTCTCGTCACAAGCGTCGTTGACGCTATGAAGGGGCGGCAACCGGGCCAAACAAAATATTGGCCGGAAGCATTCGCAACCTACCGACATAACGTCGGTAACGACCACCACAACCTCAACGCGTGCCAACAAAAATGGCGCGAGCTACGGCCCAAGCTTGATCGTTTCAAGGCTTACTACAAAGCCGTTCCGAGCGGCGAGTTAAGCCACGAGGACCGGGTGGCGGTGGCAAACATAGAGTTTCGAGGCAAAGAGCGAAAGACGTTCGACAAGATCGCCCTTTTTGAAATTTATCTAACGCTCTAGGTTTGTTATTTTGTAATTTTTAGAAATTATGTAATTTTTAGGATTATGTAATTTTTTAAATTTTAATGAAGTTGTAGGTTTTTTTTTTATATAAATGTTGTGTGAATTTTATAAATTTTTTGTATTTTTTTTAACAATCTGTCACGCGGTGCACCCAACCCAAGCCCAACCCATGCCCCGCCATACCCCGCGGACACGTCACTAGACGGTGGGGGCTCCCATTCTATGTGTCAACAAATACCCCAACACAACCCAAGCCTAACCTAAGCCCCACCATACCTTACGGTCTAAGTTCTGTAGGTAATGAGATAAATTTGAAGTCTTTATGTACATATAAAATTCCGAACGCTTAATTTATTAAATAGATACGTATTTAAATTTATCTAACCATCCATATCAAATATTTTATGCAATAGAAAATACTTGTTCAAAAACGGCACATAGTATTTATTATTTAAGTATATAAATTTGAAAATATAATACCACGTCTTTAAATTTTTATATGCAAATTCAATTTAGTCTTAATACTTTTTTTAACAAGTATACGACTATTGATGATGCAAATGACAAACAAGTCAAAGGTATAGAGAAAACTTTCACAACTTTTCTGAAAGATGTAATTTAATATTTTTACTAATTTAAGAAGTTTTATTTCATATTAAACTTGAAGAAAAACTAAACTTGAGGATAAGTGCTTTCACATTCAACCCCTATTTTTTACCTTGTATTAGACTAAAAATAGTTATTTTTTCTCTCTCATGTCAATTAAATAATTATTTTTAATACCTTTATCATATTACATTTTCTATTTTTTCCACTCACAACCACTTTCAAAATACATTAAAAAATTATAGAGGGTGAACGTATCTCCTCAAATTTACAGATAAACAATAACATTTTCTCTTTCTTCTACTCACAATCACTTACAACCACCTACAATCACTTTTCATAAAATAAAGAGTTATTGAATTTTATCATTCTCAACTATTAAGTATTGACCGCTGCCACTCCCAACTATCACTTTGACTCCCACCACTAACAACTTTACACTTTGTGTGTTGTGTCACTCCGGTTGAGTAGGTTTTGGTTCCCCTTTTATCTTTTAGAAGCAGCTTCACCTGCAGTCATTAGTAATTCACAAAGCGTTAGCCTAAGATCACCAATAACACAAGTCAAACACTAAAGGGCTGTTTGGCAACATCTGAACCAATAAATGTTGAATGAATAATAGGTCTGAATAGGTAAGAGACTCTGAATCAGTAAGTGCTGAACCAGTAAAGTGCTGTCTGGTTGCACCTCTGAATGACTGTATAAAATGACATTTTTACCCCTCTGAACTACTTTATGCTAAATGAAATTTGCAATTATAAACTATCATAAGCCTTAAAGTTTCAATAAATAAAACCTCAAAAACGATGAAACCTACAATAAACAAAACCTTAAAATTGCTCAAAACATGAAACCTATGAATTTTCTAATTCGAAACTATCATAAGCTACAAATTCTCAATAAACAAAACCTCAAAATTGATGAAACCTACAATAAAGTGAAACAATCAACATACCTGTTGCAAACGTGATGGACGGTGGCAGTGTGGAGGAGGTCGATGGCAGCGCTGTGGAGGAGCAGAGGAGGAGGTGGGGGAGGACGACAACGACATCGCTGTGACGGAGCCAAAAGAGGAGGCGACGTTTTGGAGGCGCAGAGGAGACAGTGTCACACCCTGCTAGTTGCGGAAGCGTGTTGTTAGGAAACTTTATTTGTAAGTATTGAAGAAAATCAGATTCGGCTTGATCTTTGAAGAAGATAAAGTCCTGAAGATCAAACAACAAGAAGAAAATCGGATAGGACAACTGAAAAGAACAACATCTACTTCAAAGAAACAAAAGCTGATCAAAGAACTGAAGAAAATTATCAAAAAAAGGCTTTTCTGATGGATCTGATGATATTTCTGATGAAATGTCATCAGTTTCTGGCGATTCTGATCATCAGACTTTCTGATGATTTGTTCACCAGAATTTCTGATGAAGTGGTTATCAGAAATTCTGATAAAACCCCACTTGTCTAAAAACCAGTTCTATCCTGCCACAATAACCGAAGCAAGTTGACATTATTGGATATCATGATGACAAAGGCAACTTGATTATTGGATTCAATGAATATGTCAAGAAGCTACTTTTTGCAGGACATATACATGAATAAACAAATGTTTATTCATGTATCCAAGCCGTCTATAAATAGAAGGCTCATCAAGCAGAGGACAAGGAGTTAAGCCTAGCATTCAATACATACTACAAACTCCATTGTCCTTTCACCTCAGAATTCACAAGTATTCATTTGTAATAAATAATAATCTTACAATCACCTTGTAAACCATTTTGTTTCAAAGTGATATAAACTTGAAAATTCTGTAGGTCTTGTTTCTTGAAAGTCTGATTTCTATTTCCGCACACTATGTTCACATTTGTTGAAATCACTTGCGATATTACGTGAAAAGAAGTTTTTAAGTCCAAATTGGGACCAACAATTGGTATCAGAGCTGATTGAATAAATCTTTTCAAACGATCAATTGCTCATCTTCTTTTCTCTAAACATGGCAAACTTTTAAACATGGAATAATGCTTTTAACATTGGTTCAATGTCTAAACCTCCGACTCTGGTCAGAGAGGAATACCCACAATGGAAAATCAGGATGGTCAACTTCCTTAATGGACATGAACGAGCTCTGTTTCAATCCATTAAAAGGGATCCACATGTACCAATGACTACAATACCAGCTATTCCAGCAACTGATCAATCACCAGGAATCCCTGCCTCCCGAGCTCCCAAAAGTGAAACATTTGGAGCCCATAAGACAAGGATATGGTGGCTGCAGATGAAAGGGCCAAATCACTTTTAATAATGGCTCTCCTTAATGACATATTCTCTCAGGTTGATGCATGTGCATCGGCCAAAGAGATATGGGATCAGTTGGAAAATATTTATGAAGGAGGAGAAATGATGAAACGAAACAAAAGAACAAACTATGTTTCCTCTTATGAGAGTTTCAAAAGCTTACCAAATGAAAAATTAAATGAAACATATCACAAATTTGCAAAACTTTTGAATGAGCTAAAGAAATTTGGGATAATAAAATCAAATGATGAAAGGAATATTAAATTTCTAGATGCTTTGCCTAGAGAATGGAGAAGTCTAACCATGACTTTGTCCTCAACCTTAGAACTAGGTAATATGAGTCTTCATTGTGACAACCGGTAATTAACGGCTCCTAATTACGCGATTAACAAACGTTTAAGGCGATAATAAGTAGTGTTTAAGACACAAGTTAACTTAATTAGGCTATTGGAATGCCTAGGAACGTCTATCCGACACTACAGTACGCGTATGGTGATATGCGGAAAAAGCTGCGAAACATTAAACGATAACGAACAGATGCCGTACAAAATACTGACCATGCCGACAAATACAAATTTTATACGTATAATTTAAATCTACGGATTTCGTTTTACGAAATTATCACGCCCTCGAACGTCACAAAACGCAAACGTGAACGAAAAACGCGAAAACAATAACGCACCAACAATCAACAACGAAACGGAAGCACCAGACTCGAGTTATGTCTCGATATTAATATAATATGATATTTTTGGGTTCGTTTTTGAATTTTAACATTCGTAGTTGAAATCAAATCGAAAAACGGACAAGAAACGGCGAACGACACGCTTTATACATTATGACGCAATCCACGAAATACGCGTCAAAATATCGATTTTTGACGTGATTTTTGAGTGCTTCGACTTAACATTATGATTTATGACGTTTTACAAGGTCCGGGTACGAAAACGGGCTTTAAAAACGAACCGGGCCACGCGAAACGGGCTTGTGGGCCTGGAGCCTAAGCCCACTTAAAACCTAACTATAAATATCATCCTTAAAATTCAAAACCCTACATGCCCTCATTTTTTTTTCAGCCGACACCCTCCCTGGCTCCTCTCCTTCTCGATGTCTGACTGGCACCACACCGGTCGGCTGCCGGTAACCCGACCGACCACACGACTGCATCTCTCTCGGTCCTCCCCTGCACACCCCATCCCCACCTGTTGCACCTTCGACAAACACCCCTGTACCCCCCTCCATCTCTCTCGTTAAATCCCGGTTACTAGAATCCCGGTTTTCCGGTGATGATGACGATGATGATTTGATGTTGATGATGAAGATAAGAAGTCTGTGTCCGACGATGGAGCTGGTTTCAACGGCAACAGCAGACAACTCCGGCAACAGACATCACCGGCGTCGATCAGATCTACTTATTTTGTTCCGGTAAGCTCTGAACTTCTTTTCTCTCTTCAATCTTCATAGCTCTACGTTTTTCCGGCCGATGATGAGTGTTTCAGGTCAGGGGGTGATGTGTGTAAAATGCAACATATAAATTACATCAAATAAGGCATAAAACTAACCCTTTTTAAGTACTAATGTTGGAAAAAGAGTGTTTTTGTCTTCCTTTTGTATTTTCAGGATGAAATGAGCTCAAATTCACAAAAGAAGCAAAAAGACAGCTAATTCTAACATAAATACAAGAAAAGGAATAAAAGTAGACTGCCCGAACCTTCACCGGCATCCTCCCAAGCAAAGAAGAGAAAACAGAAGCCTGAACACGCCCCGTGCTCAGCCAACACGGGACCGTGTCCAAGAAGCAGCAGAAAAGACAAACCTGTAGAAGCTTCTATTGCCCACCACGGGGCCGTGTCCATTGAGCACGGGGGCGTGGCGAAAGTACAGCAGGCGCATTAATTGTAATTGCGAATTACAATTAATGAAGAGAGAGAGAGAGAGTGTCAGACGGGCATAGGGGCGTGTCCAGCGGACACGGGGCCGTGCCCAGCCTTCTGTTCAGCCTATAAATAGGAGTGCTTGGTTTCATTCCAATCCATCCCTTGGCACACCACCTCTCTCACACTTCATCCACCACCCACCACCACCATAACACCATCATCCACCACCATCATCCATTGTCCATCGTAGAGTGTGTGAGTCATCTCGGGATCCAAGATTGATAGTAAGAGTTCTTGACAATCAAGGCCATGTTTGCCTAAGTCTCTTACATCACTTGGTGAAGACAAGTGTTTAGTATAATACTTTTTATTTTTAATCTTTTGCACTTTTTATTTGGTTTTGTATTAATGACTTTAATAACTAGTTGCTTATGTTGAAGGTGATCTTTCCTTATCGTTTGTCCGTGGTGTCTTGGCATTATTTTACTGTCTATATAAAATAAAAGATTTTCACCATTCATATCTCCACGGTCTATATGGAGGTATGTTGGCTACCTGGTCGGGGGTTAAGGGAACGGTTTGGTAAGGGTCTTGCCCTTGTTCAGCGTTTAGAGGTCCTGCAAGGGACCTGGGTCAAATTTAGTAGGATCTCCTTCAATGCCCATAGGTATTGGATGGCGGGGATCCAAACTCTTTGACCCCCTCATAAGTTAACTACTATTAATACTATAACCCGGCTATTTAGGACTGTATCCCTGCTGACTCAGACTACTTAGCCGAGGGTAACGTCACCGCCAAAAGCGGGGCCTACCACAATTTGCATTAATAACTTAATTCATTATCTTCCAATAATCCAACCCTTTAGGATTGTATCCTTGCTGACTCAAACTACTGGGTTGAGGGTAACGTCGCCTTCAAAAGAGGGGCCTACTACAATAACTAAGATAATCTCTTAAACAAGTGCAAAAGTGCGAAAATAATCAAAGGTTATACTAATACACGAGTCGGATCCAAGTGATTCATCTTGTCTGTCTGTTTTTTTTTTATTTTTATTTTTCAGCATTTAGTTAGTTTTTATATTCTTAGTTTAAAAACATTTTTCTAACTTTTTGATTTGATTAGACATTGAGGATAAACCGGTACTAAAAGCTCTTGTGTCCTTGGACGACCTCGGTATCTTACCAACACTATACTACGTCCACGATGGGTGCACTTGCCCATATGTGTGTTTAGTGTTAGTAAATATCGTGTTTTATAAATTTAAAACTTGGCTAAAGGTGTAAAAAAGGGCTTAATAATATATCTAAATTATATACACACTACACACGCATCAAGTTTTTGACGCCGTTGCCGGGGACACAAGGATTTTAAGAAAGTTAGGAATCAACGGCCTAATCATACTTTTATTTTTCTTTTTAATTTTTTAGGATTTTCTTAGTTTTTCAGCTTCTGCAGAGCTCAGCACGGGCCGTGCCCGCTGAACACGCCCCCGTGCTCAATCATTGGAACTGGCAATCCTGTTTTAAGTCAGACAGTAAGCTGAACACGGGGCCGTGCTCACTCAACACGCCCCCGTGCCCAAGATTCCGGCGGTTGGTAATTTCTGACACAAACATGAGTAATAGTAATTCTTTTTACTTTCGACACTCTTATGGTATGTGGTGACAATTATGTGGAGGCGAACATGAAGAATTAAAATGTTATTTTCTAAATTACAGGCCCCACTATATAGACCCACCAATTCCTTATAACCATAAGAGGGGCGAAAGTAAAAATAAGCACTATCTCTCCCTCGAATGCGCCCAACCAGATATTCTAGGGGAAATGCTCCTTGACGAGTTATTTCAACTAGAAGAACTAATTCTAAATTGGTCAAAAGAACTTAGGAAGGATTTTATTGATCCGCCCCAAGACGATGACCATGAGGAAATGTTGGAACCGCATTCCGACAACCTCGTTGCTCCCGAAAATACCTTCATACCTAGAAAAGACTTGGACGATAGTCGTCCCTGTGCCGATTGTGCCGTGAAGGACTCTCCATCGACTTCGTTCGGTGCATACATAGACCTGAGCGATTCGGCATACACCTTCTTTAACGAGAGCCCGGAAAAGGGTTGGACTTGTCCACCTAGAATAAAAATAGGAATTACCCTCACCGACAACCTCTTGCGTTCTCGCCTTAGTATAGGACAATTAAGGTATCTTAGGCACTTTGGGGTTATCCCATCCAGTAAGGAACCACCTGATATGAATAAGATCCTTAGGAACAACAAAAACCCATAAGGCAGTCTCCAGACACGGGGTCGTGTCCGGCCAACACGCCCCCGTGCTCACCCAAAAGATTTTCTGCTGATTTTGTCAGAATACGGACAAAATGTATCAGGATTTTCTCTACACACGGGGCCGTGTCCAGCAGACACGGGGCCGTGTCCAGCGTGCTGTCGTTTTCTTTAAATGCAGCCTGATTCCTGCTCATTTTTTACCACTTCACTAGACAGAGATTCCTGGGATCTTCACATATACCATCCTAGGTAAGTGCTAAAAGAAGGTTCCCAAGGACCATCTTGTCCCTTCCACTTTTGTTCATTTCCCCTTCTTTCAAAAATTTTTCAACATCTCCTCCATGGAAGCTTGGAAACTCCATGATTCCAACCTTCTATGTGGAGTTTGTAAGATTATTTGCTATGGATTCTTGTTTGAATTTAGTTGTATAACTTTGTTTTAAATTATCTAAGCTTAAACCACAGTTAAAAACTATGAAAATAATTTAAAACCCCAAGAATCCTTAGCCAAAAATCCTGCAGATAACTGAACACGGGGACGTGCTCAGCAAGCACGGGGCCGTGTTCGAGGTACTGTTTCGCAAAAATTTAGCTATCTTCGGTTTCTTTCACAGAAAATGGCCAACAGAACAAGTGGATCATCTTCAAGGGGTAACCGAAATGGGAGAAGGTCGTCGACAGCAGAAGACTCCCTAGTAAACTACGGTTACGCCTTAAGGGAGGCCATAGACGAAATGACGGGAGTAGAAGAAGCGTTAGTGGACCGTATTAACCATCTGACGGTGGGGTTGGAGGGCTGTCTTCGAGAAGTGAACCTCTTGCACCAGAGGTTAAACCTTCTCGCTTCCCCGCCTTTGGTTCCCATAATAACCCAAAGAGCATGGAATGTAGTACCCGAGGTCGTCATTCCGGCCGAATGGTATGCCATGCACCGAGAACCTCCGCAGAGGGTGGTGCAAGGAGTCCCGGTGAATGTTCCTCCTCCAGCCACTGAGGAAAATGAAGCCGCTTTCTTCCTTCCAAGGGAGATAGAGGAGTGGCTTTGAACAATATCCGAGGAACAATCGGCTAAAGGTCTTACTACATCGGGAAACTATTTCCGAAATTTTCTTAAATAAGTAGAACCCTTTATGATAGCCTCGTGTAACCCCCTAGTTATTTAGTTAAGTTTTTAGTTTATTTTGAAACTATATGTATCTCTCTATGTTTGCAATGAAATGAAGGTTTCTAAAGGTTTGATGGTTTATAACAAATAAAACACACTCGTGGTGGTAATGGATGAAAAAGGGAACGAGAAAAATGGCCCCATGCACAAAGAACGAAGCAACCCGACACAAATCTCCATTACAGAAGGCTCAACACGGGCCGTGCTCAACCAACACGGCCCCGTGCTGGACCACCTGCAGAAAAATCGCCCAGTTCAGGTAACTGGACACGGGCCGTGTTCACCAGACACGCCCCCGTGTCCAGGCTTCTGTCTCATTTCTTTAATTTCTGTTACTGGCACCTGAACACGGGGCCGTGTCCGGTCCCCACGGGGCCGTGTCCAGACTGCCAGTAACATAAATCTTTGCTTTTTAACACCACATTACACATCCAATCAACCCAAAAATTTATTTTTGTGACACATTGAGGACAATGTGTAATTTAAGTGTGGGGGGGAAACTAACACTTTGAAATTTTGCAAGTCCTAACAACATGCCTTACACAAAACTCTATTGGAACCGCTAAACACCCCAAATTTTTTACGAAAAAAAAAATTTCATTTTTTTTACTTGTCTAAAGTTTAAGTTAGGAAATCCCAAGATTAATAAGGTTATATTTTTTATAAAATTTACAACCGAAAGCGTCGTGATAACAAGAACCAACATAAGAAAATTATGAAACGGCATAACAAGTCTAGTTAAAATTTGATTATATATGCTTGATCACATTAAAACCCATTCCCACAAAAGTGAGTTTTGAGCCTTTATTGAGCATACAAATTTACATCTTTAGACTAAATGCTCATTTTTCGTTTCTTGTGTGAATAGCCGTTTGGTTCTTACAACTCTAGAACTTGCCACGACAATTCATTCCCGGTCCTTACCAACTTAAACCCAAGTAAGTAAATGATGGAGGCATTAGGACTAACCATTTTTCTTTCTACACCATTATTTTTCAATTTTTTTTTACCACCTACCCGTAATCCCCCTAGTTAACCCCTTTGAGCCTAAACCTTTCGTTTCTTTACCCTAAACTTTTTTTTACCCACCAAAAACCCTTTTATTTTTTTTCACCCTTTATTTTAGTAACAAGCTCGGTTTTTCGCAAGCTCGTTCTTTTATGTGACTAAAAAAAAAAAATTGATGATGAAGTTAAAAACAAACAAAGCTATACAAACAAAAGCTTGTTTGGAGAAATACTTCAAAATAAAATGTCACTAAAAACAAAAGTGTGTTACGAAAACCGACGCTTTTTACGCTTTTCGCCCTTTTACTAACCAATAACCCAACCACCCACCTTTAGCCCAAGCCTAACCCTTCACTCAAAAAAGTCCTCTTGATATTTACAAAGGTATAGAGTTAAAAAAGGAGGAGGATTGATTGCTTGGCAAGCCTATGGAAGGCGTAAGCTCCATGCCGCTCTCGAGTGATTCACACAAAAATACACCTTCGGCCGAGTGTTGAGTGATTTCTCCCGTGAGGTATGTGAACTTGTATATAAATGAAATTTTAAAAAAGGCATGTTATGCCCACATAAGTAATTTGTCCTATGAAACGTTCTAAATAAATCATAACGAATAGGATTGTAAATAAATAAAAATAAAACCCAAAAAGATCTTGGATTCCCGACACTCTATGACAAGCCAAAAACCTTCTCTTCTACCCATTCCATTTGGGAGTGTAAGCCACATTTAAAGAGTTTTGCTTGAGGATAAGCAAAAGTTCAAGTGTGGGGGTATTTGATGTGTGTAAAATGCAACATATAAATTACATCAAATAAGGCATAAAACTAACCCTTTTTAAGTACTAATGTTGGAAAAAGAGTGTTTTTGTCTTCCTTTTATATTTTCAGGATGAAATGAGCTCAAATTCACAAAAGAAGCAAAAGGACAGCTAATTCTAACATAAATACAAGAAAAGGAATAAAAGTAGACTGCCCGAACCTTCAACGGTATCCTCCCAAGCAAAGAAGAGAAAACAGAAGCCTGAACACGCCCCGTGCTAAGCCAGCACGGGGCCGTGTCCAAGAATTAGCAGAAAAGACAAACCTGTAGAAGCTTCTATTGCCCACCACGGGGCCGTGTCCAGTGAGCACGGGGGCGTGGTGAAAGTACAGCAGGCGCATTAATTGTAATTGCGAATTACAATTAATGAAGAAAGAGAGAGAGTGTCAGACGGGCAAGGGGGCGTGTCCAGCGGACACGGGGCCGTGCCCAGCCTTCTGTTCAGCCTATAAATAGGAGTGCTTGGTTTCATTCCAATCCAGCCCTTGGCACACCACCTCTCTCACACTTCATCCACCACCCACCACCACCATAACACCATCATCCACCACCATCATCCATTGTCCATCGTAGAGTGTGTGAGTCGTCTCGGGATCCAAGATTGATAGTAAGAGTTCTTGACAATCAAGGCCATGTTTGCCTAAGTCTCTTACATCACTTGGTGAAGACAAGTGTTTAGTATAATACTTTTTATTTTTAATCTTTTGCACTTTTTATTTGGTTTTGTATTAATGACTTTAATAACTAGTTGCTTATGTTGAAGGTGATCTTTCCTTATCGTTTGTCCGTGGTGTCTTGGCATTATTTTACTGTCTATATAAAATAAAAGATTTTCACCATTCATATCTCCACGGTCTATATGGAGGTATGTTGGCTACCTGGTCGGGGGTTAAGGGAACGGTTTGGTAAGGGTCTTGCCCTTGTTCAGCGTTTAGAGGTCCTGCAAGGGACCTGAGTCAAATTTAGTAGGATCTCCTTCAATGCCCATAGGTATTGGATGGCGGGGATCCATACTCTTTGACCCCCTCATAAGTTAACTACTATTAATACTATAACCCGGCTATTTAGGACTGTATCCCTGCTGACTCAGACTACTTAGCCGAGGGTAACGTCACCGCCAAAAGCGGGGCCTACCACAATTTGCATTAATAACTTAATTCATTATCTTCCAATAATCCAACCCTTTAGGATTGTATCCTTGCTGACTCAAACTACTGGGTTGAGGGTAACGTCGCCTTCAAAAGAGGGGCCTACTACAATAACTAAGATAATCTCTTAAAGAAGTGCAAAAGTGCGAAAATAATCAAAGGTTATACTAATACACGAGTCGGATCCAAGTGATTCATCTTGTCTATCTGTTTTTATTTTATTTTTATTTTTCAGCATTTAGTTAGTTTTTATATTCTTAGTTTAAAAACATTTTTCTAACTTTTTGATTTGATTAGATGTTAAGGATAAACAGGTACTAAAAGATCTTGTGTCCTTGGACGACCTCGGTATCTTACCAACACTATACTACGTCCACGATGGGTGCACTTGCCCATATGTGTGTTTAGTGTTAGTAAATATCGTGTTTTATAAATTTAAAACTTGGCTAAAGGTGTAAAAAAGGGCTTAATAATATATCTAAATTATATACACACTACACACGCATCAGGGGGGTGTGGTGGTTGACGGTGGAGATTCTGGCGGTGGTTGACGGTGGAGATTCCGGCGGTGGTTGACGGTGATCGATGAAAATGAGGAGTAATGACGAGAACAGATGATAATGAAGATGATTCTCATCTGGTTTTGGTCAACCACAGGAATGTTCGGGTCAGATTTACGCTCAACATCAGTTTCGGTTCAGCGGGTTTTTCAGGTCTCGTTTCGGGTCAAAGCAAGTCAAAGCTGGTCAAGGCAGTCAAACGGGCAACTCGGTGAGTCAACTCAGTCAACGGGTCAACCGAGTCAACACAGCGAGTTAATTGGTCAAACTTGGTCAACGTCAGTCAAGCTTCATGTCGGGTCAGTTTCATGTTGCGAGAAAAACAAGCTGTTCGAATTTTAATTTGGTTCGGGTCACAGTCAACGCCCGATCAACTCATGAGACCCGGTAAAGTTTTACAACACGAAAGTTAGATAAGATTGATATAGAATTTAGAATTTTAGTAGTTTACGCGACCGAGCTCGACCCGTTTCGATTTGGTACTAGTTTATATTTATTATACTCGACAAAAGTTTATAAAGATTGTTTATATTATTGAGTAATTGATTGAATTTTTAGAATAAATCGACACTTTAGTTATCGGGATCATCCAAAAATAGGGGAAACTCGGTCCGTTTTCCGTTAAAAACCCGGATTACAAAACATATTTAAATCTTGAAGACGACACTTATCGAGATACAAGTTTTTTTTAAATAAATATAGAAGTATATTTATTTGGCGATGTTTTACGAGTTATAAAACGAAACTATAACATTTTGACACACACACGAAATACTAATCAACGAAACTTGAAAATTTATATATATTTTCAAAAGACATTGAAACTCGAATGCTTTCACGACATAAGTATCATTAGTTATATTTATTTCAAACAACGTACTTCGTATACTTTTATAAAAATAAATATAATGTTTTATATTTATTTCAAACGATGAAATTCGTAAGTTATATTTCAAACATTTAATATTCGGAAAATCATATAAAATAAATATGATTATTTATATTTATTTTAATCGTCTAGAATACGAATATTTTTATAAAATGAGTATAGTCGATTATATTCATTTCAAACATTGAGTTTCGAATATATATGTATATATATCTATCCATTTCCATCCTATGAAAACTAGATCGGTATATTACCGTAGCATATACGACACAACAAGACGCTCCCTTATACGTATACGTATTTCTAATTCACGACGACCAGCACGACATCGCAAGTATATATTTATATTTGAATATATATAAATATATATCTTAATCACTTGAAAACTAAGTCGATCTCGAGACTTAGTGTTTATCCCGATTATAAATGGGATCCAATAACCATAAATTGGTTATTTCAAAACCAAAATAATAACACCTTTATAGAATCGTTTAGTTAATGATTCGGTAGAGCTCGGACACGTAGTTTAGCTACGTTTAAATTAGAAACTTATAATTATTCCTTGATTAGGAATGCTATAGTTGCACGCTAGCTAAATGCACGTTTTTGGAACGACACTACGGAATCACGCTACGATAGCTTTGCACGGGAATATCAAGGTGAGTTCATAACCCCCACTTTTTACGGTTTTATATTTTTGTAAATGTCTTCGGGGGTGGAAAGACATGCAAGTTTTTGCAAAAGAAAACACTATTTCGATGAACGAAAACACATATTTATAAACCATGTTGTAAATGAATTTCAACAAACTCGAAAGGTTTATGAAAGGTTTATACTAAACATCCCGGTTTTACAAAACAAACGCGTATTTTCGCAAACGTGCATGATTTTCATGACTAGTGACGAGAATGTCCTAGTTACTACAACGGGACTGGGTTGGCCTGCGTACGAAAAACGAGACAACTCAGTGAGATCATGTCCCCCTTTTCTTTCAACGTTTCGGTCTACAACTTTCGGGGGGAAATACATGTCAAACATGGGTATGATTAAGTTATGGAATGAACTCTTAGATCATGTGAGCATAGGCTGTAACTGAGGTGCCATTAATCCTTTTGAGGACCAAGGAACAAAGGTTAGATCTAATGGGTACGGGCGAGCCCCACTCACGATCCATGGGTGACAACTTAGAGTGCTGTTGTGTCCAGCGTCGAGAGTTCGACACTTAAATTGCCTACGCGGGTTGAGTACCTCCTATGTCGTCGCATATATTAATGTCCTCGCGAAACATTGATGATCAACATGTTCATAGACGCTTTACATACCAACTTACAACACTATAACTTTCAAATGTTTTTAATGTTCATGTGACGCAAACTCATAATACATGTGTTTACAAACTTTGATAATGTTTTCAACTTATGTACAAGTAAGAGGACGCGTTGGTCCCGCTTACAAATACTCTTTTGGGCTCGGCCCATTCTCTCTCGTGCAATGCACGAATACTCTTGTGGGCTAAACCCACAGTTTTCATATAACATGCCAAGAAACTGATTTTACTAAATTTTCTCCACAACTTTTCAACCGGTACACAAAAAGATTTGTTTAAAATCTTTTTAAAACAAACTATGAACTCGCTCGACTTTATGTTGACTTTTTCGCATGTTCTTTCTTAGGTTGCATTTTTCGAAACTATGGAACAGTTGGAATAGGAGAACCCACGGGATTTCGAGTACTTAGCGGGCGTTCATTGTTTAGAAGTCTTAGCTATTTGCTTCCGCTGTGCAATGAAGATACCAGTCCAGTCACGCTAGCTCTGATATTTCGGGGTGTGACAGATTGGTATTAGAGCAATAGGTTTCAGTGAATTAGGTTTCTGTAGAGATACCTAGGCTCAAACCTCACTTTTCTCTGGGGACTTAGATTATTAAGACACAAACATATACAGAACGCCTAGGACTCGATTATGGGTTCCAACCGTTGCCGAAAACAATGAGTCAACAATTTTGGTTTTAAACATACAGAAGTGTTGTGTTGATACACGGTTCACGAAAAAGATTCATACATTAAGCAAAACTTTGAGAGTTTTGGATAACATGCATTTAGGACCGTTGGAAAACTTATGTCGAAACCCATTAAAGGTCCTCACTTAGAAACCGTGACTAACAAATCGGGCAAACACCATCATATTATGTCGTCTATGCTATCTTACTTAACCGAGCAGGTAACCTACGCGGAATGAAACGCTAGTGCACAAGAATACATGAAACTCAAATTATACATCAACGGATGTCGGATCACATCACATTTTATGCAGAACGAAACACTAATGCACAAGTGTACATGAAACTTAAACTATACGTCAGCGGATGTCGAAGTACATCACACACGACTTTCGAGGCAAGGCCTTGGGGAGAACACAAATGGGCACAACAACAACGATACTAACCCCGTCAGCGGGAGAACTATCAACCGAAATGCGGCAATTCGCCACATGATCCTGCAAGCGACACGAATCACGCTAAGGTATGCTTAAACAAGATTTCATAACAGTCAGTGTTTAGTCTAATGAGAAGCACAATTATTGACGCTACAAAAGAAGTCACGTGTCTTTGCATCCCCCTACTTCATAATGGTGATTATGCTATGTTCGACATTCCATGGTAATGTCACCTAACAACCGGTCATCACACGAAGTTCCAGGTAAAGTCCTTAAATCTCTTTGTTGAAATTTCGACTTTCTTTCATGTAGTGAGTAGGTTTTCATACTCCTACTCCCCCTAATGGTCATTGCATCATGAAGGTTTTATTTCATGATAGCGAACATTCAATTGCTTCATTTCTTGACAAATTCATATGTTACGCATGTTTTGTCTGTTACACATGCGGTTAAATTGATTCGTGATGACCATCAGTGGTTTCACTCTAAATTGTTGCTTATTCAAAGTTCAATGTTGTTTCGTTATATCGAGTTTTGCATTGTGAATTGGATGACTGCATTATTGCAAAGCGTTGACTCCTTGATATCGAGTCAACGAACTCCTTGAAACTCCTCTTTCTTTTTGAGTTGCTTACATGGTTTTTCGCTGTAACCGTGTCGAAACTTTCTTGTCAATACATACACTCATTCTTGAATTACGCCTAAACCAAGTTCAATTGTTTGAACTTGCTCGTAATATACATTCGATTCAAGGTTCCATATGATGGATTGAGGCCATCATATTCGAAATAATCCCAACAAGCACTTCATTTGTTTTAAACCATAACATGCTTGTTTGGTCTTCGACTTCATTGAATCATTTTCTTTGACAATGATCACCTTGTGGTGGTGTTTTTCACAAGTTTGAAGCTTGCGCTAATCTTGTTGCTCACCTCATGTACGGATTTAATTATTTATTTATTTGTTTATTGATATTAAATCCGCATTGTTGATTATCATATAAAAGCAATCTTAACACAATCGTGTGTTAAGATAATGGTACACAAGTTTGTGTTAAATATTGCAGTGTACCTCTTAACAGTTCTTTCACCATCGAGCGAACATTTCGTGAAATTCATTGCTTTTCATCTTCGCTCAAATACCTTGTTTATTTGTTCCATTTTCGGTTGTAGATCCTATGAGAATTATTTGAAACAAATATTCAGATTTACTTCGTGAACCTCTCGCTTGCTTTCAAAACACGGTGATACTTGTTTGATCACCGCTATTATTGAATTGTTTCAATCACTACGACACCTTGTGGTGTTGGTATGAACTTGTAGCTTGTGTCACGACCCCCGACCCACCCTGGACGGAATCGGGAGCCGCGAGCAGTCCAGTGGTACCCGTGGTATCTGATTTATGCGGCAGCGGAAGTCTTTTATTACAGGATCTTTTCACCGTAAAAATGCTCGTTTAATATATTATACAAAGTTTTAGGGATAAATTCCCATAATTTACAATACGTTGATTCCACACAAAAATCATTATTTGTCAAAACATGTTTTATTTATTTATTCACAATGAGCCACTTTTCTAAGTTTGTAGTGCTTTACTGCACTTTTCCTGGATCACACAGATCACCTGAAACATGTTTGGAAAAAGGTTTTATCAGCGGGGAAATACTGAGTGAATCATTTCGTTTTCTAAAATGACCTGTTAGTTATAAATTACAGTATTAAGGGGAATTACAATGTTTCTGATATCAAACCAACTACCCACAGTATTTGTCATTCGACCAACCATTGGCTAGCCCATTTGTCCAATGGTGTCTGTGACTGTGGTCAGATCACCCCTTGGCCACCCGTTTGTCCAAGTGTGACGGGAAATAAGTAATGTATACAAAACCCCACATACCGGCTGTAATATGGTGATTACATAGACTTAATCCCTGTAATTATAACTTTGAAAATAACTTGGAGTTTTGTAATACTTACTCACAAACTGTGAGAAAACAGTTTAAAAAGAAGAATGACTCACATTGCAGACTAACGAGCAATAGATATAAGCCTACTGATTAGCCTTGATTAAACCTAATTTAACACAATGCACACACAGGCAGGTTAGTAACTAATACAGCAGTTACGTCAATTCACGAGATTAAACCCTCACAACGATTAATCAGTGCAATACTCGATAATTCAGTCGGATTCACAACGAATAACAGAGCATCGTCCGAATTCGAACAGCACTCTAATATTCAAGTCGAAATCACGACAAATAATCAAAGTACAAGCTCAATTCGAGCAGCATCCGGACTATCGTTGGATAGTTATAATCGATCGGACGTTGAATCGTAATAGCGATCGAGTTATTACCTTGATTGCGGCAGCACCTCGTGATCGTGTGTGTGTGTTGTGGACTGTAATCGATCTAACTCGACGTACAGACAGCGATTCTACGTCGCTTTTGTTTCCACAGTTAAGTGCCAAGGTCGGCTATTTATAGCCAGAATTTCGCTTCGCTTACGGACCGTATGCCTTAACCCTTACGGTCCGTAAGGCTGACCGGTATGCTTACGGTCCGTAAGGCTTAACCTTTACGGTCCGTAAAGGGTGCAACCTATTTCCTAGCCTAGCTGAGTTCGGGTCTTAGCCTTGGTGAGTCACAAATCCAACCAATCAGCATCTAGCAACGATTTAAATTAGATAATTATCAATTAGGGTTTGGCCCCCTCGAGTTTTAGGGGCCCTGATCCTGATTCCGACTGTTCCGGAAATTTCAGGGTTTATGCCAAATTACTTGGGTGTCTCAATTAGGTTTTTCTTATTGGATAATTATTATTCTAATTACGAGTTTTATTGACGGTTGTTACATCCTCCCCACCTTAAGAAAAATCTCGTCCTCGAGATTTATTGGAAGAGATGAGGATATTTTCGCTTCATTTCTGATTCCAGCTCCCAAGTGTATTCTGGTCCTCTCTTTGAATTCCACTTGACTTTGACCAATACCAGTCGTTTATGCTTGAGGAATTTGACTTTTCGATCTTCGATCTCTAATGGTTTCTCTACGAATTTCAACTTTTCATTTACCTCTACATCTTGAAGAGGGACTACCAGGGATTCGTTTGATAAACATTTCTTGAGATTGGATACATGAAATACATCATGTACTCCTGCTAATTCTTCTGGTAGTTGTAAACGATAAGCTACTGGTCCTATTCGTTGAATCACGAGGAATGGTCCAACGTACCTTGGACTTAGCTTTCCTTTCTTACCGAATCGTACTACTCCTTTCCAAGGAGAAACTTTTAAAAGTACTTTATCTCCTACTTGGAATTCTAAAGGTTTATGACGATTGTCTGCATAGCTCTTCTGACGGTCTCGAGCCATTTTCAATCTTTCCTTAATCTGAGTTATCTTGTCAGTAGTTTCTTGTACAATTTCAGGACCTGATAATTGGCTTTCTCCGATTTCTGCCCAACATACTGGAGTTCTGCACTTACGTCCGTACAGTGCTTCGAATGGTGCAGCTTCGATGCTTGAATGATAACTATTGTTATAGGAGAATTCAATTAATGGCAAATGGCTATCCCAATTACCACCAAAGTCAATTACACATGCTCGGAGCATGTCTTCCAGGGTTTGTATCGTCCTTTCACTTTGTCCGTCCGTTTGAGGATGATATGCGGTACTTAAATTAAGTCGAGTTCCCATTGCTTCTTGGAAACTTGTCCAGAAACGGGAAGTAAAACGGCTATCTCTATCCGATACAATGGAGAGTGGGACTCCATGTAAGGATACTACTTCATCTACATATAACTTGGCTAACCTTTCCATGCTAAAGGTTTCCTTCATTGGTAGAAAATGAGCTGATTTGGTTAATCGATCGACAATTACCCAAATAGCATCATTACCTTTTCTGGTTCTGGGTAACTTAGTAACAAAATCCATTGTTATGAGTTCCCATTTCCATACAGGCATTTCTAACTGTTGTAGTAGTCCTGAAGGTTTCTGGTGTTCAGCTTTAACTTGTGAACAAGTTAAACACTTGGATACGTATTCGGCTATATCCTTTTTCATTCCTATCCACCAGAAATTATTCCTTAAATCCTGGTACATTTTATTGTTTCCTGGGTGCATGGTATACCTAGATTTATGAGCTTCTTCTAAAATCTTATTTCTTAACTCTCCTCGCTTAGGTACCCAAATTCGTTTCTTATGGAATTTCCAAATTCCATCATTTCCTTGTTCTAGTTCTTTTATATAACCTTTCATTCCTTCAGCATCATCTTGGATTGCTGTTTTCTGAACTTCTTTGATTTGTTCCATTACATCTACTTGTAGATTTAACCTCAGAGCACGGACTCGTTTCTGTTTCTCATGGTACTTACGACTTAAGGCATCTGCAACTACATTTGCCTTTCCTTCGTGATATTGGATATCACAGTCGTAATCGCTTAGCATCTCCATCCATCTTCTTTGCCTCATGTTTAACTCTTTTTGCCCAAATATATATCTTAAACTCTTATGATTTGTATAAACAGTAAACTTACTTCCATACAGATAATGTCTCCATATCTTAAGGGCAAAAATTATGGCTCCTAGTTCTAGATCATGAGTCGTATAATTTTCTTCGTGCGTTTTCAATTGTCTAGAAGCATACGCAATTACCTTCTTGCGTTGCATTAACACACATCCATAGCCTAATTTTGAAGCATCACAATATACTTCGAAATCTTCGGTTCCTTCTGGTAAAGCTAGGATTGGTGCATTCGTCAATCGATGCTTTAAAATCTTAAAGGCTTCTTCTTGTCTAGGTCCCCATTCAAACTTAGCGGCCTTACAGGTTAACTTAGTTAAAGGTACGGCTATTTTAGAAAAATCTTTGATAAATCGTCTATAGTATCCAGCTAAGCCTAGAAAACTTCTTATCTCCATGGCTGTTTGTGGGACTTTCCACTTTGTAATTGCTTCTATCTTAGCAGGATCTACATGGATACCCTCATGATTTACCGCATGATCTAAGAATTGTACTTCTTGTAGCCAAAATTCACACTTCGAGAATTTGGCATAAAGCCTTTCTTTTCTTAACAAAGTTAAGAGAACGTGTAGGTGTTCACAATGTTCTTTTTGGCTTTTGGAATAAATAAGTATGTCGTCGATGAAAACGATCACAAATTTATCCAAGTATGCTTTACAGATTCGATTCATCATGTCCATGAATGCTGCTGGGGCATTTGTTAATCCAAAGGGCATGACTGTAAACTCATAATGACCATACCTAGTTCTGAAGGCAGTTTTAGGTATGTCTTCTTCTTGTACTTTCAACTGATGATATCCGGATCTTAAATCTATCTTAGAGAAATACCTAGCTCCTTGCAATTGATCAAAAAGATCATCAATCCTAGGTAGTGGGTATCGATTCTTAATCGTAACCTTGTTCAATTCTCTATAATCGATACACATTCTCATCGATCCATCTTTCTTTTTCACAAACAGTACTGGTGCACCCCAAGGGGATGAACTCGGTTGTATGAATCCTTTGCTTACTAATTCATCTAATTGCTTTTTCAATTCTAGCATTTCGGTAGGTGCTAATCTATATGGTGCTTTGGCTATTGGTGCAGTACCTGGAATTAAATGAATTCTAAATTCTACTTCTCTATCAGGTGGTAATCCAGATAATTCTTCTGGAAAAATGTCTGGGTATTCTGAGACTATGGGAATATCCTGAAGTTCCTTATCTTTAGTGTTAATGATTACTGAAATCATATACACCATTTCCTGCTTTCTCGAATAGCTTGCCAACTTCATTACTGAAATAAATTTCAGTGGCTTTCGAGGTTTATTTCCAGTAATTACAATTACCTCTCCTGAAGGGGTTTGAATTTCTACTGCATTTTTATCACATAGGATTCGTGCATGGTTGGCTATTAACCAATCCATTCCTAATACTACATCGAATCCGGCTAAATTCATTGGTAACAGATTTGCAGAAAATTTATGGCCTAATAGTTCTATTTTTCCTTCTTGCCAGACTTTATCTATTTTCACAGAATTTCCTTCTGCGGTTTCAACTGTGAAAATTTGCCTAAGAGTGTTTAAAGGTAACTTAAGAGCTTGACAAAATGAAGTATTAATAAAACTTTGGTTCGCACTAGAGTCAAATAATACTTTTGCAAATACGTCATGTACTAGGAACGTACCAGCTATCACATCTGGAATGAGTTCGGCCTCTTGAGTGGTCAGCTGGAATGCGCGTACATTTTTCTTGGTTACTCCTTCAGCGGGTTTAACTTTGTTGTCTACTGGTTTAGCTAGCTTAGGACATTCGGATTGAAAATGTCCCCTTTCTCTGCAGTTATAACAAATTCTTGTTTTCTTCCTGCAGTCTTCTTCACGATGTCCTTTTGCCTTGCAAAAATTGCAAACTATATTGCATTGTCCATAATGCTTCTTTTTGCAATTTCTGCAGAAAGGAGGTGATGAGGATTGCCCTGTTCCTTTTTTCTTGGTATTACCCATACGAAATCCTTGGGTAATCTTCTGAGCTATTTCCTTCTTCCGGTCTTCTTCTCTTGTGCGCACCAATTCATCTGTTAGGGTATTAGCTAATTCTACCGCATCGTCAATGGTACGAGGTCTCGCAGCTTTAACGATGTTTCAGATTTCACTAATTAACCCCCAGATGTAATGGGAAATGAGTACCGGTTCTGGCGAAGCCAGTGTTGGCACCACCCTTGCGTATTCAAAGAATGTCGAAGTATAGCCCCGGCAATCTACCCCTGTCATGCGGTGACTTAGGAATTTGTTTGCCATTTGATCTTTTTCATATTCGGGACAAAATTTTCTTTCTACAAGATTCTTAAATTCTTCCCAACTCATGGCATAGGCTATCCTTCTTCCTTTTGCCTGGAGGACCGTGTTCCACCATTCTAGTGCTCCTTCTTTGAACAGGTTTGATGCATACATCACTTGATCCTCTTCGGCACATTTGCTTATTGCAATTACTGCTTCGGTTTTCTCTAACCAGCGCAGTGTTGCAGTTTCCCCTTCGTTACCTGCAAATTCAGTGGGTTTGCAAGCAAGAAATTCTTTGTAAGTGCAACCAGGTGTTGCAGCTTTTATTCTTTTTAGAAGTGGGACTTGTTGCGGATCATGATCGTTATGATTGCCGCCTCCATTTATGCTGTTACTGCCGTTATCTTCCAGAGTACGTTTACTAGGATGTAATGGTTGTGGTTCGGCAGGTTTTTGAACAGCAGCCACAATTTCTGGAATAGCATGGCTATCCCTTGGGCGATAAAGTGCTCAATATCTTGTCGGGTTATATATTGATCTTCCGGTTCTTGCTCAGATTGATTTACTTCATTAATTGGTTCATTGTTAGCGTTTTCCATCTGCTAATTAGTAGAAATTTATTAGTGTCTAACTTATTAATAACAAATTTAGCACAGATGAACACATAAATTACTACAACATACAAACATAACCAAAATTGTCGATTTCTCGACTTTTATTTTGTTATTGTATATTGTATATGCCTCCGTACACACCATATCTTACAAGGTTTTATTGCCCATTTTACAGAATCAGTTTTACTACATTAGTTATAATACAGACAAACTTTTTCCAGCCCTTCCTATCTTTTGGTCCACTGGCAGTTTCAGTAACGACGCTCCCTCTCGTCGTACTTCCAAGAGATCTGCTCCCCCATTTCCCGGATCCTATTCCCTGTGCCTATCAGTTCTTCACCAAACTGACGTAACTCAGCTAAATTTTCATAGCTCATTGGCGGATTAGGGATAGGTTCTGGATCAAACTGTGGGAGAAAACTATAGGGACTATTAACTATATTTTGAAATTGCCAATCATTAGTCCACCATTCCTCCATTTGGCCTAATGGTCTGGTGTGAACTAGTGGGTCTGGAAAAGCTGGTCCTAGGTTTAGTGGGAAGTGGGCTGTAGCAGGATAAGAGAAGAGATTATCGTTGATAGGCTCTAGAACATCACAATTATCCAGTAGGCGGTCTATTTCGTCCTGGAACGTGATTTCCTCAGACTGTTTAGAGCTTTCTCCGATCTCTATTCCCTTTTGCTTTAGGTCTATTCCTAATTCCTTTTCTGGTGGTTTCGAACTTTCTCCAGTTTCTATTTCCTTTCCCTTGTTCATGCTCACAGGATTTTCTATTTTAGGAAGTCTCCTAGTGGCCGGTTTCCTACGGCGTACTTTCCTCCACCCTACGTATCTTCTTTTCTTTTTAGGTTTGGCTTTTTCCAGCGGTGGAGCTTTGAATTCCACAGGTTCTTCTATGTCAGCAATGTAACCAGTAAAGTCGTAAGAGACTTCGATAGGCACTGGATATAAGTTGAGATTCTGGAATGCTTCCGATATCTCATTCATGCTGCATAGTATATATGCAAAATACAAGAATGCAATGTTAAAACATTGGAACAAAGTTTAACAATCAAACACTGAGGTTTTATTGCATACTAATTTGTACAGAGGACAACAGAAATAAACACACTAGGATTTTATTTATTTACTGGATAGTGATTTTTCTTACTAGCCCCGACTTATCAGATATTTAGAGATTTGCATTTTCTGCTACAGTAGCTAGCATATAGAGATTTGCCCATTTCTGGTCTATTTTATTTTCCCAAGGTGTACTATTGCCCAATTCTTGGACTTCTGGGTTAAACCTAACTTTCTTGGTTCGGGGTTTCTTTTTCTCCTGACTTTTTTTAAGTATCGAATCCCTTTTCTCTGGGGAAAGAGGATTCTCATAGTTTGCCTTGCGGACAAAGATTCCTTCTTCTAGGTTTACTGGATTTTTAGAAGAAGATGCAATATCTAGTTTGTGGTAGATAGCAGACAGCTTTTGTTTACCCCTACTGTAACTAACAAATAATCAGTTAATACAACAAATAATCACAGAATGATAACTAGTAGGATTAAGTATTTTGTCAAATACTTAATTCCGTAATAGGCTTAAATCAGTGGCTCGATCAGTGGCTCAATAGTTATTAATTATTAGCTCTGATACCACCTTCTGTCACGACCCCCGACCCACCCTGGACGGAATCGGGAGCCGCGAGCAGTCCAGTGGTACCCGTGGTATCTGATTTATGCGGCAGCGGAAGTCTTTTATTACAGGATATTTTCACCGTAAAAATGCTCGTTTAATATATTATACAAAGTTTTAGGGATAAATTCCCATAATTTACAATACGTTGATTCCACACAGAAATCATTATTTGCCAAAACATGTTTTATTTATTTATTCACAATGAGCCACTTTTCTGAGTTTGTAGTGCTTTACTGCACTTTTCCTGGATCACACAGATCACCTGAAACATGTTTGGAAAAAGGTTTTATCAGCGGGGAAATACTGAGTGAATCATTCCGTTTTCTAAAATGACCTGTTAGTTATAAATTACAGTATTAAGGGGAATTACAATGTTTCTGATATCAAACCAACTACCCACAGTATTTGTCACTCGACCAAGCATTGGCTAGCCCATTTGTCCAATTGTGTCTGTGACTGTGGTCAGATCACCCCTTGGCCACCCGTTTGTCCAAGTGTGACGGGAAATAAGTAATGTATACAAAACCCCACATACCGGCTATAATATGGTGATTACATAGACTTAATCCCTGTAATTATAACTTTAAAAATAACTTGGAGTTTTGTAATACTTACTCACAAACTGTGAGAAAACAGTTTAAAAAGAAGAATGACTCACATTGCAGATTAACGAGCAATAGATATAAGCCTACTGATTAGCCTTGATTAAACCTAATTTAACACAATGCACACACTGGCAGGTTAGTAACTAATACAGCAGTTACGTCAATTCACGAGATTAAACCCTCACAACGATTAATCAGTGCAATACTCGATAATTCAGTCGGATTCACAACGAATAACAGAGCATAGTCCGAATTCGAACAGCACTCTAATATTCAAGTCGAAATCACGACAAATAATCAAAGTACAAGTTCAATTCGAGCAGCACCCGGACTATCGTTGGATAGTTATAATCGATCGGACGTTGAATCGTAATAGCGATCGAGTTATTACCCCGATTGCGGCAGCACCTCGTGATCGTGTGTGTGTGTTGTGGACTGTAATCGATCTAACTCGACGTACAGACAGCGATTCTACGTCGCTTTTGTTTCCACAGTTAAGTGCCAAGGTCGGCTATTTATAGCCAGAATTCCGCTTCGCTTACGGACCGTATGCCTTAACCCTTACGGTCCGTAAGGCTGACCGGTATGCTTACGGTCCGTAAGGCTTAACCTTTACGGTCCGTAAAGGGTGCAACCTATTTCCTAGCCTAGCTGAGTTCGGGTCTTAGCCTTGGTGAGTCATAAATCCAACCAATCAGCATCTAGCAACGATTTAAATTAGATAATTATCAATTAGGGTTTGCCCCCCTCGAGTTTTAGGGGCCCTGATCCTGATTCCGATTGTTCCGGAAATTTCAGGGTTTATGCCAAATTACTTGGGTGTCTCAATTAGGTTTTTCTTATTGGATAATTATTATTCTAATTACGAGTTTTATTGACGGTTGTTACAGCTTGGGCTAATCATGATCGAGCATTTCATGCAAAACACGGTGATGCTTGTTCGGTCACCGCGATTGTTGAATTATTTCAATCATTACGACACCTTGTGGCGTCTTGTAGCTTGTGCTTATCAAGATCAATCGCTTCATGCGAAACTATATATGCTTTTCGTTTGACACATCATTTAAGTAGTTTTAATGCAACTATGTATTAAGACGATGATACACCAGGTTCGGTTGTACTTCATTTCAGTGTACCCTTACAACTTAATAATGTCAGCACATTGATTTTATCTTAATCATTTAATGGTTCGATAGTTGACGAATCATTTTATGATTCTATTTATTTGAGCTGGTTGAATTCGAGTTTCAATTATATAACAACCAACGCAAGTTTCCATTGGTACTAAATTTTATTGTTTCAAAAATCGATTTGCATATTGTGAACGTTCATTTGGGATTCTATTGATCGAAATTCCTCTTTTGTTGAACCCAGTAAATCTAGTCACATTGGTGATAGTATCACAACATCTCGTTCACTTGACATCTATTTCTAGCACAAACTCAGTTAAACCGTTGGGTTCCTATTGATGCAAAATGTTCTTGCAATCACGTAATCTGAACAGGTTTTGGTTCGATTACCCTGTCATTCATATTGGTACTATTCGGACTTACCTGCGAAACGATGCATCTCTGAGGGGATAACATAGTCTAAATTTTGAGGACGAAATTTTTGCAACAGGGGGAGAATGTGACAACCGGTAATTAACGGCTCCTAATTACGCAATTAACAAACGTTTAAGGCGATAATAAGTAGTGTTTAAGACACAAGTTAACTTAATTTGGCTATTGGAATGCATAGGAACGTCTATCCGACACTACAGTACGCGTACGGTGATATGCGGAAAAAGCTGCGAAACGTTAAACGATAACGAACAGATGCCGTACAAAATACTGACCATGCCGACAAATACAAATTTTATACGTATAATTTAAATCTACGGATTTCGTTTTGCGAAATTATCACGCCCTCGAACGTCACAAAACGCAAACGTGAACAAAAAACGCGAAAACAATAACGCACCGACAATCAACAATGAAACGGAAGCACCAGACTCGAGTTATGTCTCGATATTAATATAATATGATATTTTTGGGTTCGTTTTTGAATTTTAACATACGTAGTTGAAATCAAATCAAAAAACGGACAAGAAACGGCGAACGACACGCTTTATGCATTATGACGCAATCCATGAAATACGCGTCAAAATATCGATTTTCGACGTGATTTTTGAGTGCTTCGACTTAACATTATGATTTATGACGTTTTACAAGGTCCGGGTACGAAAACGGGCTTCAAAAACGAACCGGGCCACGCGAAACGGGCTTGTGGGCCTGGAGCCCAAGCCCACTTAAAACCTAACTATAAATATCATCCTTAAAATTCAAAACCCTACATGCCCTCATTTTTTTTCAGCCGACACCCTCCCTGGCTCCTCTCCTTCTCGATGTCTGACTGGCACCACACCGGTCGGCTGCCGGTAACCCGACCGACCACACGACTTCATCTCTCTCGGTCCTCCCCTGCACACCCCATCCCCACCTATTGCACCTTCGACAAACACCCCTGTACCCCCCTCCATCTCTCTCGTTAAATCCCGGTTACTGGAATCCCAGTTTTCCGGTGATGATGACGATGATGATTTGATGTTGATGATGAAGATAAGAAGTCCGTGTCCGACGATGGAGCTGGTTTCAATGGCAACATCAGACAGCTCCGGCAACAAACATCACCGGCGTCGATCAGATCTGCTTATTTTGTTCTGGTAAGCTCTGAACTTCTTTTCTCTCTTCAATCTTCATAGCTCTACGTTTTTCCGGCCGATGATGAGTGTTTCAGGTCAGGGGGTGTGGTGGTTGACGGTGGAGATTCTGGCGGTGGTTGACGGTGGAGATTCCGGCGGTGGTTGACGGTGATTGATGAAAATGAGGAGTAATGACGATGACAGATGATAATGAAGATGATTCTCATCTGGTTTTGGTCAACCACAGGAATGTTCGGGTCAGATTTACGCTCAACATCAGTTTCGGTTCAGCGGGTTTTTCAGGTCTCGTTTCGGGTGAAAGCAAGTCAAAGCTAGTCAAGGCAGTCAAACGGTCAACTCGGTGAGTCAACTCAGTCAACGGGTCAACCGAGTCAACACAGTGAGTTAATTGGTCAAACTTGGTCAACATCAGTCAAGCTTCATGTCGGGTCAGTTTCATGTTGCGAGAAAAACAAGCTGTTCGAATTTTAATTTGGTTCGGGTCACAGTGAACGCCCGATCAACTCATGAGACCCGGTAAAGTTTTACAACACGAAAGTTAGATAAGATTGATATAGAATTTAGAATTTTAGTAGTTTACGCGACCGAGCTCGACCCGTTTCGATTTGGTACTAGTTTATATTTATTATACTCGACAAAAGTTTATAAAGATTGTTTATATTATTGAGTAATTGATTAAATTTTTAGAATAAATCGACACTTTAGTTGTCGGGATCGTCCAAAAACAGGGGAAACTCTGTCCGTTTTCCGTTAAAAACCCGGATTACAAAACATATTTAAATCTTGAAGACGACACTTATCGAGATACAAGTTTTTTTTAAATAAATATAGAAGTATATTTATTTGGCGATGTTTTACGAGTTATAAAACGAAACTATAACATTTTGACACACACACGAAATACTAATCAACGAAACTTGAAAATTTATATATATTTTCAAAACACATTGAAACTCAAATGCTTTCACGACATAAGTATCATTAGTTATATTTATTTCAAACAACGTACTTCGTATACTTTTATAAAAATAAATATAATGTTTTATATTTATTTCAAACGATGAAATTCGTAAGTTATATTTCAAACATTTAATATTCGGAAAATCATATAAAATAAATATGATTATTTATATTTATTTTAATCGTCTAGAATACGAATATTTTTATAAAATGAGTATAGTCAATTATATTCATTTCAAACATTGAGTTTCGAATATATATGTATATATATATCTATCCATTTCCATCCTATGAAAACTACAACGGTATATTACCGTAGCATATACGACACAACAAGACGCTCCCTTATCCGTATACGTATTTCTAATTCACAAAGACCAACACGACATTGCAAGTATATATTTATATTTGAATATATATAAATATATATCTTAATCACTTGAAAACTAAGTCGATCTCGAGACTTAGTGTTTATCCCGATTATAAATGGGATCCAATAACCATAATCTGGTTATTTCAAAACCAAAATAATAACACCTTTTGTAGAATCGTTTAGTTAACGATTCGGTAGAGCTCGGACACGTAGTTTAGCTACGTTAAAAGTAGAAACTTATAATTATTCCTTGATTAGGAATGCTATAGTTGCACGCTAGCTAAATGCACGTTTTTGGAACGACACTACGGAATCACGCTACGATAGCTTTACACGGGAATATCAAGGTGAGTTCATAACCCCCACTTTTTATGGTTTTATATTTTTGTAAATGTTTTCGGGGGTGGAAAGACATGCAAGTTTTTGCAAAAGAAAACACTATTTCGATGAACGAAAACACATATTTTTAAACCATGTTGCAAATGAATTTCAACAAACTCGAAAGGTTTATGAAAGGTTTATACTAAACATACCGGTTTTACAAAACAAACGCGTATTTTCGCAAACGTGCATGATTTTCATGACTAATGACGAGAATGTCCTAGTTACTACAACGGGACTGGGTTGGCCTGCGTACGAAAAACGAGACAACTCAGTGAGATCATGTCCCCCTTTTCTTTCAACGTTTCGGTCTACAACATTCGGGGGGAAATACATGTCAAACTTGGGTATGATTAAGTTATGGAATGAACTCTTAGATCATGTGAGCATAGGCTGTAACTGAGGTGCCATTAATCCTTTTGAGGACCAAGGAACAAAGGTTAGATCTAATGGGTACGGGCGAGCCCCACTCACGGTCCATGGGTGATCACTTAGAGTGCTGTTGTGTCCAGCGTCGAGAGTTCGACACTTAAATTGCCTACGCGGGTTGAGTACCTCCTATGTCGTCGCATATATTAATGTCCTCGCGAAACATTAATGATCAACATGTTCATAGACGCTTTACATACCAACTTACAACACTATAACTTTCAAATGTTTTTAATATTCATTTGACGCAAACTCATAATACATGTGTTTACAAACTTTGATAATGTTTTCAACTTATGTACAAGTAAGAGGACGCGTTGGTCCTGCTTACAAATACTCTTTTGGGCTCGGCCCATTCTCTCTCGTGCAATGCACGAATACTCTTGTGGGCTAGACCCACAGTTTTCATATAACATGCCAAGAAACTGATTTTACCAAATTTTCTCCACAACTTTTAAACCGGTACACAAAAAGATTTGTTTAAAATCGTTTTATAACAAACTATGAACTCGCTCAACTTTATGTTGACTTTTTCGCATATTCTTTCTTAGGTTGCATTTTTCAAAACTATGGAACGGTTGGAATAGGAGAACCCACGGGATTTCGAGTACTTAGCGGGCGTTCATTGTTTAGAAGTCTTAGCTATTTGCTTCCGCTGTGCAATGAAGATACCAGTCCAGTCACGCCAGCTCTGATATTTCGGGGTGTGACATTCATAACTTATATAGCATTTTGGTCCCCAGAGAAGATGAAATATTTGAAGAATCAATTCAAAGAGGGGATCTTTAGCTTTAATCTCAAACTCACAAAGAACACCTACCAATGACCCACAAACCTCAAACAGTCAAAATTTTTATAATTCTGATACTTCATCAGTTTTTTCAGCTTTTGCTGAAGCTATTACACTGCTCACCAAAACCTTTGAGCAGAGGTTAAAGGGAGGAGGCCAAAGATACCAGAAAAGTGATAGAGGAAGGATGGATGTAAGATCTAGGGATGAAGTTAGATCAAAGGATAAGGGAAATGCTGAAGTTGTGTGTTACAAATGTAAATAAAAGGGTCACTATGCATCGGAGTGCAAGACCAAGAAACTGAAGGATGTTGTATACTATGAGAAGAAGCTAGAAGAAGCAAAGAAGCAACAACAAGTCAGTTTGATTGCAGGGATAGATACATGTCTGTCAGATGATTCTTTTGATGAAGAAGAAGAAGAGATGGCTAATTTCTGCCTCATGGCACTTTCTGATGAAATATCAGAAACATCAGAACAGAAGGTAAATTTAGATAATCTTGACTTTGAACACAAATTAAACAAACTCATGTCAGATTTTCTAAGTCTACAAGATAAACAGAGATCAGATAGTAAAAAATCTGATGAGTTGCAAAGAACCATGAATAAATTATACTTGAAAACCAGTTATTGATAGAAGAGAGCTTAGATCATAGAGCTAAAATTGAATTTTATGAAAAAGAAAGAAAAGATCTTTACAAGAAAGTTCATGATAAGGAAATAAATGTAAAAGGTTTTCAACAAGCTAAGGAATTCATTAACTTTATTGAATCTACACCAAAGAACAAAGGAGAGGGTTTAGGATATGTGAAAACAAGTGAAATTAAACCCACCATCTTTGTGAAAGCAACACATCAAATTTCTGATAAATTCTCATCAGAATCTGACTCAGAATCATGCAGATCAACAAGTTCTGAGAACTCTTTTGAAATCTCAAAACTCAACTTAAAAGCAAAAAGGAGTGAATCTAAACAAAATCTTTAAATATTCCAGAAGCAGTTCACTCATAATTTCAAAATTATCCACTCATTCCATCACAAGAAAAGAGATCAGAAAATTCTGATAAAGAATCTTGTATGTGTGTTGACATACTGAAGCTGGTTCAACACCATCTCCGAACAAAAGTTGAAACATCTATTCATGGCTCAGCATGGAACAGATATTCTGATGAAAGACCATTAAAAGAAAACAATCTGATTAAAATCTCATCAGAAAAAGTACCCAAGCAAGTCTAGGTACCAAAAACCCTCTAATTTTTCCATTTCAGGACCATCATGTGCAGCAGATCTGGTACTACGATTCTTGAAGCTCCAAGCACATGACTGGGGACAGGAGCTTACTCAGTAAGTTTGTTTCAAAACTTGGAAAATTTGTTAATCTTGGGAATGGAGTAAAAGGGAGGATTTTGGGATATGGATGCATAAAGTATGGATGTTTAACCATAGAAAAAGTAGCCTATGTAGAAGGCTTAAAGTACAATCTGCTGAGTTGTGGTCAATTCTGTGATAAAGGTTTTCAAGTAACACTTTTACCAGAAAAATGCTTGTTAATTGGCATGGATGATAATAAGATTTATTTAAGTGGAAAAAGAATAAGTCAATCAATCTACTATTTTGATTTCAAAGAGGAAAATGAACATTCAAAATTGTGTTTATTTTCAAAAATTAACAAGGGTAGTAGTTGGTTGTGGCACAAAAGGTTAGCACACTTAAATTTTAAAAATCTAAACAAATTAGCAAGCAAAGGCCTGGTAAAAGGATTACCTTTCATATCCTAAAAGAAGGATAAAATATGTGAAGCTTGTGAAATGGGTAAATCTAAAAGAAGCTCACACAAAACAATTTCTGAATCTTTAATAACACAAAATTTGAAACTTTTGCATATGGATCTTTGTGGACCCATAAGCACTGAAAGCTTTTCTGGAAAGGAGTATATACTTGTAATTGTAGATGATTTTTCCAGCTAGACAAGGGTAGAGTTTTTAAGAAAGAAAAGTGAAACTCCTGATCTGATCATTAATTTTATTAGAAAAATTGAAAATTTGTTAAAATTAACAGTCAGAAGGATCAGAACAGACAATGGAATAGAGTTTAAGAATTCAAAAGTTGAGAGCTTCCTCGTGAGCAAAGGAATCTCTCATGATTTTTCTGCTCCAAGATCACCACAACAAAATGGAGTGGTAGAAAGGAGGAACAGAACCTTAGTGGAATCAGCCAGAACAATGCTTGCTTATGCAAAATTGCCCACTCATTTTTGGGCAGAAGCAATAGCAAATGCTTGTTTTACCCAAAACAGGTCCATAATCAACAAAAGACACAATAAAACACCTTACAACATTATAAATGGAAGAATTCCAAGTGTAAAATTTCTAAACACATTTGGTTGTAGATGTTATGTTTTCAATGATTTTGAAAGTCTTGAGAAATTTGACAGAAAAGCAGAAAATGGTATTTTTCTTGGTTATTCAATGTCCTCAAAAGCATATAGAGTTTTCATACTAAACACAAGGACAATCAGAGAAAGTTTATATGAATCTTTTGATGATTCATCAGAAACAGAAGTTTCTGATGAATATATGAAAGAAATAAACTTTTCTGATAAACAAGAAAAATATGAACTTCTCTTTGAAATGATAACAGAAGATTTCCTAGAACATGATCAATCTCTTACAACCAAATCGGTAGATATTTCATGTACTAACCCTGCATAAAAAATGGAAAATGTATCAGAAATCTTGAATCAGAACAATGAAAATATGTCTGACAATCAAAATTCGGATACATCCCATACAACTGAGGCAACTGTTCAGGGGGAAACTTCAAATCCATCTGAACCAACAACTTTTCACAATAAGTTGAGATGGATAAAAGGACATGTTCATTCTGACATCATTTGAAATCCAGAATATGGTGTAAGAACAAGATCTGCAACAGCACATGAGTGTGCTTTTGCTGGGTTCTTAAGCAAAATAGAACCCAAGACTGTCAATGAAGCTCTTAATGACTCAGACTGGATTCAAGCTATGCAAGAAGAGCTTTATCGATTTGAAAAGAGTAAGGTATGGGATCTGGTGCCTAAGCCAAATGACAAATCTGCCATAGGCTCAAAATGGGTATTTAGAAACAAATCAGATGAAAATGGCATAATAACCAGGAATAAGGCAAGGTTAGTGGACAAAGGTTATTGTGAACAAGAAGGTATTGGCTATGATGAAACCTTTGCACCAGTGGCCAGATTAGAAGCAGTAAGAATCTTTCTTGCTTATGCTGCATCCAAAGACTTCAAAGTATATCAAATCGATGTGAAATCTGCATTCCTGAATGGTAAGATTGAGGAAGAAGTTTATGTGCATCAACCTGAAGGCTTTGTTAATCCTAAATTTCAAAACCATGTTTACAAATTAAACAAAGCCTTGTATGGTCTGAAGCAAGCTCCAAGAGCATGGTCTGAAACACTTTCAAACTTCTTACTCAATTCTGGCTTCACAAAAGGTACTATTGATACAACACTTTTCCTTAAAACTCACAAGGGTCATACTCTGTTAGTCCAAATATATGTTGATGACATTATATTTGGATCATCAAATGAAAATTTCTGCAAAAAGTTTCAAAAATTGATGACCAGCCATTTTGAAATGAGCATGATGGGTGAGTTAACCTCTTTCTTAGGTTTACAAGTTAAGCAAAGAAATGATGGCATATTTCTAAGTAAATCTAAGTATGTAAAAACAATTTTACATAAATACTCACTTGAAAATTGCTCAATTTCAAAAACTCCCATGGCAACAGGGAACAAACTTGATTCTGATAAAGAAGGAACATGAGTAGATATTAAAACCTATAGGGGATGATAGGATCATTGTTATACCTAACTGCAAGCAGACCAGATATTATGTTTGCTACATGCTTTCTGGCCAGATATCAATGCAATCCTAAAGAATCCCACCTAAAAGCAGTAAAAAGGGTTTTTAAATATCTAAAAGGCACATCAGAACTTGGTCTCTGGTATCCTAAAGATACAAATCTTGAACTAATTGCATATATAGATGCAGATTATGCAGGATGCAAGATTGACAGAAAGAGCACATCTGGTGCATGTCAAATCTTGGGAGAAAAGTTGGTTTGTTGGGCATGTAAGAAACAAAACTGTGTTGCAACATCAACAGCTGAATCAGAATATGTAGCAGCAGCAAGTTGCTATTCACAAGTACTATGGATGCAAACTTAGCTGAAGGATTATGGAGTAAATCTGACAAAGATACTCATTCTATGTGATTCAAAGAGTGCAATTGCAATTACAGAAAATCCAGTTCATCACTCTAGAACAAAGCACATAGATGTCAGATATCACTTCATAAAGGATCATGTTGAAAAAGGTAACATAGAAATATACTTTGTTCCAACAGAAAACCAAATTGCTGACATCTTTACAAAACCTCTTGATGAAAAGAGACACAATTTTCTAATCAGCAAACTTGGCATGGTCAACATAAAAGATGAGGATGTTTCAGAAAATAAAAAAGTCACAACCTGAAAACCAAACTGATGAACATAAAGATGGAAGTTCTGATAATCAAAGTATGGTACAACATGTTTCTGACAAAGAAATCCATCAATCTGATGGAATATCAGAAAATCTGATAAATTATCAATGAATCTGATAATTTATCAGAAAATCTGAAGAATTATCAGAAAATTTGATGAATCATCAGAAATTCTGATAAAACGTCAGAAACTTTGTTAAAACATCAGAATCGTCTATGATCATCAAAAATTTCAAGAAGTTATCATCTTTATTCATATCTCATATTTGTATAAATTCATAACTGTAAATAGTCTGTTTTTGGATTTTTTATCTTTCTTTGTTTAAAATTAAAAAAAATCAAAAAGGGGGAAAGTAACTTGCATTAATATAAATTTAGCAAGGAAATCAACCGTCACAGAAATTTTTTTGCAGAAAATTGAATCTTTCTTATACTCCCAATGCATGCAACGTCACACTTCATAAGGAAATAGAGAGACACGGGGGCATAAAAATGATCAGGAGCTATGAGAGTAGCCGCCTAGTTATTCAATGCTTACTCACAAACGGGGGATTCGAAGACTGCCATATACCTACTGCAACAGATATCATCTTAAATGAAGAAAAAGAAAAGGAAATAGAAAATCTTGGGTTGTTAATACCATTTATGACATAACTATCACTTTCATCTATAAATATTAACAACTCTTGAATATCTAAAAAAATGGCCTCTGCAAAAGAAATGAACCCAGCAGAAAACACATTTGCTGCTGTTCTAAGGTTAAGAGGACTGAAATATTCCATGTTCTCTATACCCTTACCAGAAAATTGAAACTCATTTAAATCCTTGAATTTAAGATTGTTTTCTTCATCAAAACAATCTTCACTTCAAAAACTTTCTCAGAAATTTATTTATTTATTTTTTTTAAAAATGGCTTCTGGAAAAAGAAATGAAATCATGTCACTTTCCTCTCCCTCTTCACAAACTTCACAACCTTAGACTTAGGTCCAATCTGGAAGGTCCTACATGGGAAGATTGCGAGTATGTGTACAACATGATTAAACAAAGACCTTTGGGCTATGCTGTATCTACATACGTCACTATCTACCCAGAACTTCTTCAAGAATTCTGGTGGAATGCTGAAACTGTCTTCAGTGGTACCACCATGTGGATAGAAAGCGAGGTGATGGGGTTCAGAATCATCCTAAAGGAGGAAGCTGTAACACCCCAGTGTTTCGAAAGTCAAAGTCAAAGTCAAGATGGAAGTCAAAGGAGGAAAAGATCGCTAATAGCAATTTGTCTCTCCTTGCTCAATCCCTGGTTGACTTCTTTGACTGTAACTAGTCTATTTTATGTTTTTATGTTAGTTGTATTATGTGGAGTAATTAATTACAATCGAAGTAATCGAAGTATATTTCTCGATGCGAACCGCTTTACGACTGTGAATAATAGGAAGTAACAATGCGATAAAGTTAGTTAAACGCAAATCGAACTACTCTAATCATTATCACGCTCGCAAACTCGAATATATGCATTTTGGGTTACTGTTATACGCGTGTGTGTGCCTTATGTGTTACTTGTGTGTGTTTATTTATGTTATGTGTGGTAATCAGTCGAATCGCAATCGAAACTCAATCACAATCAAATCGCAATTGCAAACCGAATACAAACGAAGGATGATTGTATATTAATATAGTTGTTGGGATTAAAAGTAATTTGATTAGCAAACTCTATCGTATTCTCATCAGTCACAATCGAAATCGAAATACCAAAAATCGTCGCACCGGACGCTCGATTCAGGTCGCTGACCGATCAGGCTACCAGCCGATCGAACAGCCAGCTGATCGGACTGCTGTGCGATCGAACAGGCTGTCCGATCGTGCTGACCGACCAATCAGCCAGCCTTTACCCCTTTTGGCATCCTATAAATACCCCTGTCATTGTCAAACTTTCTACTTTTGGAAACCTCTGTCCGACCAGCACGCTCAGCTCACTTTTTCTCAGATCTCTCGATTCCGGTAAGATTTCGTCCTAAATCTTGTACTTTCTTGATCTACACGCACTCCTACACCTTTCTATCTTTCAAATCTTAACTATTAACCGTGAAATCATCAAGATTCAAGTGTTCTAGGATTATGTCATCATGGGTTCTTGAAGAACTTCATGTTTTAGCCTCAATCCACCAAGAATAACTTGGATCTAACCGATTTCCACATAAACAAACAAAGATCCTTCACGGATCTAAACATATTCATGGTAAAAAGGGATTGAAAGATGGTTTTCCAACTTTCTTTCAACTCTTTTACACTCAATACCTCCAAAACCAATAGAAACGGAGCTTGTGCCGACTTACTAACCATTTCGGTGGTTGTGTGACTCAAGATTCGGAATCCATCCACGAGGTACACCGATTTCGGGTTAAACGTTAAACATCGTCTCGAACCGTTCATCAACCGGATTTGGGTGATTCCTGTCCGATCAGGAGAACCCAGTAAAGACGAGGTTCTGTGGTTTGACTCGCTGTCAAAATACCTCGATAAAACGACAAACAATCAGAACAAACAAGTATTAGACGAACAGGCCGACCAGGTCAGGGTGCTGACCGATCGAACTGCTGTCTGAACGGACAGCCAGCCGATAGGACAGTCAGCCGATCGACTGGCCAGCCGATCGGCTAACACAGGGTCCCACACTTAGTGAACTTGTTTGAAGTTGGGTATTGAACGAATGGCTAACCGATCGGACTATGGTACGATTGGATTACTCTTCGGATCATGAGATACTTGACTTTAACACTTAATCAATTTTTCACATGTTCGATGCACTAGGAGTGCCACCTGATCAAACAGCCATCCGACCAGGTGACACCCTGCTGAGAACTTGTTTTGCTGAAGTACCTAGCCGATCGGGTTGCCGGCCGATCGAACGACCGTCCGATCGACCGACCTGAAAGGTAAAGATACTTCAAGGTTTTCAAATGCCACAACGAAAACTTCAAAAGTCAAACCATCATACACAAACACATCTTACTCAAAGGAAGAAACAATCCACTCGAACAACCATCCGGTCGGACTCCCGTCCGACCGGGCAACTGTCCGAACGGACTGTCAACCAAACGGTCAGCCGTCCGATCGGACTATCGTCCGATCGACCAGCTGTCCGATCCTCCAACACTTGTTTTTGTGTTACGCGTTGCTTATCATTATGCTATCGAACTATTCAGGCTAATCTTACTATCAAGCGCTCTCTTCAATCCATCAACCGCTGTGAGTATACTCGATCCCCTTTTGCTTTATGCACTTTGGGTGTTACATACGTTACATATACGAAATCACATCGAACACACTACGCAATAATTTAAAACGCTAACCGTTACCGCATGTATTACGTGACTTAATGAATGCTTGTTTGTTATGTCTACACATGGAATGCTGTCTACCTGCCTTAACGACGATAGTACTATAGTTTGGACTCAGCACCCGCTCATGCGGGGGTTGTTAAGGACAATTATTTGCATGGATTATAGTGGTGATCATGTATTACGAACTGCCTCGGGCAGTCAACCCGCAGTCATTGGTATCGATAGATCCGTGTCGATAATTAACATGCATCGTTTTCCTCTGTGTACGTGGTGGTTATGCGTAAACTATTTCGAACTCTATATGCTATTATCAAACTTGTATGCTCACCTTTACATTTCATGTATTGACTTTATTTTAACGTATGTGACAGGTGTTTAAGATGCTTACCTGCTAGGAAAGCGAGGCTAGAATAAAGCTCTAGAGCCCAATAAAGAGTTGTCTGTAGTGGTCAAATTATGGGTCTCTAGAAGCAGATAAACAATTGCTGTATTTAACATCTGAGTTATCGGAACAGAAACATTTGCCTGGATTTTGTCTGTAATAACTTGTTTACTATTTAAGATACGGTATGGGACGTATTATTTAAATTGAATAGTAATGATAATTGTTATGGAAACTTCTGGACAATCTGTTTCGCTTAGTGCCACGCCCCGATGATTCTGCCATCGGTTGGGGTGTGACAGATTGGTATCAGAGCCATAACTATAGGGAACTAGGCAAGACTCGACCTAATCCGGGTCGATGTCTTAGAGACCTAGACTATAGATAGGACCCAATAGGCCAACTCGTGCATGTCCGTTAGGGACTATGTATGAGCATATTACTATCCTTCGTTATTTTCGCCTACGCTACACTATCACCGCCCTTGAATTTTCACTAATGAAGAGGCAATTTAGTCAAGATTAGTTGTGAAAGCCGCAAACTCTTGACTAAATTGCTTGATCAATGCTGTTTTTATCAACTTATCAATGATCTCTTCATTATTTTTGACACACCAACTCTCTCCATTTCAAGTTTGAGGTGGAAAAATCTTTCAATCATTTGTGGAATAGTTTCACCTTCCATACAAGCAAGCGAATCAAATTCTTTTTCAATAACGAACGCTTGTTTAACGAGGAGAATTATACCAAACCAGGAGTGAAATCCATATTTTGATGAATAATCTCCTCTATTTTACTAAAATCAAGGGGAAGTTGTCAAGCCAGGGGTGAAACCCTAACCTTGAAGGCTTGTCCATAGTTTTACCAAAACTCTCACCAAAGTCTCGACGGACTCTAACGACCTGAACTCACAGTAGGACAAGAGGGATGTGCGCCGGATGCCCAAGAATCGAGGCAGAGGCCCTATCCTGAAAGTTAAAATGTGTATGCCAGATCCTTGAGAATAGTCGAATCACTTTGGATAGTCAATGTCTAAATAGCCGCAGGCAATCTACTTCTCGATTTTTATGTATTTCGATTCTGAGCCCGCAACTGCTGACTCTGATGACTCGTTGATTTCATGTGTTTATATGCATTTATCTGTGTTTAAATTTTGGAGACTTATTCGATTTTTGCTTTCACTTCGATCGACACACACGACCCGCGTTTCTTCTCTATCTCAAAACGCTAACAAATCGTTACCGCCATAAGGAAACGCCGTACGCTATGATGCTCGCTATACTATACGCTCAACTTATACTAATCGCAATCGAACAATTGCCGGCTTTGAGTGATAGGATTCTGTATTCTGAGGTAGTCAGAATGCTCTCTATTGCGTGTTTATTCATTTCTATACCTCCATCACTGAATGCATGTGTGTTTCTGTGCTTCTGTGCCCTACGTGCTTACGTGCTTATGTGCTTATGTGTTCCTCTGTGAATCTGTGATTTCGTGCCTGCGTGTTTATGCAATTATGCGACTGTATTCCTAAGCTTTAGTAAGTATTAGACGTGTGAGGTGAGATTCGATTATGATATGTCTGAGACCTACGGCGATGTCTATTGCAGACAATGAAAAACAGCTCTATATACTAAACTAGGGGTATGGAGCCGCGTCGGTCAATTGGCGTGGCTGTCGTCATCAGGACACTGTCACCCACTTACTCGCCAAGAAAAGAGAGACAAACGTCTTGCTGCTATTATCGCCAAACAAGTAGCAAAAGCTGCCATTGATGTCTACGAGAACGTCAGCAAATCATCTGAGGAGTCGAGAACCGAAGCTCCTAAAGTTACTCCCAAAACTGCCTTCAGTTTCAAGCAGTTCAAAGCTTGTGGGCCAAAAGAATTCACTGGCGAGGGAGGCCCTACAACGCTGTTCCAATGGTTTGATTCCATTGAGGTTACTCTACGACAGAGCGGTTGCCCCGACGATCTTCACACTCTCAACGCTACTGGCGTCTTCCAGTCCCGCACACTAGACTGGTGGACAGCCGAGAGAAACAAGCAAGGAAACGATGCAGCATACGGTCTATCGTGGGACAAACTCAAGGAGGTCATGCTGGAAGAATTCTGTCCTCCTCATGAACGCCAGAAGTTAGAAGATGAATTCTGGCACATAAAACAGAAGGATGGTGAAAACGCTGCTTTAACTGCTCGATTCAAGCAGCTCAGTATCATCTGCCCTGATCAGGTCAAGACTTTTGACATGGCGATCAAGTAGTATATCCGAGCCCTGCCTGACTGTGTTGCAGATTTCATGCAAGCGGCTAAGACTAAGACGATCGAGGAAACCTACCTGCTGGCCGCTGAAATCAACGACAAACGGGTTAAGGCCGGTGTCTGGGATAAAACCTCGAAACACCTGCATCAAGCTACTGCCGTACCAACCGCTGACTCCACCGCCACCGCATCTCAGTCATCAAAGTCCTCACATCGAAAGAAGAAAAACAACAACGGCAGCTCCAGTAACAAGAACTGCGTAGTCACTACCACTGCTGCTCCTCTCCAGGCCATATCGACCCAGCAGCAGCCCCATCACCGTCCAACTCCAACTACTTATGCACCACCAGCAAAGCGTGCATACACAGGTCCCCACCCGGTTTACCCAACATGCTCTTATCACCATCCGGTGGGTCTTGCCTGTCGTTTCTACGCTCACTGCAACATGTACGGCCACTTTACTGCCAATGGCCGTACTGGTCCTCGCAACACCCCAGCTCAAACCACTGCCCATCAAGCTCTGCTCCCGGCTCCGTAAGGCCATCAAGCAACTCAGGCACCCGCTGTCAACGCCTGAGTTTGCTTCACATGTGGTGACCCCAACCACTTTGCGAACATGTGCCCCAACAGGGTCGTGAAGCAGGAGCCCCAGCAACACCACCAGCAGCAGCCTCAGCAGCAACAACAAGCCGCACGCACCAGAACCTTCAACATCAACGCGCGTCAGGCTCAGACCGACAACAACATGGTCAATGGTACGTTCCTTGTGAATGGTATTTATGCATCGTGTTTGTTTAATACTGGAGCCGATGACTGCTTTGTATCATTCGAATTTGAAAAGCTCCTTAGTCGTAAGCGCTCTTATCTGCCCTCGTCATTCAATGTTGAAGTCGCTACTGGAAGAACCATCGCCGTCATTTCTGTTCTCCGTGATTGTACTCTTGAGCTCAACAATCACATCTTCCCAATCGACCTTATTCCGATGCAACTCAGAAGTTTCGACGTCATAATAGGCATGGACTTTCTTCGTGAGAACCATGTCGAAGTTGTATGCTTCGACAAGATGATACGATTCTCGCTCACGAATGGGGATTTACTGTGTGTCTATGGCGAAACTGCTTCGAAAGGTCTCAAACTCATGTCCTGCGTCCATGCTAGCAAGTATCTCCGCAAGGAATACAGAGCTTTTTTGGCCAACATTGTAGTAGCAGAGAAGGAAAAGAAAAGGAAGACAAAAGTAAAAGACGTCCTAGTGGTCCATGAGTTTCCTCAGGTGTTCCCTGATGATCTTCCTGGACTACCGCCAAGCCGTGATATCGACTTCCGAATCGACCTCATTCCTGGAGCCAACCTTGTTGCCAAAGCTCCTTACCGACTCGCGCCGTCCGAAATGCGTGAACTCTCGAACCAACTCTAGGAACTTCTTGAAAAAGGCTTTATTCGCCCGAGCACCTCTCCTTGGGGCGTGCCAGTCCTCTTCGTTAAAAAGAAGGATGGGTCGTTCAGGATGTGCATTGACTACCGGGAATTGAATAAGCTAACCATCAAGAACCGCTATCCCCTACCTCGCATCGACGATTTGTTTGACCAGCTGCAATGTACTACGTGTCTCTCGAAGATCGATCTCTGTTCAGGCTATCACCAGCTACGTATTCAAGAGGAGGATATACCCAAAACCGCTTTTCGCACCCGCTACGACCACTACGAGTTCGTTGTTATGCCTTTTGGCTTAACAACGCACCCGCGGTCTTCATGGATCTGAAGAATCGCGTGTGTAAACCATATCTTGACCGTTTCGTCATCGTGTTCATCGACGATGTCTTGATCTATTCCAAATCGAAAGCCGAACACGCGCAACATCTACGTTTGGTTCTCAAACTACTCCAGGGGAATCAACTCTATGCCAAGTTCTCAAAGTGTGAATTCTGGTTGGAGAAGGTTCAGTTTTTGGGTCACATAGTTAATAGTCAGGGTATTCATGTCGATCCTGCGAAGATCGAAGCAGTTAAGAGTTGGATTACGCCAAAGAACCCGTCTGAAGTCCGTTCTTTTCTCGGACTAGCGGGCTATTATCAACGATTTATCGAAGGATTCTCAAAGGTCATTGTGCCGCTTACCGCTCTTACGCATAGAGACAAGCCTTTTGTTTGGGGAACCGAACAAGAGTCTGCTTTCCAAACCCTCAAGCATATGCTTTGCAATGCTCCTATTCTCACATTACCTGATGGAAACGACGGTTTTATTGTCTATTGTGATGCTTCCAACCTTGGTCTCGGTTGTGTTCTCATGCAACGAGACAAGGTTATAGCTTATGCTTCTCGACAGATCAAAATCCACGAGAAGAAATATACAACCCATGATCTCGAGCTAGGCGCAGTTGTTTTTGCGTTAAAGATTTGGAGACACTACCTGTATGGCACCAAGTGTACGATCTTCACCGATCATAGGAGCCTACAACATATCTTTGATCAGAAAGAACTTAATATGCGTCAACGTCGATGGGTAGAACTTCTCAACGATTACGACTGTGAGATTCGTTATCACCCAGGCAAAGCAAATGTCGTTGCCGACGTGCTCAGCGGACAGAGTTATTTGCTCAGCATTCGTAATACCCAAGCCCAATACGATCTCGAGACTCTCATCTGCGAAGCCCAGCACGCCTGTTTTAATGAACGCACCTTGAAGAGGGAAAGAATCTATCACGATGGAGCTCAGCTTATAAGCAAATCGAATGGGATTTTTTTATTTTCTAGACCGAATTTGGATCCCTAAGCGGACCGAATTGCGAAAGATTTTGATGGACAAAGCCCACAAATCCCGGTATTTAATCCATCCCGGTGCCGATAAAATGTACCAAGATCTTCGTTACAAGTACTGGTGGTCGGGAATGAAAAGGGATATCACTCTCTACGTTGGGAAGTGCCTGACTTGTGCTAGGGTCAAGGTTGAACATCAAAGGCCCTCTGGCTTACTCGAGTAACCCCCAATCCCTATATGGAAATGGGAGAGTATAGCTATAGACTTCATAACAAAGCTTCCGCACACGTCATCAGGTCACGGCAGCATTTGGGTTGTTGTTGATCGTTTAACCAAATCAGCCCACTTTCTGCCAATACGAGAAGACTACAAGGTGGAACGATTAGCCCGAATCTACACCGACGAGATCATTTGTAATCATGGGACGTCACGTGACATCATCTTTGACCGTGATGCTTGGTTTACCTTGCGATTGTGGGAAACGTTTCAAGCTGCACTTGGTACTACGCTTAACCTGAGCACCGCATTCCATCCTCCAACGATGGCCAGACTGAGAGAACGATTCGTACTCTTGAAGATATGCTCCATTCGTGTGTCATAGACTTCGGTGGTAATTGGGACAAATACCTGACGTTAGTCGAATTCTCGTATAACAATAGTTATCATACTAACATCCAAATGGCACCATTCAAGGCTTTATATGGAAGAAGATGTCGGTCGACTATTATGTGGCACGAGATCGGTCACTCGCAATTAACTGGTCCTGAGCTATTGCAAGAAACGACTGACAAAGTCCTCCAAATTCGAGACAACTTGTTGAAAGCTCGGAGTAGACAGAAAAGTTATGCCGATAAACGACGCAAGCCCCTTGAATTTAACGTTGGCGACTACGTACTCCTAAAGATATCACCTTGGAGGGGTGTGGTCAGATTCGACAAGAAAGGGAAACTAGCGCCTCGATATGTTGGACCTTTTAAGATTCTGGAAAGGATCGGAAAAGTCGCCTACAGACTCGAACTACCGGAGGAACTTAGTAACGTCCACCCGACTTTCCATGTGTCAAACACCCGACTTTCCAAGCAGCTCAGACACTCGCTCATTCCTATCGTGAAAGTCCGATGGGAAGGCAAATGAGGCGCAAAGTTCACTTGGGAACTCGAAAGTGATATGAAGGCAAAGTACCCGCAGTTGTTTGATACGGCTTCGACCTAATTTCGGGACGAAATTCCCTAAACAAGGGGAGGCTGTAACACCCCAGTGTTTCGAAAGTCAAAGTCAAAGTCAAGATGGAAGTCAAAGGAGGAAAAGATCGCTAATAGCAATCTGTCTCTCCTTGCTCAATCCCTGGTTGACTTCTTTGATTGTAATTAGTCTATTTTATGTTTTTACGTTAGTTGTATTATGTGGAGTAATTAATTACAATCGAAGTAATCGAAGTATATTTCTCAATGCGAACCGCTTTACGACTGTGAATAATAGGAAGTAACAATGCGATAAAGTTAATTAAATGCAAATCGAACTAATCTAATCATCATCGCGCTCGCAAACTCGAATGTACGCATTTTGGGTTACTGTTATACGTGTGTGTATGTCTTATGTGTTACTTGTGCGTGTTTATTTATATTATGTGTGGTAATCAGTCGAATTGCAATCGAAACTCAATAGCAATCAAATCGCAATCGCAAACCGAATACAAACGAAGGATGATTGTATGTTATTATAGTAGTTGGGATTAAAAGTAATTTGATTAGGAAACTCTATCGTATTCTCATCAGTCGCAATTGAAATCGAAATATCAAAAATCGTCGCACCGGACGCTCGATTCAGGCCGCTGATCGATCAGGCTACCAGCCGATCGAACAGCCGACCAATCGGCCAGCCTTTACCCATTTTGGCATCCTATAAATACCTCTGTCATTGTCAAACTTTCTACTTTTGGAAACCTCTGTCCGACCAGCACGCTCAGCTCACTTTTTCTTAAATTTCTCTCGATTCCGGTAAGATTTCGTCCTAAATCTTGTACTTTCTTGATCTACACGCACTCTTACACCTTTCTATCTTTCAAATCTTAACTTTTAACCGTGAAATCATCAAGATTCAAGTGTTCTAGGATGATGTCATCATGGGTTCTTAAAGAACTTCATGTTTTGGCCTCAATCCACCAAGAATAACTTGGATCTAACCGATTTCCACATAAACAAACAAAGATCCTTCACGGATCTAAACATATTCACGGTAAAAAGGGATTGAAAGATGGTTTTCCAACTTTCTTTCAACTCTTTTACACTCAATACCTCCAAAACCGATAGAAACGGAGCTTGTGCCGACTTACTAACCATTTCAGTGGTTGTGTGACTCAAGATTCGGAATCTATCCACGAGGTTCACCGATTTCAGGTTAAACGTTAAACACTGTCTCGAACCGTTCATCAACCGGATTTGGGTGATTCCTGTCCGATCAGGAGAACCCAGTAAAGACGAGGTTCTGTGGTTTGACTCGCTGTGAAAATACCTCGATAAAACGACAAACAATCAGAACAAATAAGTGTTAGACGAACAGGCCGACCAGGTCAGGGTGCTGACCGATCGGACTGCTGTCTGAACGGACAACCAGCCGATTGGACAGTCAGCCGATCGACTTGCCAGCCGATCGGCTAACACAGGGTCATACACTTAATGAACTTGTTTGAAGTTGGGTATTGAACGAACGGCTAACCGATCGGACTACCGTCCGATTGGATTACTCTTCGGATCATGAGATACTTGACTTTAAGACTTAATCGATTTTTCACATGTTCGTTGCACTAGGAGTGCCACCCGATCGAACAGCCGTCCGGCCTGATGACACCCTGCTGAGAACTTGTTTTGCTGAAGTACCTAGCCGATCGGGTTGTCGGCCGATCGAACGACTGTCTGATCGACCGACCTGAAAGGGTAAAGATACTTCAAGGTTTTCAAATGCCACAACGAAAACTTCAAAAGTCAAACCATCATACACAAACACATCTTACTCAAAGGAAGAAACAATCCACTCGAACAGCCATCCGATCGGACTCCCGTCTGACCGAACAACTGTCCGAACGGACTGTCAACCGAACGGTCAGCCGTCCGATCGGACTACCGTCCGATCGTCCAGCTGTCCGATCCTCCAACACTTGTTTCCGTGTTACGCGTTGCTTATCATTATGCTATCGAACAATTCAGGCTAATCTTACTCTCAAGCGCTCCCTTCAATCCATCAACCGTCGTGAGTATACTCGATCCCTTTTTGCTTTATGCACTTTGGGTGTTACATACGTTACATATACGAAATTGCATCGATCACACTACGCAATATTTTAAAACAATAACCGTTACCGCATGTATTACGTGACATAATGAATGCTTGTTTGTTATGTCTACACATGGAATGCTGTCTACCTGCCTTAACGATGATAGTACTATAGTTTGGACTCAGCACCCGCTCATGCGGGGGTTGTTAAGGACAATTATTTGCATGGATTACAGTGGTGATCATGTATTATGAACTGCCTCGGGCAGTCAACCCGCAGTCATTGGTATCGATAGATCCGTGTCGATAATTAACATGCATCGTTTTCCTCTGTGTACGTGCTGGTTATGCCTAAACTATTTCGAACTCTATATGCTATTATCAAACTTGTATGCTCACCTTTACATTTCATGTATTGACTTTATTTTAACGTATGTGACAGGTGTTTAAGATGCTTATATGCTAGGAAAGCGAGGCTAGAATAAAGCTCTAGAGCCCAAAAAATAGTTGTCTGTAGTGGTCAAATTATGGGTCTCTAGAAGCAGATAAACAATTGGTGTATTTAAAATCTGAGCTGTCGGAACAGAAACATTTGCCTGGATTTTGTCTGTAATAATTTGTTTACTGTTTAAGATACGATATGGGACGTATTATTTAAATTGAATAGTAATGATAATTGTTATGGAAACTTCTGGACAATCTGTTTCGCTCAGTGCCGCGCCCCGATGATTCCGCCATCGGTTGGGGTGTGACAGAAACTCTCAGGGATGTTCTCCAGCTGGCTGATCATCCAAGTCACACCTCCTTCAGGAAGGAAATCATTGAAGAAATTTTGAGAAACATGGGTTATGAAACACCCAATGTTTCAAGACAGATCAGCAAGTCTGGGTTCATACCTCCATTCCAGTACTTGGTGACACATCTCAGTGCCGGCTTCTCATAGAAGATAGGGCACTTCAATGAGCTGTCTTACAGGATGATGTAGGTGGTGCATGCAGTTGTACAAGAGAAACCGTACAACTTTTCTAGGTTTCTCATGAATGACTTAGAATCAAACATGCACACATGTCAACCCTTTCTGATCTACCCTCGCTTTGTGACCAATGTGATAACCAGACAACTGGACTTTGGAGGGGTAACAAGCTGGTACCCAAGGGCCCAGGTGGTTTTACAAGAGAACACTCATGTTCCCTCCCTTATTCCATCAAATAATCACAGTGGTCATGATACCTACCTTTGGTTGTATATTAAGGGCATGTACAATAAGTAGTTTTTTTTTTCTTCTGGTTATTTAGTTGTTTTTGTTTAATAGTAAAGCCTTTTCATTATGTTTCTTTTCTTTAAAAACATCACAATAGATCAAGGGGAACTAAGATGACATTTCTGATAAAAACAAGAAAAATCTGGTGAAGTTCAACAGAAATCTGATGGATCTTGTGAAAAATCAAAAATTCTAATAAGATATCATAAAAGTGTTAAGATAACCAGAATAACTGATAATACAGCATAAAAGTGTTAAGATAACCAGAATAACTGATAAATCCACTGAAAAATTGAGAAGAAATATCAGGCAACATTGTGTTAAAACCAGACTCAAAGAAACTTGTGACAACATGGAAAAAGAGTTATGAAATTTTTTTATGTCAAAATTAAATTTGTTTTTGGGTAATCTATCTTCAAAAAGGAATGAAACAAATTTTTTTTCAAGCAATACTCCTTGAAGATCAGAACAAAGATGTGAAGTTTAGAAATGCTATGTAAGTGAAATCTTCAAAACTCTACTTATTCCCTCTCATCTCAAAAAAAATGGTGATTTAATCTCTAAATATGAAACAAATGTATTCTGGTGAAGTATGAAGAAAATCCAACTCTCAAAGGTTTTATTATTCATTTTTTTTCTGGTATACGTCATCAAAAGGAATGCTTGGGAACACACACAGTTTCAAAAAGGTTTTTATTGTACCTTTTTACAACTAAAGGGGTCCCAAATGAAGAAAAGGTGCAAGTTGGACATTAGTGTTTATCTATTAAATCCTTGAATTAGAGATAAACCAAAGTTTTTTTTTAAACGGTTGTTTCCTGAACGGATTAAAACATCATTAAGGTGTCATAAACCACCTTAAATACAAACAACCCATGAAAAACACTCAAAGTTCTCTGTCTCAAAACACTATAAATACCTCCTTCATAAACAGAGACTTCCATCTTCAACCTTCCTCTTCAAAAGCAAAACCCTAAAAATCCTTTATCGAAACAAAAACCTCAAATTCTCCATGGCTGCTATCAACATCAATATACCACTAGTTGAACACTCTGTTTAACTCATCACTGAAGCTGAATTCCTACCATTAAAGAGAAACAATGAAGCCATGAATGACAACATTGAAGAATATGATACAAAGTGCCAAATTTTAATCAAATTTCTGACCAGTTGTCCTATAGCTCAAGCTCTTACAAAAACCAGAGAGGTACCAGAAAAACTTATAGAACAGGTGGTGAAGACACTCAAACTCTCAAATTCAACCGAGCTCATAGCACATGTATGGGAAGATATCTTCATCACAATCTCACCAGACAAGATAAAAGAATGTCTGGAATTACCCATCAGTCAAAATTATGATGAAGCACCAGAAAGGAAGATATGTTTGGACTACTTGATGATGTAATGGGTTACAAGACAAAGATCTCAAAGATTAGTGAATTCAAGAGAAATAAGTTGCCTGCCTTCTGGCAAGTGTTAATGGAAATTCTGAACAAGTGTTTATCATCAAAGATTGGGGGTACAGATCAGATAAATAAAAATGTTCTGACAATCATGTTCAGCCTCATTAGTGGGTTAAACATTGATTTTGGAACAGAGATATTTAATCTGTTCAGAAGATCAATTTTGACCAACACTGGAAGGACAGATTCACATCTACCTTTTCCCAGATTTCTGTCAGTCATAATTTATGATGCTTTTTCTAAAAGGAACATGGAAATTCCCGCATCAGAAAATATGTGGAGTACAGAAATCATGAGACCATGGACTGCTGTGGGGTCGTGGAAGTCAGATTATGATATACCTGTTCTGTCAGAAAGTATGATGAATTTGATACCAGAGGATTCACCTTACAGAGCAGAATATCTAAGGATGTTAAGCAAGAAGCCAGAGAATAAAGAAGTTTCTGATAGTGTGTCTCCTATGGAGCATGATGCACAAGAATCAAGTGCACCAAGAATAAAGCAGCAGGGTGAATCAGAACCTCATCAAGATGATGAAGATGTGTACATTAGTCCTATGGGAGAAGAACATCATGCAGAAATCTCACATATGGGAGAAACAGGTGCACAACACTCTAAACTTAATATTGTTCATAATTCCGAGAGTGATTCTGATGATTCAATTCAAGGAAATTATGAAATTTCACATAGAGGCACTGTTTCTGAAAAACAAGATGTGAGTAAAACCAAAGACCTATTCTCTGAATCAGATTCTGAGGAGGAGAATATGGTGGCAACAGGTGGAGATCAGTCTACTGATCAAGGAAACCTGGATGAGAAAAATAAGAGTTTCTCAACAACTCATGGAGAATCTGAAAAGGTTCAAGGATATGAGGAAAACCAGGATTTGAATGAGTTTCAATTTTCTGGTAAGGGTATAGAGAACATGGAATATTTCAGTCCTCTTAACCTTAGAACAGCTGCAAATGTGTTTTCTGCTGGTGTTAGAGGTGGAATATCTGTTGTTCCTCCTTCTACCAAAGAACATCAAACTATGTCAACAGAACAACTGCAGAAGGAGCTTGATGACATAACAACTGTTTGTACTGGCAAAACAACAACAGAAGAAAAACTTGATCTGATATTGGAAGAGATCAGAAATCAAAAGTCTGACATTAAAGCCTTATCAGAAACTGTTAAAGCTGTACAAAAACAAACAAAAGATAACACCGCAGCCCTCAACAAACTACAGAAGTCATCAGAAAATAGAGAGAATTCGTCAGAATTTCAGAAAGCTCTCAAAGAACTACAAGAAATCAAGACAAAAATGGCAGAGGTTGCAAGTGCAGGGGAAAGCTCAAGTTCTGGAAGAATCCTTGAAGAAATCAGTTCCTTAGAGCCAACAATAGCAGCATGGCTGAGGCTTTTGAGAAACTAATAGTGGAATGGTCTACACAGAAAAATCAAGATAAACCGGAGTTTCAGAGATGAAGAAATAAGAAGAAACAAATGCTCAAACTCTTGCTGATGTTCAACTGTTAGTAAAGTGGTTGCAGTACAATGTTGCCAAACTGGCAAATGTTGATTTTCATGAACTGAAAGCTCCAATTCCACGAGAAAAACCAGCAGGATAGTCAGAAACTCCTCAACAACAATTCAAAACAACCAGAAGTCACTCACCAAGAATCAACAAAGAAATCAGAAACATCTGTAACACAAAAACAGAAGCAACCCATGGGTCCTCCTCCTAGTAGGCCAAAATTACTCATGGGTCCTCCAACAAAAATATCAAAGCCAGACTCATCAAAGTTACCAACACAAGAAGCTGTTCCAGTTAAATCGTCATCCATGGCTCTCACAGGTGAAACAGAATTCAGCAAACAACTTAATGTAAAAGAAAAGAGAAGAATGGAAGATGAAGTAACATCCTCAAAAAGACCAAGAACAGTGATTGGAGAAGATCCAGAGGGAAAACTCAAAGAATTCACAATGCTGAAAGGTGATCTATATACAATTATGTACCCTGAAGAACACTTGAAGCATTACTACTGGAAAGATCCAAAAGATAATCTAGAAAGGCTACTCTCTCCAATGAGCCGAAATATTGTTCAACTCAGGAATGAAGGAAACTGGGAAATTTTGCACAAACCAATGACAAATCCAATAGTTTCTATTGAGAAAATCGTCACTATAAATACTCCAGGAGGTGTCTTAGGTACTTATGGACAGAACAAATACACTATGATCAGACAAGATAAACGTGAAGAGGTTATTACTGATGGAGACCTAGCTGTTGATATTCACCCACTGGGCTTAGTAAAGCTGAAGCAGATCGTTGACAAGGACAAAAGCACTTCAGTTGTGATCAGAAGAGCTCTTGACAGCATCAAGAGTGCAGGAGAGAAGTTGTATTAAAGGTGTCACACCCCGATATTTCCACGTATTACCGGTGGGCCCGGTGGGGAGTATCGTGACGTAGTTGATATCATCATAGCCAAACAACACAATATATAAATGCACAGCGGAAGCAAAAGATAAATATATTACAACCCGATATAAATTAATATCAAATATTACAACGGAATGCAAGATGGATCCACAGGCGGATCTAAAATAGAAAGATAACACTGTTCAACAGACTTTAACATCCAAAGCTTGCGAGACTTGATTATTGATGCCTGGAGTAGCTAGCCTATTACGTATAGTACCTGCATTTAGCCTTTTTGGAAAATACGTCAGTTTACACTGGTAAATACAATTAACTGACTCATTTTGAAAAGTTTAGTAAAATTGATTTGAATGCACGTGGCACAAACTCTTTATAACTTGGGATAATTATTTGTATATAATCTTGTAAAAGAATTACATGTTCCTTATGCGTTCAGTAGCCCGATCCATAGACCGGGTTAAAGATCAATAGACACACCACATTATTCATTTCTGGCACTGACGTGTGTACGCCTACACCCCGTGCATAGGTCGTGGCCATTTCGTAAAATGATGCCAGGGATATCCAGGACATGGTCATTAACCCCCCAAAGGCTTTAAGCAAACAAAACATTTCAAAACGAAGCATATCAATGATTTAATCTCTATTCGATTAAAGATTCAATGCTGGACCAAGCAGTATTTTATATACCGTACCCCAAGCCCGTATAAGGGAAATTAAGTTAAAAGTATTTACCTGAGCTAAATATAAATTCAATCCCAGCCGTATATCAATTCAGCAAGTACAGATAGCTTTTACTGGGCTCCTAATCTGGAACGAAGGTTTTTAATAACCTATTAGAATCCTAACGGGTCTTTAATTAAGTCTTGACTTAGACCGGTTAATTTTCAAAAGGAAGATACGGCTCAAACGCACGATTAAGCGAAGACTGGAATAGAATGTGATTTAGACCCGACAAGTTTGAAGACTTGCCTTATATGGTTAATCTAAGCACATTCTGAATTTTGAGATAAAACCGATAAGGTTTGACTCGTTTCGGCTAATTTATGCAAACTAGTTACATAAACCAAACCGAACGCGCAAGAGGCGTAACGGGTGACCGTAAGAGTCATTTACAGGCTTGCTAAGTTAATATGCCTCAAATATGTTGTGACATCAGTAAGATATCTTCTATTATGCCCAAAATGAATTTAAACTCAAACTATGCCCCGTAGGGGTATTTTGGTCATTTATGTTGGACCGTTGTTTTGACCCGAAAAGTCAGTCAAGGTAGTTCATCTTCGTATATAAAGGCGGAATCAGTATATATGAAGTTACACAGCTTGTTCTTTCAATTCCTATGCTTTTTATTGCTTTCTGAATAGATTTTGACAGAGTTTCGTTCCACACGCACACACATACGTCCGCTCAAATGAACATGCACATCAGGTATTTATAGGCTGAGGGGTTCGCTTATAGAGACATGACTAATAAGCGAACCTTACAACTTGACAGAAAAGCGAACCTCACCTGATGACATATGAGCGAACCTAGACAAGACCCTATGAGCGGACCTACTGACTAATGTACATAAAAGCGAATCCTACAACATAAAATACATATTGTGACATTCTAGGCCCTCTGTTGACCTATCTTGACCTAAGACTTCACCTAGACGTAGTCAACAGACATCCTATGCGTCAACAGACTCCCCCTTGGATGTTGACGTAGTCTTCATTAGTCTTCAGCTCCTGAGTCTTCGGTCTTGGTCTTTTCTCTAACTCTGTCTTCTCCTCGTATGTATTCTTCACAGGTTCCAGGATTAATACCTAGCTCTAACTTCAGACTTCCCTTTGGCTGTTGATCCAGACTCCCCCTTTCACAGACCCCCCCTCTCAGTATGCTGGGATCTGAGATATCTGGTTCAAGCTTTGACAATTTGCCTCCGTTGGAAATAATGAAGTATCCAAACCTGTTACTCAACCAATAACGTTACGATCTATCTTTTTCAACAATAAACACAAATTCAATCAGTTTTAGAAATCCACTCAAGTCTTCAAGTTCAAGTTAATGACCCTGATCACTTGATTAATCTACCAAGTTCAATTTAATGACCCTGGTTGATCTTTTGACGAATCGAACTGATTCAGTAAACTCATTTTCAATTTTTTTCTGAAAATAACAAGTATCAACTTAATGAACTTGTTTTTAACTTTGAAAACAATCAAACTTCCAACAATGTAAGCTCTCCTCATTCTTCAGCTCAGAATCTCCTGCATCTGCTCCATCTTTCTAGAATCCGACAATCAACTTTCCACTCTGGTTTGTCTAAAATAAAGCAGAAATAAAATTTTTTTGAATTTTCTAATGTGTTCTAAACTAAGAAGTGAAATAACAGAAAAATTAAATTGCAGAAAGTAAACTATTTACAGATTTATTTTGGCGAGCGTGTCAGGGAATCATATCAGCTTTACAGACAAATTACTAATACCGTTAAGCTACATTACATACTCAGATTTAAACAATTCACCTCGATTGTCGATATACTGATCCATCTTAAATTCTCACACAGATTTCAATCTATTCAGGATACAGTTTAGGTGTCTTAAGAACTTAGTTCAATTCATGTGTCCCACCTCTTGAATATACTCCCGTATCCAGAATCCCATATATTCAGTCTTACAGGTGAGTATACCACAGATGATATCTGTAAGGGGTTAGGTGCGAAACCGTGAGAGCTCAGGTCAGAACTTCCGTTCAGCAGAGAGATGACGGCTCGACTTTTGGTGTGTCCCCTTTAGAGGATCTTTTAATTACAACAGCAGCGACTATCAATTTTATTGTTTCATTAGCTTGCTGAGGGCGATGCTATGTTTTAAGCATTTTGCAGAAAGTATTATTCGGGGACTAGGTCAGTACTTCCATACAGCAGAAGTCCCGGAATAATACCCCAGATATCACTGAGTATAAAGACCTAGTATCTTAGAATATGGGACCTTTCAAACGAGATTTCAGGGGTTACCTATATATCCAAGTAGTGTTCCCCACGAATTTCACAAGTTTGAAATTTTAAGTTTATATCCTGAATAAATCTACTAAATGTACGAAAACCTATCGACGCATTGTTAGTGAGACTGTTTAACTCATTTTGTCTTTCCAAATCTTTAGCATACTGTAATTGTCTAGCTGATGTACTATCATTTTCCCTATATACACAAGCTCTTTTTCAATTTTATCATGTTTTTGTATTTTTCATTTTTTACTGTTTTTGTATTTTCTGAAAATAAACTATGTACAACTATCTCCCCCTAAATACCAAAACACGTAAAAAATCGACAAACCATTGCAGATTGTTTCTCGTCTTCATCCGCAACAGTACTCTCATCAACGCTCACAATTCCATCCGACACCGAAAGCAATTTCATACCATTAAGTTTTAACAAATATTGAAACCGATTTTTATCAAAAGCTTTGGTATGCAAATCAGCTTTTTGTTCGTCAGTGTGGATTTTCTCAATTCGTATCAACTTTTTCTCGAAACAATCGCGAATAAAGTGATGACGAATTTCTATATGTTTAGTTTTAGCGTGATGTACTGGATTTTTAGTAATATTAATTGCGGCCTCATTATCAACAAACAGAGGTGTGTTAAGAAACTGCAAACCGTAGTCGCGCATTTGTTGCTGTATCCACATGTGAAGCGCTGAGAGCAGCAACTGCTAGCAGAAACATACTCCGCTTCACATGTAGATAGCGCCACAGATGTTTGTTTCTTACACTGCCAGGTAACCAATCTAGGTCCAAAGAACTGGCATCTTGCAGTTGTTGATTTCGCGTTGACTTTGCAGCATCCGAAATCTGAATCGGAATACCCTTCGAGCGTAAAATCACCTTTCCTAGGATACCATAACCCCAATGATGGAGTACCTTTCAGGTAACGCAATATCCTCTTGACAATAATCATGTGTGATGCTCTCGGGTTAGACTGAAATCTTGCTGCGAGGCATGTTGGGTACATGATATCAGGACGTGAAGTAGTCAGATACATCAAAGAACCTATCATGGAACGGTAAAACATTTCATCAGCCCTGTCTCCGGTGAGATCTGGGTGAATCCCATGATTAGTCACAAGGGGGGTAGCAGCTGGAGTAGAACATGACATTCCAAATTTCTCTAGAATATCATGCACGTACTTCGTTTGATGAATGAAAATTCCCTCAGGTAGTTGTTCAACTTGTAAACCCAGAAAGAATTTCATCTCCCCCATTGATGACATTTCGAATTTCTGCTTCATCACCTGTTTGAAATCTTTGCACAATTTCTCATTCGTTGACCCAAAAATTATATCATCAACATAAATTTGTACTATCAGAAGATGACCATCAACGACTTTAGTGAAGAGAGTGGCATCCACTTTTCCACGTATGAACTGGTTAGCGAGTAGGTGTTGAGACAAAGTCTCGTACCAGGCTCTCGGCGCCTGATGTCGACCATACAACACTTTGTCCAGCAAATAAACTTTGTTCTTGTGGATTGGGTCAATAAAGCCCGGCGGCTGACCAACATAAACCTCCTCTTTGACCTTCCCATAAAGAAACGCTGACTTTACATCCAACTGATATACTTTGAAATTCTTCCAAGATGCAAATGCTAGGAAAATTCTGATAGCCTCTATTCGAGCTACAGGAGCATAGACTTCGGTAAAATCAATCCCCTCCTGTTGACTAAAGCCCTGAACAATGAATCGAGCTTTGTTCCTTACAACCACTCCTCTGTCGTCCCTCTTACATTTGAAAACCCATTTTGTATTGATTTTCCTTTGACCATCCGACAAATCCACTAACTTCCACACTCCCGACTTTTCAAACTGACTTAACTCTTCTTGCATTGCTATGACCCAAGAGTCTTCAGTAAGCGCCTCTTTGTAGGTTCTCGGTTCGACCTGCGAGATAAAACAACTTAATGAAAATTCAGTTTGTAAAGGTGCTACTGTAGAATAAAAACATGTTAAGCCCTGGTCAATTTGACGTCTCGTGCGAACGCCTGATTGCAATTCTCCTATGATCAACTCCTATGGATGATAAGAAAGAGTTCGCGGCATCACTTCGCTTGGAACATCTACATTTCCCTCCAGATTAGTAACATTCTGTTCTGCATCTTGTTCACCAACTTGGTTTGTTTGACTTGATAACTGGATCTGCTCCCCCTCAAGATCTGAATCACCATGGTCAAATAGTGGCATGTTATCAGCTTCTTGATCATCATTCACCTCCGACTGATTACCAGGAGCAACTTCATCATCATGTTCACCAGCATTACTAGGACCTGCTTCATCATCATTTGAAGTTTCCCAAGGTCTTCCAGAATACTCTGCTGGGAACCTGAGCTGCGACTCATACTCTCGCAAAATATCCAGCTCATCAAAGAAATCTTCTTCTTCCTCTGATTCTTCTCTCATGTCAAACGAATCCCAAAGTTTGTCATAATTATATCTCCATGAATCACCAGGATTCTGTGGCGGCATAGTGTAACCTTGACATTCAACATTCGCTGCTTCAATAATCCGCTTCTCACTTGGAACGAAGACACGTCGTGTAGGACTTGAATAACCAACAAAGATACCCTCAATGCTCTTTGGACCAAACTTTCCATTAGGCTCTATCACCGCACAGGGAGATCCGAACGGTTCTAGATACTTCAAATTCGGCTTGCGTTTATTGATTAGCTCAAAACACGTCTTGTTGAACTTCTTTACAGTAAGAACTCTGTTGAGAGTATAACATGCAGTAGAAACAGCTTCAGCCCAGAAATTAATTGGTAACTTAGAGTCTGCAAGCATCGTTCTGGCTGTCTCGATTAGCGTCCGGTTTTTGCATTCTGCAACTCCATTCTGCTGCGGAGTGTACGGAGCACTAAACTCATGCAGTATACCTCTTTCGTCACAAAATTCTTCCATCTTACTGTTTTTGAATTCAGTACCATTATCACTGTGAATTCTACAAATAGGCCTCTGGTACAGATTCTCAATTCTTTTAAACAACGCCATCAAGCTGTCAAACATTTCGTCTTTTGATTTCAAGAATGAAACCCACGAAAATATGGAATAATCATCAGTTACGACCAAACAGTAGTAATCTCCTGTTATACTCTTGACGTTCACCTGACCAAACAAATCCATGTGAAGTCTTTCCAAAGGTCTTGAAACTGAATTGACTTGCTTTGTAGGGTGTGACTTTTTCTTCTGTTTGCCTTTGACACAACTTATGCACCCCCCTTCCAGATGAAAACCTTTGACAAGCACTCCTGTAACCAAATCGTTATGCACCAAGTGATTCATCTTCCTTAGGTGAATATGCCCCATCTTTCGGTGCCATAATCTTGACTCTTTTTCCGTTGCTCTGGACACAAAACAATGAGCCTGACCCGTGGTTGTAGTAGCGACGCTCATGTCCAACACGTACAGATCATTGACTCTTGGTGCCCTCATGATGATCCATTCCTCAGGTATCACAAATCCCGGTTTCAAGATCAAACATTCTTTGTCGGTGAAATAAGTAGTATACATCCTGTCACAGATCTGGGAGATACTCAGCAGGTTATTCTCCAGCTCAGCGATGTAGTTAACCCTCTCAAACGTTACGATGCCATTCGATAACGTTCCTTCACCTATGATCTTTCCTCCTTGATTACCCGCAAAACCCACGTAACCACCGTTAATGTTTTTCACATCATACAGCAACGCAGTCTTCCCTGTCATATGTCTCGATGCTCCACTATCCATGATCCACCTGGATACAAGTTTTGGAAGATCCTGCACATAACAAATCATCACTTAAACAACTTCAATAAAGATGCCGATTCATGCTTCGCTAACCAGGAAGCTCCGGCAATTCAAACTGTTTAGTCAAACATGGTGTCCACCCAGGCCTCATCAGCCTTAGGTGTAACCTTGACTCTCGCAATTTGAATTTTGAAATTTTCCGCCTTGAGAGGTGGAAAATTTGCATCATAATCAACCGTAATTGATTCTTCAGCCTTTTTCACCTCAGAAGTTGAAACTTTCTTCTCAACTTTTGATTCAATTTTAGGTTTCCACACTTGTTGAGTTAATGCAACCCGTTTGTAAAATATGTCATTTTTAGTTACCAACTTCTTTACAGGTTCATTTTTCACTTTGAATTTGTCAATTTTAACATTTTTTCTTTTCAATAACCCTTTTCTCAACAATCATCGGTGCTTTACCCTTCACATCAACCTACTTCTGTTGAACTTTCACAGCTTCAGTCTTAGGCTTCACATAAGTACACTTTCGTGCAATGTGACCAACCTGATCACACCTAAAACAAGTACGAGTATCAGCTACCCGACTCGTGCCTTCAGACTGAGCTTGTGAAGCTCTCTTCTCAAAGAACTCTTTATTAGATTTCAAAAAAATTTGTTTCTCTTCATCAGCTAGTGAACTCGAACTATTCACAAACGTTTTCTTCTCGACAAACCTCTTGTTTGGAACATTTCTTTTCTGATACTGTTTACCCCCCTAATAACCACCCGACCAGTTGTTCCTGTTGTTATTGTAAAAATGTGGTGGATTAACAGATTTCTTGTTGTAAACCTTTTCTTTCTCAATCCTCATTTTATCTTTCTTTTGACACAGACTATTTACCGAGACAACTCAACTTCAACTAGTTTGAAAACATTTGTCAATTTGTTCATGTTAACATTCTCGATCGGAAACTCTGAATCCAAAAACAACTTATCCGAACCCATCATCTTGTACATGACAAGGTTTGATTCTTCATTTAAGTTGTTTTTGGACTGTTGTTTCGAAATGTATTTGTCTAGAAAACACCCATCCTCCTCAGAAGTGTCACAATCCGGTTTTAGCACTTTGTCAACCACACTTTTTACCACATTATTTTGGACACTATCGTCATTGGAAGACGTGAACATGACATCAATGTTCTCAGGATGTTGGACTTCACTTCCTTCCTCAAGTTCAACCAACCCAGATTCCTTTTTAGTGTAATTATGCAAAATTGGCGGTGGAACTTTGTGAAACCCTACACCGGTACCGTCAGAAAACACATCTTCGCCAGCTTTGTTTTTTCCTATAGGTTTAGGAACAATGTGCTGCAACACAAAGCTTGCGGAGCTATAACTGTTAAGTTTCAGCTGAATTCGCTCATTCTCGATTTCAGCTTCTTGAACTTTAAATTTCAATTTAGCGATTTCATCCAGTTGTTTATTAATTGATTCTTCTTTTATTCTAACCACAGCTCTCAGATGTTCATTTTCTTTAAACGTTTTACCATTTCGATCATCACTTTCTTTAACAGTGCTTTTGAGTTTTTCAAATTTTTCCGAAATCTGACGGTTTTTAAGAATTAACTTTTCATTTTCATTTTTAACCTTTTCATGATCAATTTTATCTTTTTCAATTTGAGTAGTTAATTCTTTAATCCGTTCAGTTGAAGCTCTCACAGTTTTGTCACGACCAAGTATTTGATCCTCAATACTTCTGACCTTAGCTGTCAGATTTTTAATTTTCTCACCGTTAGGTACGTGACAGTGCTACAAAAATTGCATTCTTTGTTGCAAGTTTTGCAGTCAGCATTTCCATCGATCTTCTTACCTGACACATTTGTTGACGAATTCGGACTGACCTGGTCTTTTGACTCAGACACAGAGTTAGAGTCTACCTCAAGTGCTTTCGCAGCTAGCACTTTGTCAGCCATTTTTCCCAGGTTCTCTGCCGTCAACTCCTGCGTAGTATCGATAATGCCCGTATCAACCTGCTTTGATTTCTCGATTTCTTCTTTTTCTATCTTCTCTTTCTCCTCTTTCTCATTTCTCTCTTACTCTTTCTCTTCTTCAATCATTTTCTTGGTTGGCGTTCCCCACCATTTGTGTTGCCAATACTCATCCTCTTCTTCGTACTCCTTGATGATGGCTTCTATATCAAGTGTCTTGTCATCAATTGCAATGTTGCCATACGGATCAAGGTAGCATTCTCTGTCCGGATCCCATCTTTTCGCTCTTCTTGCTTCCAGAAAGATACCAGAAATTCTGATAATTTTGTTTTCAACAATCATTTTTCGGTATCTATACTTCTGATCCTCTGTTCGATTATCTTTCCACGGAATGGGTTCATTCTTTGCCATGAAAGCATAACCAACTGCGTCTTCCTCCGGTAGAACCTCTTTGCTCCAATCATACCCCTCATCATCGTAGATCACTGCAAGAGCTCTAGATTTGTCTCTGTTATCTTCAGGCTGCTTCAATCTAGGTGGCTCGGATTTATTCTGGTGATAAATCGCCTTCTTGTAGTAATAATCTCTGAAAGGATTTTCTGACTCATCCGTATAAGCATTTCTGCGTTCACGTTTGAAGTGACCCTTCTGCTTACACTTGAAGCACGTCACTTTGGATTTGTCGAATCCCAACTTTGTAGACGGACCACCGATCGTCTTTCTCCCGGTAATTTCCATGAAACGCTGAGCACGTCGAACAGCACTCGCCATCGCCCAACGAATGTCGATCAGCTCCATTTCTTCGGGATCTATCTGATCATAATCTTCTTTTGTTAGATTTGTATTCCCAATCTTACCAGCCACCAGCCCTTCATAGGATTCTAACACAGACGCCAAAAATACCATCTGTTGTTTAGCCGACTCCTCATCAAAATTCTGAGCATTCTTCAAATCTATCGCGATGTTGCATGAAAACATTGCATCAGAACGATTTGCAGAAGATGAAGATCCACTGTGATAACCACTGTGACTTCCGCTGCTTTGACTGCTTTGACTTTCTTTGTTTGCTGATGATACATTCTCAGCTGAAAATGCAGTCTTTGGAGAAGTTGCTTTTGGCATCATGCTTTTTGGATAATAGAGATCCAATTTCTGCTGATAAGAAGAGTGATTGACTTTGTATGTTTTCTTCAGTTCCAGCTCGTGACTTTCAAGTCTCTCAATCACCAAATCTGGAGTCAAATCTTTAGGAGCAATAGTGTTCTTCAACATAAGCGCATAATATCTCCAATCCATTTCGTCTGGTAATGAATCGAATAGTTTGTCAACTAGTTCTTCATCAGAAAACTTGATTTCATGTCTTGCTAATTCCAACTTCAGATGACCGAACCTTTCTATCATTTTACAAACCGATTCATTCTTAAGACATCCAAAAAGATCAAATTCTTTTCTAAGAAGCTTTCGTTTGTTTTTCACAATTTCTATACTTCCTAGGCATTTCTTTTCAAGCTTTTTCCACAAATCTTTCGCATTTGAATAGTCTATCAAAGAAATAATATCCTCTTGAACTGATTGGAACAACAAGGCTACACACTTCTGTTCGGCTACAAAAGATTCAATTTCTTCAGCTCATGATAAAGTTTCTCCACTTTTGTCTCCATGTATGTATCCATTTTTCAGACTTTTCCAACTTGCAAAAGCAAACGCCATCAACCAATCTTCAAATTTTCTTGACCAACGGCTGTACTCCTCGATTGCCATAAGCTTCGGAGGTTTGTTGAATGTTCCGAATGCACTCTCGGACTCCCAAGCTTCCTTCTTCTTCTTCTCTTTTGGTTGATTCTCGTTCGTATTGCTCGACGACGTATCATTGTTTCCGGAACTTCCCGTGAATGCATACATGTCGCTGAAGGGATTCAAGAAAATATCATCCATTTTGACAGTACCTGCAAAATCAACCAACACTTAGAAAAATTTTCGAAATTTTTGGAAAAATAGGACACAAAAGCGGATCTATTTGTGTGATTGACAGATAAGCGAATCTGTATTGATCAGATAAGTGAATCTGTTCGAGCGAACCAGATAAGCGAACCAGACAATATTAGTTCGAGCGGACCAGGTAATGTACGTTCGAGCGAACCAGCAAATGTACGTTCGAGCGAACCAGCAAATGTCCGTTCGAGCGGACCAGCAAATGACTGTATAAGTGGACCGTATGAGCGAATCTGTACTTGAACAGATAAGCGGACCAGCAATGTATGTTCGAGCGGACCTATATGCGTCCGTTCGAGCGACACTATCAGTAAAACTGTCTGGAAGAGCGAACCTGATTGGTTATTTCGAGCGAACCTAATGTGAATTACGAGCGGATCTATCAATTTTTGTCTGAAAAAGCGAACCTCTCGATAGTTCGAAAAAGCGAAACTAGGTTTTTTACCCAATTTTAACCATTTTTACTCCGAGTTTTAACCTGAAGCTTTCTAGGGTTTGTTATTAGTATGTTTTACACGTTATACTCAATTTTCAGACAAATTCAACCGTAGGAACCACTGTAGACTGAAACAATATGAGAGAAAGTGAGTAGAAAAGAGAGATTTCTGCAGATTCAAGCTGTAGTAGTATGAACTCCTCGTCCTGAGCTCTGATACCACTTGTTGGACCGTTGTTTTGACCCGAAAAGTCAGTCAAGGTAGTTCATCTTCGTATATAAAGGCGAAATCAGTATATATGAAGTTACACAGCTTGTCCTTTCAATTCCTATGCTTTTTATTGCTTTCTGAATAGATTTTGATAGAGTTTCGTTCCACAAGCACACACATACGTCCGCTCAAATGAACATGCACATCAGGTATTTATAGGCTGAGGGGTTCGCTTATAGAGACATGACTAATAAGCGAACCTTACAACTTGACAGAAAAGCGAACCTCACTTGATGACATATGAGCGAACCTAGACAAGACCCTATGAGCGGACCTACTGACTAATGTACATAAAAGCGAATCCTACAGCATAAAATACATATTGTGACATTCTAGACCCTCTGTTGACCTATCTTGACCTAAGACTTCACATAGACGTAGTCAACAGACATCCTATGCATCAACAATTTACAAGGTTATAAAAGAGTTTAAGTATTAACCTGAGTTACAGGCCTGATATAATCAGCAAAAATACTTAATTTACTAAGTTATAACAGTAGGGTATTGCATATATGTGAAATTTATTAATTATAACCAAACTATGCACCGTAGGGGCATTTTGGTAATTTCACATAAGCCGAAAGCTCAAAACCGAAGTCTGAGTTAAACAACTTTTGCTTACTGTTAAAATATTATAATTTACCTAAAATATCAGTAGGTATCAACCCTTGTATGTTTAAAATAGTTTTAGTACATACTATGCGTTATAAACGTTTAAAAAAAGGCGATTAGAAGCCGTTTCCGGGTTCTATATCTGATATTTTTATTATTCCTGAAGGTTTAAAATAATTTATTTATCATATAAAATCAGTAGCGAAAGGTTTGGGGTCAAAAAGATATGTAAAACTCATTTTATAGCCCAAAAGGGCAAAACCGACAATTACCGAATCAAGCTTATAACTCTAAGTAATGCTCAACCTAAAATTAATTAAAAATCTTCAAAAATCCCAAAATATTATATTACATCAGTGGGTAACAAGTTTGATATCAAAAAGTAGGTTTAAATAGGCTATATGCTAATTATGCCGTTAAATCGCTAAAAAGCTTTCTAATTACGCTAATGAGCATAATTCTCAATCTACACCTCAAACTGATGTCAAATTTTGGTTACAAGTTTATAAATCAGTAACTAAGGTTTCCACTCTTTTACCTTTTTAAAAAATCACGTTTTATGGTGAAAAGGTCATAATAGTCAACATATGAGCAATTAACGGAATCATGCATATTAATTGGATAACTAATGAACCAAGGTGTATAATCACAGAGGGTTATACTAGCATGTAACCTGGTCCTAAGGAAGCTCTAAGGCATTTCCATATCATACTAAAATGGGTCAGAACTGAAGTCAAAGCAAAAGTCAAAGTTTTGCGACCTTCGGTTCTGAATCGGGTCTAAACAGAAAATTGTCGGATCAAACAAGTTTAGACCAGTTCTTACACTTATTACCAAGTTATATGAATGATAAAATAGGTTACACGCCTTCTACATTGTTAATTATGCGTTAATTCGAAGATTAGCATTCTGTTGACTTTTTCTAATCAACTTTGACTCGACAAATGGTCTAGTTAGAGTGGAAATCAGAGGGTGTCCTTTTAAGGGTTTATTGCCCACATGAATACCAACTTATAACTACTTTCAATTCGACTAATCACTGGACCATTAATGATTAATCGATAAGTCAAACCTTAATTACGACGGTTTGACTTTTAGGCTAATAACTAAGCAAAACTCAACTAAGGAAGGTCAAGGGTACTTACCAAAGTCCTATGCACGATTAGTGATCCCTGGGCAGAGCTCTTGAGCTCCAGAAATGATCAGAAGATGATTGGGAAGGAATGATCAAAGTTTGCAAACATTGGGGCTTTAAATAGTGTTCTCGAATGCTTAAGATCATGACAAATCATGCTATACATGATCCCTGATGATTACCAAGTGTCCCTAAGGCCTAAGAATTAGTTTAGGCAACTCTTGGAAGTGTTAAAGAGCAATACATGTCGCTTATAGGGGCTGAACAGCCAACTGAAACGATTTTCGGCATCTGCGCGTGCCAGGCGGCCCGCGTAAGTGTCTCCCTGGGCTTACGCGGCCCGCTTGAGGGTGGTGGTCAGGTTACACAAGTTTTTCAGTTTGCACCCTTGGCTCTTGGTTCTTCGAAAGGTCAACCACACTTTGTTTCTTGCATTTTGAGCCCCTCTTATTGACTTATAAGGGGTTCATGACTTATACCCACTTTGTTAAGTTCTTGGTCACTTCATGTTACCCGAAAAGTCATAATTTTCAACGTTGACGCGTTAACCCCTCGTATACGAATTTGATCATAACTTTCTCATACGATAACGAAACTTTATGAATTTTTATCGTGCATTCTAGTGAGCATAATTAATCGTTACAAAGCTTCGGGTTTGCTAAAAGGTCATTCAGAGGTATACTTTAAACATGTTGACACATTTAACCCCTACAGTTTGTAATCTCTCACTTTCTTTCATATTTAGCTTCGTATGATCCATGATTTATTCGTTTGAAGGTATGAGCATCCTGTAGGGTTACTGTAAAGTATATTTATCCCTTGTTGACATTCTGAACCCTTATATTCCCATGCTTTCCATGTTTGTCAACTTTAGTCCCTCTAGAGTATACTTTCACACGTTCAAACTTATGACACGTGTCAATACATTATAGGACGTGAATTTTCGAGGTGTTACAAAAGGGCTGCACTGACAGACTTTGATTTGTGTATCAATTTTGAGTATAGCAACAAGGTGCTAATACCTCCTCCTAACAACACTATCCCAGCTGAAATTCCTCCCAAACAAGTGAGAACTGGAGCTATTTTTGACAAACCAGAAATGTCTGTGGTTTTCAAAGATGCTCATGATGAGAAAGCTCTGTTCAGAATCAGTGAAATAAGCAGGTATTCTAATCAAACTCTAAAATATATAAAGAACTACATGAATGAGAAACAAGAGCAGCTCAAGAAGAAGGGGAAGAACAATGAACAGCTGAGGAAGGCAATTGAAGATATCATTGAACAATGGATGGAAGCTAGAGGTTGGTACAAAGAACTTTACAAAACAACTTAAAAGGCAATCGATTACAAGAAAAGGATGAAGCCAGGAGACAAGTTCGGAACTGGGGTGAAGATTAATTGATACTTTCGTGAACTTAAATTCTGTTTTGAAAAACAATATTTTATTTCTGTTGGTTTTGAACATTGGTTGGTTAGATTTTGTTTTATGTTTCTGAATTTAGTTGTTCGAGCTTTTTTTTAAGGAGTGGTTGAAGTTTGTTTATGTTTGATATAGATAGTTGTTTTTCTTACAATACTTAGGGGGAAACTGTTAGGAAACTTTATTTGTAAGTATTAAAGAAAAGCAGATTCAGCTTGATCTCTGAAGAAGATAAAGTCCTGAAGATCAAACAACAAGAAGAAAATCGGAGAGGACAACTGAAAAGAACAACATCTACCTCAAAGAAACAGAAGCTGATCAAGAACTGAAGAAGATTATCAGAAAAGGCTTTTCTGATGGATCTGATGATATTTCTGATGAAATATCATCAGTTTCTGGCGATTCTGATCATCAGACTTTCTGATGATTTGTTCACCAGAATTTCTGATGAAGTGGTTATCAGAAATTATGATAAAACCCCACTTGTCTAAAAATCAGTTCTATCCTGCCACAAAAACCGAAGCAAGTTGACATTATTGGATATCATGATAACAAAGGCAACTTGATTATTTGATTCAATGAATATGTCAAGAAGCTACTTTTTGCAGGACATACACATGAATAAACAAATGTTTATTCATGTATCCAAGCCGTCATAAATAGAATGCTCATCAAGCAGAGGACAATGAGTTAAGCTTAGCATTCAATACATACTACAAACTCCATTGCCCTTTCACCTCAGAATTCACAAGTATTCATTTGTAATAGATAATAATCTTACAATCACCTTGTAAACCATTTTGTTTCAAAGTGATATAAACTTGAAAATTCTGTAGGACTTGTTTCTTGAAAGTCTGATTTCTATTTCCGCACAATATTTTAACATTTTTGAAATCACTTACCATATTACGTGAAAAGAAGTTTTTAAGTCCAAACTGGGACCAACACGTGTTGCGTGTGACTTATGAAAGGTAATCATTGCATTCAATCGTGTAAACAAATATAAGTCAACAACGATGCCATGTGTATTGATTTACAACAAAAGTTTACAAGTTCTCAAACAAGTTCACAATGTTATCCAAAATATGGTTATTACATTACATTACACTTCGAACAAAAAGATTGTTTTCATCCTAAAAGCATGTTGAGGTTTTGTCCCCTATATACCCATACGAGGTTGGGATATATAAGACAAATCCTCCAAAGGCATTCTGTTGGTGCAGTTGTCTGTCGACTACATCCTCGTTTGAGTCTTAGTTAAAGAAGGACAAGCCACTACTAGTTTAACTACGAATTGACTGCGGCAATATCCAAGGGGGAGTTCGTTGATGCATTTATTGTCTATCGCCTTCGTCAATTCGTGTCGTAGTGAAAAGCCGGAAGAAATCAAGCTCATAATGTCACAAGTAGATAAAATTAGCAAGGTGTCATTTTGGTAATTAATGAGAAATCTCATTAATTCCAATGACATATAAATAGGAGAGTTATGTCATAAGTTGTAAGGCTTAGAAGACTTTTGAAGACTTGGGCTCCATTTGAAGATTTGGGTGATTCAAGTCTAGAGAGAGAAAGTCTAGAGAGAGAAAGTCTCTCCAACGTGATTTTTGTATTGTAGTTGTCAAATCTTGCAATAAAATCACGTTACTAGTACGTTATTGTGTGTTCGGTCACGTACGTTCACGGATTCCACACGTCGAACGTTCGTTACGCAATCGAACGGCGTCAAAACTGGTCCTACAAGTGGTATCAGATCTAGGAGCTCGATTGCACGATCAAACACATCGTTTTCGTACCAGATTTCAGCCTATTCAGATCCGATTTCATCAATTTCTTCATCTTCTACCTATTTCTCACGATTTTTACGGAAATTCGTCAAATTGAACGTGATTTCACGGTCCGATTCGTCTGAATTTTTAACATGTTGTGCGAAAATACTTGAATTGCAACCCTACCAAGTTTCAGATCAAATCTCCTAGCCGTTTAGAAGAAATCGCAGTTTTTTCGTTCGGATTTGCGTCACACAATACAGATCCGCTCCAAATTACATGTTTGGTCCGCTTATTAGTCAGTTAAGAGATTCGCTCATAGAGATTAACTGTTGAGGTTTGCTCATAGGGTAACTATTGTGGTCCGCTTATTTGTCAAAAGGTTCGCTTATCTGAACAAAAAGTTGGTTCGCTTATTGTTACATCAGTGGTCCGCTCATAGTGTTCGATAGTGGTTCGCTTTTTAGTCATCATCTTCACGTGGTTTTGAATAAGATAATAAGTCACCGACCCACTATACTATAAGGTTCAATCAAAGTGATATAACATTAACAGTTTGTGGGATAAGTGGTTTTAGAGGCCCAATCACTGTTAACCGATTAATGTAGGACAAAAATTGCATGTGATGGTGGTTGTTGTTGTCGGCTAAATGTGAAGCCCAAAGCAGTCACGTTCTCTTGTTGAATTAACGGACTTGCGGCCATATTAGCATATTTGTGCACCGACCCATTAACGTGAAAGGCCAAATCAGCTGAAATTGTCGGCACATGTAATTGGCTTAAATAGAGGCCCAATCATATTTTTTGATCATTTGAAAAAGTGAAATTGAAGGCCCATTTGATTACCTAGCTCGAGAAGCCCAATTCATTCAGTGATCAACAACAGTGAAACGCGTTTGCAAATCTTTGACACATGTCTTAGATTGACCTCATCAAACGTATACTGTTACGTATTCATTTCGTTTTGAACTGATCATTTGTACGTTTGTTTGCAGGAGAAACGTGGTTTGCCGAGCATCGGATACACTCACGAGCGAATCTTCACCCGATCTGTTGTCACCGGTTTATCAGATATTCATCTGATTCATTTGTTTTGAAAAAGAGATTGAACGGATTTTAGATTGTGTGAATTTCAGAATTATTTGAAAATCCGTTTTTGTGAATCTTTTCATTCCAGAATCATGGACTTAAATTTCTTTAATATGACTAATGAAACAATTAATAGAATAAATGTATTAAAGAAAGAGTTTGACTCGTTTTCAGGTTGTCCAGGAGAGAATACAAAGAGTATCATTGAGAGGTATAGCCATCTTGTTCGCTCAATGTCTGAGAAGGGTATTCAGAAAAGTCCAAATGAATGGGTTGAAAGATTAGCCAATTCCATACCTCAACAAGAATGGAGTACATATCTTTTGGATTTAAAAAGGACTGGAGAATACTCTAGATTGACAATTTGTCAATTCATTGAGAGACTTGAAGAACAGATGGAGAGAAATGCTGAGAAGAAGAAAAGTCAAACGGAACAAACGGAAGAAATTTCGTTTTTGAAAAAGGAAAAGAAAGCTGATGAGAAACAAATTCTTGTATTGAAGACAAATTGTGAGAGGTTGAAATCAGAAAATGACAAACTGTTAAGTAATTTAAACAGTTTGACATTAGAAAACAAGAGTTTGAAAGAGAAAGAAAAGGATTTTGAAAGCAAACAGAAATCTTTAGAAGATGAAGATTTCTGGATAAAGCTTGAAAACAAAAAATTGAAAGAAAATGCGAAAGTTTTTGAAGATAAAATGAAAAATTTTGAAAATGAGAAATTAAAAATGGAAAAAGAATTTCAAAGTCAAATAAAAATTCTTCAAGATGGGAGAGATGTGTTTAGTAAAAACAATATCGAAAAGCAAAAAATGATCAATTCTCATCTTGAAAAGATTATTCGACTTGAAAAAGAAGGTGAGCAAGCTCGAAAGAAGATCAACGAGCTTGAAACAAAATTGAAAGGTTTTGTGACTTCTTCAGAGTATGTGAAAATTCCATGTCCAAAACCGATCAATTCTGTTCCAATAAGTGACAATGTCACAAACTTTGACAATGTCAAAGTTGAAGATTGCGATGAAAAATCTGATGATGTAAATGAAAAAATAGAAAAACAAAAATTGTTTTTGAAATTGAAAGAAAAATTTCAGAAAACTGTTCTACAATCGACTGAAAAGGGAGAATGCTCTAAGCAAAAACCTTTGAAGAAGAAGGTGGAACAAAAACAAAAAGATAAAAATTTGAAAAATGTTAAAAAAGATAATAAAAGTTCATCAGATCGATCATCCAATCGTAGTGAAAAATTACAAAAAATAAAAAATGAAAACTCAAAAAATGTTGGTAATAAGTGGTGCAGGTCGGACCACAGTGCTCAAAAGTCAAATCCAGTGATCAAGAGGAGGAAAGAGTATCACCAAGCCAAACAGTGCTTTGATCTGAGCGTTTGGTGTGACAATGGTGATTGGTACGATAACAGAGTGTGTTACCGATGTGGTTATCAAGGACACATTGTTGTTAACTGCCAGAATTGGAGGTTTGAATCGAGAAGATGCTATAATTGTCAAATCAAAGGTCACATTGCCAGAGATTGCCCAAGGAGATCAAATGAAAGATTGAGGGTTAATTCTCAGAAATTGGCAAAGAAACCAGTCAATGTCAAGCCCAAAGAACAGAAAGTTCAAAAACAGAAAGTGAATCTTTCACAAGGGCAGAAAGACAGACTGAGGAAGAAGAGGAAGAAAGCACGAGAGTATCTGGAGAGGATTTTGTCCTCGGGTTCACCGGACAGATTGAATAAGAGTTCTGATGAATCAACTCCCTCGACTGCAAAGTCAAGCAAGACGAATTTTAGATACAAATCTGAAGATGAAAGAAGAAATGAAGAAGAAGATAATGGTCGGCGATGAATCTGACGTGTCGAAGTCAGACAAGCCACCTTCAGGCGATGAATCTGACTCATCAAAGTCAGACAAGCCACGTTCAGGCAATGATTCTGGTTCATCAAAGCCAGAGGAGCCATTTGTTGAGGTAAAATCTGAGAATTCAGGTTTAACAATGGATGATGAAAATTTTCCACCATTGTTGAACAAGAATTCAAAATCACCCAAGGACAGTCAGGCTTGGGTGAAACTGTTCAAATGAAAAACCTGACTTGCCGGAACTCCCAGGTTGGTAATTGGGGAGTAGGAATCGGCATCTTTCTTGAGAAATTCATTTCGGTGATATTTCGACTTTCAAAAGATAAATTAAGGACATTAAGTTGTACTTGATTCATCTTTCCTACAAGTGATAATGTGAAAAACTAGGTGATGAAACCCTGAGTTTATGAATGACACACAAAACTAATTTTCCGGAAAAACCATTTTGATTAAAACAAACTTAAGTGTTTTGAAATCATAATGGGAAAATAGTTTGTTGTCAGGGGGAGTTCTGATTGTTTATGCCAGCTGGATAGAGAATTGTAGTGATTCTCATCATGTTGTCAAGTTTGTACAGTTTGTTTCAAATTTTCTCAGAAAATCAAAATTGAAACATATTTTGATTTTTGGGGGAGAAAATTTTTAAAAAAATTAGAAAATTTGAAAATGTCAAAAACATCAAAAAATTAAAAATGAGTTTTGGTGCGAATAGGGGAAATGATAGTACATCAGCTAGACTGGCACAGTACGCTAAAGATTTGTAATGTATAAATGCAATTAAGTAGTCTCGCTAAAGATGTGTCGATAGGTTTTCACAGAATTAGTAGATCAGTTTGGGATATAAACAATAAATTCACTTGCGTCTACGTGGGGAACACCTCCAGGATATATAGGTAACCCCTGAAATCCTGTTTGAAGGGTCCCGTATTCTGAGATACTAGGTCTTTATGCTCAGTGATATCTGGGGTATTATCCCGGGACTTCTGCTGTATGGAAGTACTGACCTAGTCCCCGGATAATACTTTCTGCAAAAAGCTTTGAAATACAAGCTCACCCTCAGCAATTTGATTAAACAATAAAATTGATAATCTTTGCTATTGTAACAAAAGATCCTCTAAAGGGGACCCACCTAAAGTCGAAGTCGTCATCTCTCTGCGTATACGGAAGTATCGACCTGAGCTCTCACGGCCCTCGCACATAACCCCTTAACAGATATCAGTTGTGGTATACTCACTTGTAAGACTGAATACTGGGGTCTGGATACGGGAGTATATACTGAGGTGGGACACATGTAGATGTTTAAGTTCTAAAACACTAAATCTGTATCCCGAACAGGTTGAACTTGTTGTGAGAATTTAAGTGGATCAATATATCGACAATCAACGCGAACTGTTTAAAAGCTTAAAATGAAATAACAGCTTAACGGTGCTAGTGTCTAGTCGACAGCTAATATGATCTTCTTGCACGAACTCACAAAAATATGTTTGTATATATTTCATTTCTGCATTTTAATTGATGTTATTGCATTTGTGTTTCATATTTGAAAAATTCAAAAAGATTTTCGACAACTGATGTTGGAAAGCTGAAATTCAAAATCTTAAAGGCTAAACAAGATGAATAGTTGGTTTGGTTAAAGTGATTTGAAATGGTTAATCAGATTTTGGAAAGTTTAATAAATTGTTAAATGTGAAAAATTCTTGAATATTCTTAAATGATTAGTTGATTCGTTAAGTTGAATCACAATTGTGTTTGTTTGTGATAGATTGTTTGAGTTGTGCAGGTTTCTGATCCTGTTGCTATGGAAAGCCAGGAGATACATCAGAACCTGAGAAGAAGTTTAAACTGATAAAGCCAGGAGTTGATTTCAATGATGATAACGATTTCCAGACGGCGATCCCAGCATGATGATAGGGGGAGTCTGATGAAAGTTAGAGCCAGAGAAAGATCCGGGTACATAATTCCAGGAAGAGTTCCTGAAGAAGACCGATTAAGAGTGAAGAGTGTAATGTTTGAAGACTCTCACTGAAGATTCCGTCAACATTCAAGGGGGAGTCTGTTGGTGCAGTTGTCTGTCGACTACATCCTCGTTCGAGTCTTAGTTAAAGAAAGACAAGCCACTACTAGTTTAACTACGAATTGACTGCGGCAATATCCAAGGGGGAGTTTGTTGATGCATTTATTGTCTATCGCCTTCGTCAATTCGTGTCGTAGTGAAAAGCCGGAAGAAATCAAGCTCATAATGTCACAAGTAGATAAAATTAGCAAGGTGTCATTTTGGTAATTAATGAGAAATCTCATTAATTCCAATGACATATAAATAGGAGAGTTATGTCATAAGTTGTAAGGCTAAGAAGACTTTTGAAGACTTGGGCTCCATTTGAAGATTTTGGTGATTCAAGTCTAGAGAGAGAAAGTCTCTCCAACGTGATTTTTGTATTGTAGTTGTCAAATCTTGCAATAAAATCATGTTACTAGTACGTTATTGTGTGTTCGGTCACGTACGTTCACGGATTCCGCACGTCGAACGTTCGTTACGCAATCGAACAGCGTCAAAACCGGTCCTACACATTCGTTGTCATATCATTCCTATTTACCATGATCTATCACCGGCTCATGTCTTGTTTCCTGAAATACATGTAACTTTAAAAAGTCAACAAAAGTTGAGCGAGTTCATATAGTTATTGTTATCGTATGAAATCTCATGTTCGTAATCCTGTAATGAAATCATGTTTGTAATATGACATCATGTTTGTAATCCAGTAATGAAATCATGGTATGTTATTAGCATTCATGGAGTTTTAAGGATCTATGAGTGTGTAGCTTGCACCCAATGACATATGTGCCATAAGTAAGTAACCAAATCGAGACAACTTTGACATCATTGGGATCACAAAAGCAGTCCTAAGGTACCAACCAGGAGTGGAGCGTGTCTAAAGCTCTATAGATGTATACCTTTTGCAACTTGGTCACTAAGTGATTAATGGTTACTATTGTCATCATCCTACTTACGCACATTGATTGTGTTATCATCTAAACCCATAGCTAACATGCCATTTGTTTGACATGTATTTCCGCTAGATTGTTTTAAAAGCAAAACTTTGAAATCATAGAAATGAGGGACATGAAGTCACAGGTTTGCGTTCCGTGTATCGTACTACTGAAATTTGAGCGTCCGTACATGTGAGTAACCTACATGCGTAGTAACTTTATTAGACACTTAGGTCTTATTGGACCTCGTACAAGTTGTTCATCTTGAATTCTTGTCATTTATTTCTTTGTTATTTTTAGAACCACTTTGTGTTATCCTAGTGTTGGTAGTTCGTTTGTTCGATCGTTGTTTATATATACTTCACACTTGTATTAATATATATATATATATATATATATATATATATATATTTGGTATTTATTAACTCGTGTATGAACGGGCCTCGCCCTTCACATGTCCTCGTGCCTTGCACACGTATCCTTGGGCCTAGCCCATGTCATGTGTGGCATTGGGCCTAGCCCATGTCTTTATGTCATTGGGCCTAGCCCATGTCTTTTATGTTATTATGCCTTGCCCATGTCATTTTTGTTATTGGGCCTTGCCCATGTCTTTTATGTTATTGGGCATTGCCCGCGTCTTTTATGTTATTGGGCCTTTCCCATGTATTTATGTCATTGGGCCTTGCCCATGTATTTATGTCATTGGGCCTTGCCCATGTATTTATGTCATTGGGCCTTGCCGATGTATTTAAGTAATTGGGCCTCGCCCAAAACAATTATATGAGTCCATAATATTAATATTCTTGCACTTTTCACTAAGTATGTGTTTTGAGTATATTCATATACTGATATAAATTCACTTAGTAAATTTCATACATTCTAACTTTTCGGGTTTTGTTATCATAAGTATGTATATCCGTTAAGTGTCTAAAAATACATTATTTTTAGACGTGTCGTCGTAGTCGCTTAATATATGTTTTCGTATCGAAAGATTGCTCAAGTGGCGTAGTAGCTCCTCGTGATGACGATACACTCGTTTCTCGTCGACGAACGTTATATATTCTTTTATTTACCGATTTGGTTATAGGTCTTATTTGGTCGGTCGAAATATATTTTATTTCTTAGGAATATATTTTATAGATTCGTCTGTTATCCGAATTGTCCGCTCGTCCGTTTATTCGCTTAGGCATATAATATGAGTATGTTTTATATATATCCGTTAACTTAGCATTTCTTGGTAATTTGAGGGTATTAATGTATATGTATTCATGTGTATTTTTATACTTGTCTTCTTACAAGTATTTTCTTGGTATCATTTGTGTATTATTTAGATCACCCTAATATTACTTAAATACATACACTTAGCACATAAACATATAGACTTTGATGGATTATCTAAGTTGTGGACTCGTTTCCGGATCGATTTCTAACAACCGTCGATTGCGAAGAACACGTACGACGTGTTGAATCCGTGTACGTGTGTGGATCGGACACAAGAACGTAATTAAACGATGATTCGATTGATGATATAACAAATACAAGAACCGTCAATCACCTCGTAGAGCTTTCCCTCTCTAGTTTCTCTCTCCAACTTCTTCAAATGAGAAAAACCTATAAAAGTCTAACATGACATCTCTATTTATAGGCAAGGCGTTAAGGAAGTTCTCCTTAATTACAAGTTTGCCACTCCTCATTTAAAATAGACTTTTCCCTAATTTCAACAATACAAAATCTTGTCTTGATCATTTTTCTGCTACGATCTGAGATTGACGGAAGTGATAGACATACTGCATTCACAGACTCCCCCTTGGATATTACTGCAGTCAATCTCGTAGCTTTCTATGTGACAACCCGAACTCTAAGGTTAGTGCCTTCGGTTTTGTGATTTCCCCGTTCTTTTTTTAATCAATCTGTTCAACCTGTGACTTTGATAAACGTGCTAAAATATATTGTAGTTGAGTAGTGTTGTGTGATTAGTGGGCCATTGATTTAAGTTGGGCCGCCACCACTTATATATGACCTTGGCCCAACCCCTTTAAACTAATTCCTTGAATCTTTTACTTCTCGGCCCAGCCCGAGAGTAATGAAACCCAGCCCAATCCCCTATATTCTTCTTATATTACGTAATAGTAGGGGGGTGGGTGTTTTAATTTACAACTTTAACAAACCCTACTTTTCTAAACATACGTGCGGCAGGAGATTTCCCCCTCTCGATACCTCATATTGTTCGATCAAGACTATTGGTTTGTATCACTTGTTTGTTTGTGAGTAATATACTTGAATATTTAGAACCTGTTTGTTAGGTTATGCATGAATTGGAGTTAAATACATTATGTGATGCATGGTGTTAATATACATACATACCCTGGGACAAACTGTTATCATGATCCCGAAGGGATCACGGTGATAGAATCCATAGTCTAAGGTTACATGTACACTGGAGTTTGACAGTGACTAAAGGATACGCAATTACGTGTCGGTTGTAATGATTATCACGATGAACTTGTCACAATAGTCAATAGGTGGATTGGTTGCCTATATGTTATGGTTAGATGTTAACTAAGAGACTTGGGTCGCATGATGTTAGTGGCGAATAATTATGTGAACTTCAAAATTAAACTGATGTGTTTGAATGTGTGTGTTATGTACTTGATATTGATAATAATTGATGATAGTGTCCTCGGGTGTTGATGATGTTTAGTGCTTTAGTGGGGCTTCACAATCTAGGGATTTTATAACTGATTGATTCTAATTGCGTAACCAAGTGAAATTGTTGTGATAGTTGAATACATGATATATGCTTAGTAGATGAATAATTGTTATAGGTTGACCCTAGTTTGTTAAATTAAATTGATGTAATCTAGTGATTTAATCTGTTGGGTTTTATTAATGGACCGCACATGTCGGATGAGGATTGGGTCACACACACACACACCCCAACTGGGCGATATTATGTTTGAGTTCCGGAGTGGGCTGCCAAATATGGCGGGCCTTATACAGTGTTGGCACAAGATTATTGTAACCAAAATGATTATTGAATGTTGTGAGTTATTGTTAATATATGCATGTTTATGTGATTAAGGTGTGAGCTGTTAAGGTGTGCCATTATGATGTATGAACTTGTAATGTGGAAAATACATATGACTCGAATATGCCTTATAACTTGTATGATAATATGTGCCATACTTGCTTACCACATGTGGAGTGTATACAATGAATAAGTGAATTCTATGTAAACGAAATTGACTATCATTGGAACCATATTAGGGTTTGGGGTGTCCAGCGATAAAACAAGTAATTAGTCTTACCGAGCAAACCACATGTGAGTTCATCTCTCTTGAGCATGCGTCCCGGCGGTTGGGACAGTCTTTGGGTATCCCTGAGAGGGATTGGTTTTAGGTAAATCATGGGTATTCCTGAGAGGAATATGTCTTGTGGGTAAAATCTGGAATGTTGGATAATATACTCGTCCTATCACCATTAAAGTCCCTCCTTGTTGTTTGTTACTGGAGAGGTAACACGGTATTAGTTGGTAGCGCTACTTAGGTTTGGCACCCTCACCCCGTACCGGAGAGGACGGGTGTGAACTAATGACCTAGTCATGACCAATGCTTTGATAGGAGCATTGGAGAAAGGGCAATGTAAATCAGGAGCCGTCTTGTATTTGGGATATTATCAACATTAAATTCAATGGATTAAATTAAACACTTGGTAACCAACGTTTTCGTAAAACTATGAACTCACCAGCATTGTCTGATACACTTGTTGCATGCTCGCAGGTCGTTAGATGTCTTGGATTTTGGAACTTGCTGTCTGGTGTAGCTGGAGTGGTCATGGGTCGAACTGGATGGATACATGTGTTGGAATTATTGATATGACACGTTGGTTTTGAAACAGTTAAACTATGATTTCTTTTATTTGCTTTCGCTGAACATGTTGGTTTTCATTTAAACTTATTGATGGTACTTTTCATTAATAATTGATGGTTTTTATTTAGAAACTTGTGATTGGTTCAACATGATTAGTGGCTCGTTATTGGTATGTCACATGCCTAGCGGGGTATTCCCTTGGTGGTAATTTGGGGGTGTGACATTCTATCTTCTCTTTCTCTCTAAGTCTTTTGAAAGCTTTGACATCTTCAGAACCACAGACTCCCCTTTAGCTCTTCAAGCTTTACTTGATTCTGCGTTCTGAATCAGCTCCCCCTTTCTGTTGACTCTATCTCAAGGCTCCCCCTTTCTTTAAGCTTCCATGCTTTTCAGGATCGACACCTGGCTCTTCGATTACAAGCTCCCCCTTGCGATGAGCTCGTCTTCAGACTCCCGCTTAGTCTTAGCTATCGGGATCGTAATCTGGCTTATCATCTGAAAATCACAAATATATAATAGTGAAAGTTTCTGAATGATAACCTGGCTCTAAACAAAGATGTAATAGTATGTAATTACCCAGGAATAACTTGGTTCTCTCCCCCTATCAAATAACTATATATGTGACAGTGAAAGCATCAAGAATCCTCTTAGATTAATCTTCCAAGTCCAAATTAATGACCTTGGAGATTTTCACAAACTTTTTTTGAAATTTTCTTTTTAAAAACTTCAAGTTTTAAATTAATGAACTTGTTTATTTTCAGAAACATGTTCAGCATACTCAGATTTTGAAACTCAGCTTTCAGACATCGGTTGTCGAAAATAAAGTAGAAACAAAATCTTTTTGTATTTTACAAAGTTTATAGTAAAACACACTGACAATCTTTCAGAAAAAGCAGTAAAGAAATATTTATAGATAATATTTTTGTTTGAGTTCGTGTTAGAGGACCATATCGGTTTATGACAAATCACTAGCACCGTTGAGCTTTAAAACATTTTAAGTTTTAAACGATTCACCTAGATTGTCAGCATACTGATCCACTTAAATTTTCACACAAACTTCAACTGTTCCGAGATACGAGATTATTGTCTTAAGAACTTAAACTTATTCGCGTGTCCCACCTCAGAATATACTCCCGTATCAAGATTCCTAGATTCAGTCTTACAGGTGAATATACTATATTGATATATGTAATCTGGGTTAGTGCGATGCCTTGAGAGCTCAGGCATGAACTACCGTCCAGTCAAAGAGATGAAGCCTTGACTTTGAGGTGTGTCCCACTTAGGGATCTTCTTTACAACTGCACTTGATTTATATCTTTCAGTATTTTTCAATTTTTATGCAGAGGGAAAGATTTTAAATCGCGTAAAGTATTATACGAGGTCTAGGCCATTGATGACGCAAAATCAGAAGACCAGGTATAATACCCCATATGTCAAACAGTTTAAAGACCTAGTATCTCAGAATTAGGCAATCTCTCCAACAAGATTTCGGGGTTTGCCCATATATCCGAGAGATGTTCCCCATGAGATAAGCAAGTTATTGATATTTAGGTTTACATCTCGAAATCAATCTAGTAAATTTGTAAAAACCTACTGCCATGTCATTAGTGAGACCGTTTATCACATTTGACTTTCCATTTCTTTAGCATACTGTGATTGTCTACTGATGTACTAACATTTCCTCTTTTTACACAGAAACTCATTTTAAATTTTATCATGTTTTTGGCTTTTCAAATTTTCAAATGTTTTTGTATTTTCTGAAAATATTTACTCCCCCTAAAATTCAAAACATTTAAAGAAATTTGAAAACCGATGTAGATAGCTTTGTCTCGCTACCCATTTTCTGCTTTGCATGCTCTGTTTTGCATAAAGTATCCCCATGATTTACAACACATTGATTTTTGACAGTGGTAAAACCATTTTCAATCACTTGTGAATATAATCATGTTTGTTCAGCCGTGAGGGTATCGACGTATTCACTCAACCTATTTTTTAAAATTTTTTATTTTTAACAAATTTAGAAGACAAACATATTTTTTCATTTTTCAATTTTTGACAGAATAAAACATATTTTTGGTTTTTAAATTTTTCTGTTTTTAGGGTTTTTGGATTACGGTTACTTTATGCACAAAAACAAACCAACTCCCCATTTTCAGTTGTAGGGATTTGCCGCCTCCAGTGCCAGGCTGCACCGTTCTCTATCTTGATTCATTTTGAATGTTTTGTTTTGATAAACGAACTTTTGGTTTCCAAAATTGGTTTGGCTTTGTCAAGTCGGCCTTTGATTTCCAACTTTGTTTTTGTCTCAAATCTGGGTGTCTTTGGTTGCCAAGATTGTTGTGATTCAACCTTGGATGTTTTCGGCTTCCAAGTTTGATTCGACTCAGCCTTGGTTGACGTTTGTTTCACAACATCAGACTTCTTTGTTTCTTGGAGAATGTCAATAAGCTTTAGATTTTGTGGCCATTTACGACTAACATGTCCCACTTGTTGACATTTAAAGCATGTTTTCTTTGAAATATCTTTAGCATGCTGTTGTTGTTTCTTTTTAGCATAGAACTATTCATTAGACTGTCGTCTAAATTGGAGTTCTTTCTCTTCTTCTGAACTTGTTCCATGAACAAAGTTCATATTTTTCTGAAAATTTGATTTTCCATACCTTTTCTTTTGGTTTTGTTTCTTTTTATAACCTAACCCAGTCTTCATGTTCTTCTTTTTTGTAACCAGGTTTGTTATAAAAAGTTTTGTTGCTCTTACCAGCAAATTTTGAAATTTCTGACTTTTCGATCTCTACCAGTTTAAACACTTTGTCAATTTTATCCACAATCACATTTTGAATCGGGAACTCGTTATCTGAGGATTATTTGTTCAATCCAATCATGGTATAAGCCAATCCTTTTGGATCATCATTCGCATCTTTCTCAGATTTCGAATTTTTCAGATAAGTTTCATGAAAACTTCCTTCATTTTCATCTTGTGACTCAGACTTACCATTTTTGGTAAAATCGTCTCTCAAAACATTTTCAACAACCTTACTTACCACCTCTGAATCATCAGCATCATCAGATTTGGTGTAAGTCACATCAAGGTTTTCAGGTAATTGGTCAACCATGTTTAAACCTTTTGCCACCCTTTCTTCATCACAAAACGTGTAATTACCTCTCAATGGTGGTGGCACCTGATATTCTGAACCAATACCCTTTTTGTTCTTTTCAGAATCTTTATCATCTGATGTGATGTTGAAAATACGTTCGAGAATATACGAAGAACTATGATAACTTTGAAGTTTTGTAACCATCTTTTCTTTTTTAGCTAATTCTTTTTTGAGTTTAGCAACTTCATCAATACGTTTGTTTAACTCATGTTGCTTTTCTTCATATTTGATCTCAAAAGGTCTTGTTGTTTTTAAACTTTCTGACAATCTATCGTCCATGCATTTGACTTTTCTCTTCAAAGTATCATAAGCTTCTTGTACAGTATAACTTGACCATTTCATTTTATCATATTCTTTCTGTAAATCTTGAATGTTATTATCTTTTTGAACACAATCATTACATTTTGCCGAACACTTTTGTTTTAAAATTTCATTTTCTTTTTCAAAATCTTGACATTTCAGTGTTAGCTTTTCGACATTTTGTTTCAAAAATTATTCATTTTCAAGCATTCCTTTACATTTTGTTTTGAAAATAGTTTCAGTTTTTGTAAATTCAATATCTCTTGATTTTAAGTTTTCGTCTTTCTCAGTACAGGCTCTGCACGTTTCCATGCATTTCCTGCACTTTTGTTCAGTTTTATCAACATTTTCATCATTATTTAACGACTTAGAAGATTCAGTTTGAATTTTTACCTCAGTTTCATCTAGCAACTTTCATTCTTCTGTCGTTTTCTTCTGATCTTCATCAGCCTTCTGCTGGTTTTCATCAGCTTCTCCCACTGTTTTCTTCAATTCTTCAACTAGCTTCTTAACATCTGCTTCTTCAACTCCATTACCTTTGGTAGACTTGCATAAAAAACTTCCCTTAATTGTTTAAACATATTAGCTTCAAAATCTTTCTCACTCGACCTCCTCGTATAAAATGTATCACAAGGTGGAAAGACAACTGTCGCTGCATTGAAATCCACCTTTTTAGGATCAACCACTGGATTGCCTTGTGGATCCAAATAACATTCTCTTTCAGCATCCTATCTTTTTGCTCTTTTTGCTTCCTTAAAAGGAGCGTACAACTTATCAATTTGAAATCGAGCATAATCTCTCAGCCATCGTTTATCATCTTCAACTTCAGCAACCAACGCATGATGTTCTCTTGGAATATAATTTTCCCAATTAAACCCTTCGTCTTCTTGAATTACCCAATCTGCTACCATTGCTTGTTTACTATCTTTTGATGAACCTTCATCGATTTGCTTTTGATTCCCCTTTGGTGGCTTACTGACGCGATGGTAGATTGCCTTTTGGTAGTAATCATCCCGAAACGGATTCACAGCTTCCTCTGTTTGCCTGTTTATGCACTCTCTCTTGAAGGGCCCTTTCTGTTTACATTTGAAACATGTAACTTTTGATTTGTCGAATCCCAATTTCGTATCAGCAGCTCCCAAACAAGATCTTCCTGTAATCTCCATAAACTGTTGAGCTCTCCTCATAACGCTAGCCATGCACCATTTTATATCGATCAGCTCCATCTCCTCTGGATCGATCTAGTCATATCAACCGATGGCGGAATCACCGGCGTGGCACTGAGCGAAACAAATTTTTCAAGAGAATCCATAACAAATATTAAGTGATAGAATTTATAAGGTTTAACATCCCATACTATTAAACAAATAAAGCATAAACAGTCATGACAGATGTCCAGTCTCAAAAACAAATCCATTCCGACAACTCAGATTTATTTAGTGGGTTTCTAGACTTCCTAACTTGATTCAACATAGCATAACATCCAATCAACCTTTCACATACGTTAAAATAAAAGTCAATACATAATGTAAAGGTGAGTACACAAGTTTGCATAGTAATAGTATGAAAAACGTTTGCGCATAACCAGCATGTATCACGTTACGGACGAAGCATGTAACTATCAAACAATGATACCACCTAACCACGAGACTGCGTTGTAGAGTATGCGCAACACATGTTCAGCGAACACGTGAAGTAAAGTAATGTGATCCCTAGAAACCCCTGTCCATGACAGGTGCTGAGTCCGTGGACAGGTGCTGAGTCCAAACTATAGTACTATCGTTGATAGAGGCGATCTAGTGTAACACTATATAAGCATAGTACAAGCATTCATAGATTACGTATAGCATGCGGGAGCAGTTAGCGTTTATAGAGTGTTTGCGTTATGTGTTGTGTTTTGATATAGAACGTATGTAACACCCAAAAGTGCGTTAAATGAAAATGGGTTCGAGTATACTCACAGTGTGTGTTTAGCTAGTAAACACAAGCTGGATTGGATTGAGGGGAGCGCGTTGAGTTAGCCTTTACACAGGAGAGAAGCATAAGTCTTCCTCAGGGCTGAACTGAGTGTAAACAGAATGTCGAGCGGGTTAAGTGTTCGATAGCCTATCTGAATGGATGGGTTCCATCCGGACGGATGGTCATCCGAGTGGATGGCCATTCGAACGGATGGCCATTCGAATAGAATGTGATTGTTTGTGAATCGTTAAAACTCGGAGTTTAGATAAAAGTGTATAAACATTGGAGATTATGTGACACCTGTGCCTCTGCGACCATCAAACAAATACCAAATCAATGAAATCTTGTGTTTCATACTTGGGATTTGTATAAATATGTGTATCATTTGCACATATTAATTCTTGTTCGATTTCGAGCTTTAAATCGCTTTCTGGAAGGTTATACGCGAACTGATGCGTAAATATAACCAGTTTAATGCAACAAACACTCCAGAACAGTGACATAGGCTTAACATACCTTAAATAACCTTTACATAACTTAGAAATAAGTTTTGAAGGGATTGGTATGCCGAAATCAAGTTTATTCAATCACAGGGACTAGTTTCGACAAACTGCAAAAGTATGCCGAGTCGTACTGTGACGAACATTCCAGAACTTGATCATAAGTTAAATATTCCATAAATATCCTTTACATAGCTTAGAAATAGGCTTTGAGGTGTTTGGTGCGCAAAAATAAACTTCCTTGATCAATAAGGACTAAAAGCGTCAAAAGGTGCATTAGTTTGCATTTCCGCACACATCTTACGTTCTGAATATATCCAGACATCCAAAAAATTATGTAATCATTAAACTATTTTATTTTGGTGATTGGCATGATAAAATTCCATTCGTCACGTAATTTGGATCGTTTTTCACATCCGTTCGAGTTTCGTCGTAATTAACCGAATAACGCAGCCGTACGACCAAACAAACCGACATCCGAGATGTTTTTGAGCATGTTTCATGTTCCCTATACTTAACTTCATTTTAGAGCTTTGAAATGGGGTTAATGGGGCTTAAATGTGCCAAAAATGCATCGAAAACCTAGTTTCTGGGCTGCAGGGACCTAAATTGATAATCTGTCAAAGATAGCTTAGGAGGGGCACGCAAGCCTGTTCATGTTTCTTACGCGGCCCGTGTAAACTCCCCAGATCAGCAAAATCAGTTTCTGCATTCAGCAGCTAGTTTCTGGGTTTTTGAACATGGTTTCTCAAGTCTAGGGGCTTGTTTTGGGTGCCCATGGTATTCTAATTCAGTGGGCACACATGGATGGTTGAGATTGAAGCTCAGGAATCGAGGAACGATCTTAACGGTGGACCGAAATCTATAAATACCCACACTTTCATTCCTTGCAATTCACAAATCTGATTCAATTGCTCTAAGTTGGGGCTTAGCACTTCATACCTGAGCAATTTGAATCAAGATTACCTTGCTTGGACCCTTTGTAAGTATTCCTTCGTTCTTTTATGCGTTTTTAAGCGTAAAAGTCAAATAGTGTTTGACTTTCTGCTTTGACCAGTCAATGGTCAACACGAAGTTCGTTTGAACTTCGCAACGTGAGCGTAATCACGATGGTCATAGTCCTTTGTGACTATACCTACTGATTACCACGTTATTTAGGCGTAGTGACGAGTCATAGTTTCGTCAAAATGCGTATTCTTGCGTATTTTGCAACCAAACTATTATTGGGTATCAAAACCCTTTGTTTTGATATCAAACTTAGTTAAACAGGTTTCAACATGTTTAACTGGTCACTTTTAGATTAGTGCTTATATAGGGTCGTAAGATAAGCAGTGTAAACAACCGCTTAGACTTTCGAACCCGACCCGTTTAGTCGATCATTAGGATCCGATCAAACATGCTTTGTGACCATAATTGTATAGGGAATAACCTTCCGAGGTTATACCTTATGGTCACTTCGTTTAGTTAGTTGTATGATAGGTAATTTATATGCCTTAGGAAAATGACCAAAATGCCCTTTTTACGCATAAATTCATCTTAAGCATATGTAACATAAATTTTGGCATCTAAACTGATTAGGCAACATTATTAGACTTATTAAGGCATATAATACTTGCCATAGGACTAGCTAGGCGGTCCGAATGCGTTTTACGCAAACGACGCGTTAAAGTGGCGTAAGCTACCTTAAAGAGTCGTAATGGGTCGTAAGCACTTAGGATAGGTTCCGTTTTAGAATGTAGTCTTTGTGAAACCATATTACATGAGTTCCTATACTCATTTGGTTTACGAAACCTCATTCTATCCGATCCTCTGAGTTAGGTCCGTTTATTAACATAGTTACCTATATTAGGTGCCGTTTGATTTTCCGTGATCCCTCTAGCTTTGCTTGGTTGTTGTTCAAGAATTCTAAGCATCCTCAAGTGAGTACATAGTCCCCTCTTTTACGTTTTCAAATGTTTTGGGGTGATACACATGTGCCTACTTGTTACTTTCGTGCTTTTCATGTTTTTATATCATATGCTTGCTATGTTCATTAGAACGTATACAATACATGATTTCATTATGTTTTTCTATGTATGTTCACTTAGCATGCTAGCACATTGATTTTTACATATTACATTTTGTTGCATATGTTCATCCAACATATGGACACATTGTTTTACATTTTGAACTGTTTGAACCGTTGAAATTGTTTGATTTATGTGAACCGTTTGAAACTGATTGATTATGTGAACCGTTTGAATCTGATTGATTATGTGGACCATTTGAAACTATTGATTTATGTGAACCGTTTGAAACTGATTGACTATGTAAACCGTTTGAAACCGATTTATTATGTGAACCGTTTGAAACTGTTTGAACCGTTGGGTTAGGGAAGTGATTAGGTAACGGGGCGGGTGTAATATCTTAAAGGCATGGTGGATATGACGCTGGTACTTCCTATATATAAGTGCTTTTAACACATTATATATCGTTGCGTTATCTAGATCACTTGGGCAAGGTTATCAAAACAAAGTTATATTACAAGGTTTTTCTAACAATATAAAACATTCGAGTTTTATTTCAAAAACAATTTACAATTTAGGTTTACTTAAACAAATGTTTTGAGTAAGATTCATGGTATCGAGGTTTTATAAAACAAATCTGTTTTGACATAGTTATTTCAATTTACATTACAAACATTTTACAAAACTTGGTTTTCTAATTTATCAATTAACAAAGGTGTCAAGTTATATTTTTAAAACATAAACGAGCCATTAATTTGACACTCACATAAAACCTATGTACTCGCCGGCATTTTTATGCTGACGTATTTTCACATGTGTTTCAGGTACCATAGTTTGTGATGTTTGATGATGATATTGATGCATGCTCACATAGGAACGGACGAGGCCTTAGTGACTTAATAACAATGAAAGTCTATTTGTTCATGTTTTGTTTCTAATTTCAATGTAATGTAATATAATTAATTCAATAAAACAGAACTTCAATCCATGTGTTATGAAACAATGATTCTATTACAACACTCCCTGATGTCTCCGCCATGATTTGTTGTTTTACGTGGTCGGGGTGTGACAGATTATATGGGTCAGGGCACCTGGTCGGATGGTCATCCGGACGGATGGCCATTCGAGCGGATGGCCTGTGATTGAAGTTTTGTAAAATTTTCTAAGTAAAAGTTTGAAGTTTAACGGAGACGGCGTGACGACGTGTCAAACAACGGAATAGTACCAAGTCCAGTTCATTCGGCCGGATGGCCTCAGCCCATTCGGACAGATGTGCTGTTCTTGATGAAAATTCATGTTTGACCCGTTAATCAGTCATCTCTCCGGTGGAAATCCGTTTTTAAGCCAGCTCTCAACTAAGGAACGAGTCGGGAGTCTAATTGAGTCCAGATTCCATCAATATTGTGTAAAACCCGAAGAAAAGTTGAAAACAGATGAAAAAGCGTTGAAATCTTTCATAACTTAGTTGAAAAGTGTGAAAATCCTTTAGATCTGAACCAATCTTGATGAAATGGTTCTCCACAATAGTTTTATAAGCAAACGAGTGAAAACCACTTTCAAGAGGTCCAAATCGGATGATTTCGGGAAGAAAACTAGTGTATGTGCGTGATTTTGATGAAGAAGATGATGTAGAAGCGATTAGAGGTGAAGATTAGCGAACATTTGAGGAAATGCTTACAAATTGGCCTTGATTCAAGATTGAGGGCGACTGAGAGCGTGTGAGCGGATGGAAGTGTCAAAATTAGAGAATGGGGGCGTACGACGGTATTTATAGAGAGAGGGCGAAGGTTTAATTCGGTTGCGAGATGCGGTGTGTTCGGATGGCTTGTCCTGACGAATAGCCATCCGGTCGGATGGTCATCCGAGCGGTTGTCCATTCGGACAGCCGAGTTGCGTTTGTTAGTTTTTCAACTTTTGGTTCGTTTGTTAAGCGTTGCATTGCGTTTAATCGAGTTGCGAGTGAGCGTTTGAGCGTGTAAGCGTTGCGTTGATAACCACATAACAATTCAACAAATAATCACACAATCTAACACATATAAATTAAATGCATAATGTAAATCCACGTTTCGATTCTGCATTGAGTTTGCGTCGCGATAGCGTTTAGTCTAAATAAGCGATGTAAATGTGAATAATGCGTTTAAGTAACAAGTGTTATAGCTAGCGTTTAAATGCGATAACTGCGTTTGAATAAGAGTTGTAATATGTATTTTAAATGTGTTAAAAACATAGTTTTAACCCTTTTGCGTAAATCGAATCCCAAGAGTACAAGTGGTTACGAATGAAAAGACATCGATAGGTAACGATCTGAAAAGTCGGGTTGCTATAGCCTCCCCTACTTTAGGAAATTTCGTCCCGAAATTAAGGAGCAGGCGTAACAAAGAGCTGTGGATATTTAGCTTTCATATCACTTTCGATTTCCCAAGTGAACTCGGCGCCACGTTTGCCTTCCCAGCGAACCTTCACTATAGGAATGCGAGAGCGTCGAAGTTTCTTGGTCTCTCGATCCATGATTTCTACTGGTTTTTCCACGAAGTGTAGAGTCTCGTTAACTTGTAAATCTTCGAGAGGCGCGTGAAGATTTTCTTCAGCTAGGCACTTTTTGAGGTTTGAGACATGGAAAGTCGGATGTACGTTGGTGAGTTCCTTCGGTAATTCGAGTCGATAGGCCACTTTGCCAATTCTTTCCAGAATCTTAAACGGACCCACGTATCGTGGCGCTAGCTTTCCTTTCTTACCGAATCGGATCACCCCCTTCCAAAGTGAAACCTTTAGGAGTACGTGATCACCAACTTCAAACTCAAGGGGCTTGCGGCGTTTATTGGCGTAACTCTTTTGACGACTCTGAGCTTTCAAGAGGTTGTCTCGTATTTGGAGTATCTTGTCAGTCGTTTCTTGTAGTAACTCAGGACCGGGGATTTGAGCGTCTTCGATCTTGTGCCATACAATAGGCGATCGACATTTTCTACCATATAATGCCTCAAAGGGTGCCATTTATATACTAGCGTGATAACTGTTATTGTACGAGAATTCTACTAAAGGTAAATGCGAATCCCAATTACCACCAAAATCTATAACGCATGAACGAAGCGTATCTTCAAGGGTGCGGATCGTGCGCTCAGTCTGGCCGTCGGTCTGGGGATGGAATGCGGACTGAGATTAAGAGTCGTACTGAGAGCAGATTGGAAAGTCTCCCAGAGATGCGAGGTAAATCGACCATCGCGGTCAGAGATGATGTCACGAGGTGTCCCATGTCGACAGATGACTTCGTCGGTATAGATTTGTGCTAATCGTTCTACCTTGAAGTCTTCTCGTATCGGTATAAAGTGAGCGGATTTCGTAAGACGATCAACGATAACCCAAATGCTATCGTGACCTGATGGCGTACGAGGGAGTTTCGTAATGAAGTCCATAGCTATACTCTCCCATTTCCACATCGGGATCTCGGGTTGTTCGAGTAAGCCAGAGGGTCGTTGATGTTCGGCCTTAACTTTCGAGCAAGTTAGGCATTTCGAAACGTAGAGGGCGATATCCTTCTTCATTCCGGGCCACCAATACATGGCACGGAGGTCCCGGTACATCTTGTCGGCACCGGGGTGAATGGAATATCGAGATTTGTGGACTTCAGTCAGCAAACTCTCTCGAAGATTATTGAGACTCGGGATCCAAATGTGGTCGAGGTAGTGAAAGATACCATTCGGTTTATTCACTAATTGGCTTTCGGTTCCACATATTCTTTCTTCCTTCAAAGTGTTCTTGAGAAAACAAGCGTGTTGAGCGTTGCAAATGAGGGCTTCGAGGTCGTGTTGGGCTTGAATATTATGAACACTATGTAAATAGCTTCATCGGCTAAGAGCACCGGCAACGACATTTGCTTTGCCTGGGTGGTAGCGTATCTCACAATCGTAGTCGTTGAGAAGTTCAACCCATCTGCCTTGGTGCATGTTTAGTTCTTTCTGGTTCAAGATGTGTTGTAGGCTCTTATGGTCGGTGAATACCATACACTTGGTACCGTAAAGGTAGTGTCGCCAAATCTTCAAAGCAAAAAAAACTGCACCGAGTTCGAGATCGTGGGTTGTGTAGTTCTTCTCGTGGACTTTGAGTTGGCGAGAGGCGTACGCGATAACCTTGTCTCGTTGCATAAGAACACAACCAAGACCTAGGTTAGAGGCATCGCAGTAAACAACAAAGGCGTCGTTTCCATCGGGTAGTGCGAGTACGGCAGCGTTGCAAAGCATACGCTTAAGAGTTTGAAAGGCATCCTCCTATTTGGTTCTCCAAACGAAAGGCTTGTCTTTATGCGTTAGGGAGGTGAGAGGAACGACGATTTTAGAGAAATCAGCGATAAATCGACGGTAATAACCCGCCAATCCGAGAAAAGAACGAACTTCGGACGGGGTTTTCAACTTTACCCGCGACCAGGCTTTCATACGACTCCAGTATAGACGCTAGAATTACCATTTTTTGCATTGAACAATGTTCAGATTTGACTGATTTGATGCGAAGGATGAATGATAACCCGAATCATACTTTGGAAGACTTTGTTGTGATGAATCATTTGAGCTACCAACACTAAACAGGCTTTGAGAGTTTTTCAGGTCTATGGCAATGTTGCATTGAACAATGTTCAGATTTGACTGATTTGATGCGAAGGATGAATGATAACCCGAATCATACTTTGGAAGACTTTGTTGTGATGAATCGTTTGAGCTACCAACACTAAACACCGTTTTTGGTGCTTGATCATTCATCAACATGCTTCTTCGGTAGTATAAATCTACATTTTGTTGATAATTTTGATTAGCCGTTTTGTTCTGCTTTTGTATTTCCAGTTCGTGGCCTTCAAGCTTCTCGATTAACCAATCAAGATTCATGGTCATAGTATCATTGTTGTTTTTTAGTATCATGACATAGTATGGCCAATCGTGTTCATTTGGAAGTGCTTCGATCAGCCTGTCAATGATCTCCTCGTTATCTTTGACAACTCCAAACCTCTCCGATTCTAACTTCAGATGACAGAATCTTTCTATGATTTGGTTTACGGTTTCACTTTTCATTCATGTAAACAAATCAAACTCCTTTTTCAATAAAGACCGTTTGTTTTTGACAATTTCATCACCACCCGTACATTTTTTCTCTAATGCTTCCCATAAACCTTTTGAAGTGTTGTCATAATTGAGTAGTGAAATAATATCGTCTCGGACAGATTGATATAACAATGCAATCATCTTTTGTTCAGCAGAAATGTGTTTTACTTCGTTATCAGTAAATTCTTCAAGTGTTAATAAAATTCCACCTTTTTTTGTTGGTTTTTTATATCCTAACTTCATCATTACCCAACTATCATACGCAAACGCTTTTGCCCAACCCTCAAATCTATTTTTCAACCAGCTATAGTCCTCTATATTCATAAGTTTTGGTGGTTTATGTTGGTTTCCGTACATGTTATTGTAATTCAGACTATCCGAAATCGTTTTCGAAATGCTTCTTGTCTCCGACGTTGTTTCGATGTGTAAGCGTTATAAAATGTGTTATAAAATTCGTCTGCCATGATCTCGAATCTTCGAATCACCTTGATTATCTTGAATGTCTTGAATCACCTGCAATTAAACAAATACTCGATTAGTTTTAACGAACTGAAAACTTAAAACCCTTGTAATGTGTGACTATGAAATAATATTGATTTTTTCCAGACGAAAATTGGTCTTAGACTCGTGCGGATGAACAAGACTCTTTATGAATAATGCATTGTGATATTGTGCGAATAAACCGAACGTTGTACGGATGAACAATCAGATACTTTGTCGGTCCGTGCAAGTCAACTTTGACTTGTGCGAATGTGAAATAATGACTCTGTGAATGCGCAAACAGATTTTGCCACTAGACTCGTGCGAATTAACGATGAATATATTTGATTTCACTTATGAAAATCAATCAAGACTTAAAGTCCCGGTTCCCACGAATGTGGATTTAAAGCGGATGGACTGTTTTTAGCAAATGTGGAACCGCAAATGTACAACTTTCAAACCGTGCGGATGAACTAATTCAATTGTTTCAGCGGACAAACCACAACCTTTCAAGTCTGTGCAAATTAACAATGAACGAACAACTTTCAGCTCAAATGAAGTATTACTGCGACTGGAAAGATCTTAGACTTGATTTGTCGATTCAAATAACTTTGCGTAAATATCAACCCGACATGTTTCCAGTAAATAACCTGCAGCGAATTAACTGCAACGAATGAATCCAAACTCTGCGGCAAATTAACTCTGTGGTTGAAGAATTCTGTTAACTCTGCGGTTGAACAATTCTGTGTATTAACTGCAGCGAATAACCTACGATATCAGCAGTTTAATGGATTGCAAAGTTATCGAATAGTCAGCACTATATTTGATCTGGGCGCATGGACAACGAACTGAAATCTGCGGATAAAACTGTTTGCGGATGGACAATTGAAACTGCGAATGAACCTTTGAAACAAGACTGATATGTAGTTGATTCTGCAGATTTGTTTCATGCAAACTCGACTCTAGTTCCTTGATCCGCTAATACAATCCAAAACTTAATGTAGGAAATGGGTCACATTTTTATTAATAAAACTAATAAAAAAAATATGAAGATACTCTCTTTAAACATTTGGGAAATTATAGCACATGAACCGTGTATACATTCAAACGAAAATAAATATGAAGTAAAACATATTTAGTAAAACAATCGATTCAAACCAATATCTTCAAAGGATAAAGTCTTCAACTTGATCTTTAACCGCGTCTATTTGTATGGTTCGTTGTGTTTCCAGTCCGTTGTGTAGGATTCAACGAGGTCTTGAACCACGCCTTCTTATACAATAATTTCCTACAAAAGAAACAAACAAACGTTGACGATTATGGCTGAGGCACGTGTTCAAACACGCTTCCCTTAAAACAGATTTCGCGCCTCTACTAAAGACGACGCGTCTGTCTCCCAGGGTACAACAGCCGAAGCAGTATGTACTGCCAAAGATGGCCACGCGCCCGAGGTTACACCAGATAAAATTATAGTGTTAGAACTTGTGGAAAAATGATATGAAGATGATTGAATTGAGTACAGAAAACTCATCTCTCTATAATATCCAACATATGGATGTTCAAGTCTTCACCACTTCTCCAAGAATTCTTCATACATATTATCTTTCTCTTGTAGTTTTCTCATCATACCAATGAGTCACATACCCTACCATTTACTACAAGAGTTGTGTGTAGTGAAGAGTTTCTTGGTGATTTTATTAGAGACATAAAACTCTAATAAAAGTTTCACTTAATTAGTGATTTAATTAGAAACATAAAACTCTAATAAAAGCTAATCAAGTGACATAAAACTCTACTCAAGAGTTTCACATATGGAATTTAATTAGTAATTAAAATTTCATTCAATTATAATTTAACTAACTATCCATTCACTAATTTTCCCAACAATCCCCCACATGAATGGAGATTGTTCAAAACACTTACAATTTCCAATGTAACCTCGACAGTTGAATTTTGCATACGATAGGTAGGTGTTACCCTTTGAACCTTCGCTTATGAAATGCACTTAGCCCACTAGCTCTGAGTAGATCTCGATGTCTTTGAACTCGTCTGCCGTTTGTGTAGACGACAATACACTTCACACAAGACTCTCCCTAGCCGGGTCATCTCCTCATTGTCGTGTCCAATAATGGTCGTGGAACACTTTCCTGGTTCTGCGAGAGCTCTAGGAATTGTGCCCCCAATTCCATTCGAAGCGACCCCACTTCTCTCTAACATAGGTGATTCTCCTTAGATCATTAAAAGCATTGTGGTTATCGTGATCTATCCAAATCATTTACCACATATTATGCTTAGCCTCACACTTGTCACTTTTAGGAATGGACTAGGAAGTTTATTAATCTTTATCATAAACTACCTTATTAAATGCGTAGGGTTATTCCCCCACAGTGACCTCGCTTATTCATACAATTAGGTTTTCCTATTGAACTCAATTCTTGGGATCTCCAGTCTACTGAGTTAGGTTTCCATCATATGAACTTCATTTTTCAAGGGCTTTAGTCTCATTCCACAACTTGATCTCTAATAAACCCTCAGGTTGTTGGATCCATAACATTAGCAAATAACTTTGCGTATTTGAGATCAGTTGTCATGATGTGTTCTTAACTCATAAGTTAATTTGCCTATTGTCAACTTCTAAGACTATAACCTCAGTGGCCATCTGAATATGGTTATAACATATGTCTTCGTAAGATACGTGTATCATTTAACGCAAACACATCTCCATTATGCACTACGACCTTTGTGTCCTCCACTTAGTCATTTATTTGCAATGTTAGATTAGATTACAAAATCCTTATTGCTAAAACAAATGCAAGACACCCCCCACATTTAAGTGTTATTGGATAACATTTAGATGTGTTAATGAGAACCATTTCTACATACCCTTGTAGGGTTGTTTCTTAAATGGTTCCCCCCCCACATTTCTTGCCATTTGAACAACATTTCCGTAACACCACTTATGGAGACATTTATACACATATGATTGAACAAGACCAACCTTATTGTATCAGTGAATTCAACTCATATTGCATTAGCTTACACAAGCTTCCGAGCTGACCAAAGCAACACATGCCATTGTCATAAGTTTGTCACCAACTTAGAATAATTCTAATTTAACATCTAGAATAAGCTTAGACAATGAGTTCTCCTCATTAGCTTTTTGAATAAACTCTTAAAAGTCACATGTCATTTCCTTATAATGAATGAAAATTCTCTCACAAATTCTTTTTGTGTTCATACACATTTGAATGTTTAGAGTTAACTAGTCTCTGTTAAGACCCATAATTAACCAAGTACTAGTCTAGCATGCTTTAGACTACAATACTTTAGCATGTGAACAGAAGATGCATCATTCTGATTCTTCGCAGCCCTAAGGATATCATAATATCACTTTGCAACATTCATCCCTTGTTAAGACAAAATAATGAGACTTATTCATAATCCTAAAACGTCAATATTTAGGAAGGTCTCACAAATTATTGTATATAGCACAAAGCTAAATTTCATCATTCATTTAAGGAACATAACTTGTTTACCTTTGATCTCCAACGATCTACCATTGACTCATAAGTACTTAAACATAAGTCTTAATCCAAGTCACTCGGTGAACACATTCATCACCAACAAGATAAATGTTTCTCGTCTACAATCACTATTATGTGTGAGATAGAGTCAACTAGATCGACACTCAACAACATGGCATTCATAATTTTTCCATAAGTGATTTGCACACATGTATTGTTATTCATTAGGAGATATGTATATTTAGGATGCTCTCCCAAATGAATGTAAAATCTCCATATAGATCTAACAATAATCAAGTGGTAGACGCATCTACTTATAAATCTCGCAAGATTTATTAAAGGTATACAATAACATATAGTACTTTTACTTCCATATGTTAAAATTCACACTTGTGAATTTTTTCAATGACTTCTAATGAAGTATGTAACATGAATGTCGTTAGTGTATTTCATCTCAATACACTCACTACGTTCTTTCATTACTCATTCATGATTTGGTTATACATTTGATATTTTATCTTTGACTTTTAGTCAATGTAACAACTCTCAAGTTGTTTATGTCCAAGTATTTTCATGTACTATCCGTTTAAAACCATATTCTTTTAAACAATGTATAACCGACGTTATAATTATTTTCCACAAAAATAATTTATACATCACAACCATTAGTGATTTATTTCTTTGTAAAAAAAATTGCATGTGTTATCCGAAGATCTTGAACACAAAACAATAAAATACATTGGAAACTAAATCATAAGTACCAATCACTTTTGAAATTTAAACGAAAGCATAGACAATATGTAGACATCAAATTGCAAAGTGCTTTTATCTTCAACACTTTATAATCTGACCGAAATCTTTTCAACAATATCGTCCCATGGCATGTCTTGAGGTACTCCCTCAATAAGACTCCATGCACTTGTAAGTACAAGTTCCCCATTTCATCTTGAAACTTTAAACTTGGACAATTATGCTTAAAACAACACCAAGTTGTTATAAATACTACATTTAAGTAGTAAACTTGAAGAATTAAAATTTGTTCACTATAACACCAAGTTGTTTTTCACCAAATAACATTTTCTAACACGCATGTTAGAAAAAATGTTATAACAAGCACATTATAAAATCGAACGTTTACATAAAACGTTTTTGAAAGATATAGTTTATAAAATAAACCATTTCTCATCATGTTTAATGCACACATAGGCAATTAAATGTTTACATAAAACATTTTTGTTCATCATGAACAATCTCTAACCTCGTATTCGTGATATACATTTTCTAACACAAGTGTTAGAAAATTTAAGTCATTTTATATAAAACATGACCATTTAGATTTAGAAATCACAAATTAAAGTTGGTGATAAAATCACACACAACTACACCATCACTTTATGGTGATTTAATTCTTTTATTCTTACTCTTGTGTATTTTTTTTCAATCTCATCAAGTTAGGCACATAGCCTACTTTTAAAACAAGAGGCATGGGGTGGAGATAACTCTCACTTAATTAAAGATTTTATTAGAGACATAAATTCTAATAAAAACTAATAAATTGACATGAAACTCTCCTTAAGAGTTTATCTTCCATATGAAGAGTCTAGTAAATGATTTTAATTTCATTAAATTCATATGAATACCACACCATCACTTTATGGTGATTTATTTCCTTGAAGCCAATTAAACATCAACTTCAATGTATGACATTTTATTTCTAAATGATACAAAGCATTAAAAACAATGCTACAACAAATTACTTATATAAAATGTTTACATAAAACATTTCAAAGCATTTGTATTTTAACCATTTTTAACAATCATGTTAAAAATGAAAGAAATTCTTACGCGCACGTTAGAAATATTAACATTTCCACAAAATGTTATTTCTACTTGCTAAAAACACATATCTGGTTCAAATAAATAAGTCATTTCTAATACACACGTTAGAAACTAAACAATTAAAAAATTGCTTCCAAACTAACGCTTTTCATGAACGTTTCTAACTCAATGTTAGAAGACAAATGATTACAAAAATCATTATAAGACTTATTTGTTCATATCAATCCATGGGTGGATGAAAAGTCTACTTTAAATAGAGACTTAACTAGAGACATAAACTCTAATTAAGTAACATAAAACTCTTATTTAAAGACATAAAAACTCTTCTCAAGAGAATTTAGCGTTTACAAAAAACGTATGGTTTACACCAATAATTCCGGTCTAACACACATGTTAGAGAATTTAACGTTTATAAAAAACGTATGGTTTACACTAATAAACCCGATCTAACACAAAAGTTAGAAAAATTAACGATTCCCAAAATCGTTTCAAAACCAAACGTTGGAACTAAAACTATTCGTTTTGTACCACGGTATAGGATTTAAGATTGTATCTCAATCTCAAAAAAAAATCCAAACACAACAAGTTGTACTACATACATATTTCCCAAAATAATTATTTATAAGATCGTAACCTCTAAAATATATTTTTTTTTTATTCTATTATAAATCCTTTCGTAAACCCAAAATCCTTATAAATAAGGTTTTTAAGATTGCACCAACAATCTCATGAAATCTGTTTTAAGTTTGTAGGAAATGGGTCACATTTTTATTAATAAAACTAATAAAAAAATATGAAGATACTCTCTTTAAACATTTGGGAAATTGTAGCACATGAACCGTGTATACATTCAAACGAAAATAAATATGAAGTAAAACATATTTAATAAAACAATCGATTCAAACCAATATCTTCAAAGGATAAAGTCTTCAACTTGATCTTTAACCGCGTCTATTTGTATGGTTCGTTGTGTTTCCAGTCCGTTGTGTAGGATTCATCGAGGTCTTGAACCACGCCTTCTTATACAATAATTTCCTACAAAAGAAACAAACAAACGTTGACGATTATGGTTGAGGCACGTGTTCAAACACGCTTCCCTTAAAACAGATTTCGCGCCTCTACTAAAGACGACACGTCTGTCTCCCAGGGTACAACAGCCGAAGCAGTATGTACTGCCAGAGATGGCCACGCGCCCGAGGTTACACCAGATAAAATTATAGTGTTAGAACTTGTGGAAAAATGATATGAAGATGATTGAATTGAGTACAGAAAACTCATCTCTCTATAATATCCAACATATGGATGTTCAAGTCTTCACCACTTCTCCAAGAATTCTTCATACATATTATCTTTCTCTTGTAGTTTTCTCATCATACCAATGAGTCACATACCCTACCATTTACTACAAGAGTTGTGTGTAGTGAAGAGTTTCTTGGTGATTTTATTAGAGACATAAAACTCTAATAAAAGTTTCACTTAATTAGTGATTTAATTAGAAACATAAAACTCTAATAAAAGCTAATCAAGTGACATAAAACTCTACTCAAGAGTTTCACTTATGGAGTTTAATTAGTAATTAAAATTTCATTCAATTATAATTTAACTAAATATCCATTCACTAATTTTCCCAACACTTAATTCGTGTAACTCAGCAATACATACTCAATTCTGCATTAATGCTTCAATCTTGATTCATACGACTGCAGATTTGTAACAATAACAGTTCAAAACAGCAGCGAATTCAACAAACACATTGAATCGCAGTTTCTGCAGTGTCCGTTACAGTAGATTGTGTATCAGACCTGAGTTTCTGCAGTTTCTGCAGAAGATATGCGCCCAGATCTGTAAAACTCCAGTTCGTTGATTTGACTTCGTAGAATGTGTGCAGATTTGTGAAACTTGAACTGAGTTTGTAAAACAAACCCTAGTGACACATGCAGATTCGTATCAAATTATTTTGCATGTTTGTTCGTATAACTGTGTATGTGAGTTCGTACCAGATACGTGACTTCGTATCAAACAAAATTTTTAACTCAGCTTCGTATGAAATGTCAATAAATCATGCAGAGTGGGCCGAGTGGCTTCGTAATATGTGAGTAATGTGCTGGCTTCGTATGAAAAAGTGTTATCACATGCAGGTTCAAATAAATGTGTGTGGGTTCATATCAACCAGTTAGCTTCAACGTTTTCAGAACCGGACCGGAGGTCGACCTGATCGTCTTACAGGGTCAAAGGTCGGACCGGACCGACCGGTTCAACCGGATTTAAAACCCGGATTATGTCATAAATTATATAAAAATATATATAAAATATAGAGATCATTAATTAATGCTCCAAATATGGTTCCTTCTTTATTATTATTTTGCTTGATTTTTAGTGTATTTTTATCAAAATATACTTCTAAACATGCACTCATAAATATAAAAATAATAGCAATTAGCAAATTATGATAAAAAAAATTATATCAAATAATAATATAGTTAATTAATTCAAAATCTTTAAACTTGAAATAGCAAATAAAACATATAAAACAATCGGTACATATGAAATAATTTAAGTCACCTTTAGTAATTAAATAATAAAAAATAAAACAAAAAGAAAAAGAACTTACATTTATGATGGCTTTTGCATTTGCGGAGGATTTGACAATTTCCCAGAGAAAGTATTGACATTTCATGATGGCTAGGCTCGTTTTTCAAAGCCCATGCTAATATTAATATTTAATCAAATAATAATATTACACAGATAAATTATCTTCTTTCTCATCTGCAAGGTAAAACTAGAAGTGATAACAGCCGCTTCCTATTTTGACATCGTCGATTGCTGCCTGCTGCACAGTCGTTCAGGCGGAAAACGTTCAGCATCTCCTTTTCTTTTAGTTCTAGTGTTTTACAGAAAAAAGATGAGGGGTCAACCATAAGAATTCTTTTTGGGGTGGGTACTCTGGTAAGCATAGATTTGGCTGGTTGGAAAAAAAAACTCCGGCACCGCAACCTTATTATCTCTTCCCCTTCTTTCCGGTCCGACCTTAACTAGATGAACCGCTGGCCCGACCGCCGGGATCCCGGCCCGACCTCCAGTCAATGTTGAAACGGGTTAAATGCAAGAACCGGCCCGGGTTTAAAAACATTGGTTAACTTTGTACAAAAACAGATAAATTGTAAATTGCTGGGTTCGTAAAAGTGGGTTTGTATATGTGACTTCGTACCAAAATCACATGCATGCAAATTTGAAACCACTTGACTTTGTAAAACAATGCATGCAGGTTTGTGAAATAGTGGCTTCGTATAACCTGTGTAGCTTCGTATCAATGATAATATCGTATCACATGTAGCTTCGTACGAAGCTACGGCTTCGTATCAAACACTTCAGCAAACAAAGTTCGATTTTTCGGTCAGTTTTTTCACAAATTGAACACGTAAAACTTCGAATTTTGTTTTGAAACTTTGGAAGATTAATCAAAACCATTTTTCGCACATTATATCAAAATTACAAGCGTTTTTAACCATTAAATTTTTGTAGATATGAGATTTAAGGTGTAAAACATGAAGAAGATCAGTAAAAACAGAAAGTATGATCTGAAATATTATCGATTTTTGTTCGATCGACTTCTATTCCTGCATTTGAGATTTTGTGACTGAGTACTATTCCTTCCGTGACCATGAAATGGCATTTTCCCAGTAGTCTCTTCACATCTAGCTAACATTCGCTTAAGGTTATCGAGGCATTGGTCAAATGAATCAACAAAAATAGAGAAATCATCCATGAAAACTTCCATGGTTTTTTTCTATCATGTCATGAAAAATGGCTACCATGCATCATTGAAACGTTGCTGGTGCATTACATAGACCAAATGGCTTGCGTCGATATGAAATTGATGAGCTGCTAGTTGAAAATTATGATTTGAATGATGCTAACACGATAATAAGCAATGCTAATGAGATCTTGAAAAAGGAGATAGAAGATCTGAAAGTCAAAGATGAAAACAAGTCTAAGCAGATAGAAATGTTATACGCTATGATAGAAGACAGACTTGGCATCAATGTTCATGCGGCTTTCGATGATATTGAAAGCCGAAGAGCTGAGGCTCGATGGATGGAGAAAGAACAGAAAGATGCTGAAGAAGCCGCCGAAGCTTTAAAGGATAAAGGAAAGGGTGTTGTAGTTGATAATGAAGAAATCCTTGGATCATCGAGTCAACAAGAGCAACAATAACCAGATGCTGACATGAATGCTGCAGATGTTGAAGTTAATGTTGCGGAGGTTGAAGTGAATGAAGAAAATTCTCTAGTTCCATCACAGTTATTTGTCCTTGTTGGTGAATTGAAAAGTGTTTACTACAGCAGGGAAGTTAATGTAAGGAGAATCGAAATTGAAAGACGTCGTCTAAAAGCAAAGGAAGCTAAGAAAGCTCAGGTTGATGAAAAAGTTGATGAAGAGAAAGATGATGAGGATGAAGAAGATGATGATATGAAAGACATTGATGACTTTTATGAAAGTGATGATGATAAAGGTGATGACAATGATCAGGGTGGTAATGGAGGTGCACTGATAGTGAGACCACCTGGTGGGAATCGAGTCAATGATTATCTTGATGATACACTGAATGGGGAAAGAGAGGAAAGCCTCAGGGGGAGTCTACATCAGGTGCAAAGGATGCTAATCTTCAAAGGGTATTTTCTAATACTCCTAAAGTTATTTATATGAGTCATGATGTCGAAGAGGGAGAACTAGTCGAAAATTGGACTAGGGAGTCAATGTTGGAGGCTTTGGGAATGAATGATGAAAACTTGAATTGATATTGAAGATGAGATTCCAACAGCTCCTGATAGTGAGTATGTGTTGTTAGGCCCAATAGGTTTATGGATTAGTATTTATGGACAAGGCTTCTAGAAAATGGGGGTATTAGAGTGGGCTTTAGGAATAATGGGCCTAGGGTTTTGGGGGAAACCCTCCTTATAAATAGGAAATAGAAATGAGGAGTATAGGTTGGTTCTCTTGATTTAGAAACTTGTATTAGACAATCTCTATTGTATGCAAGTTTAAGCATTTGAATCTTCAAATCTTCATCTTGTTCTTGATTATTTTTGAAGATCATCAAGCTTGGATTCCGCCCATCCTTGTTGATCGTTTGATATCGTTGTTTGATCCGGCTGTTCGGGACTTACATGTGTTCAAGTTTGTGGAAGATGCAAATGATTTTAATGATGTGATTGTTGAAGATGATTCCTCTGATTCTGATCAAGATGTTCCATTTCACTATGCCGGTCAAGATGATAACTTTTCTACTTTTGCTTAATTATTTCGCACTCACACCGAAGATGACCTTAGAAGAAAAGTTGCTGAAAAGATTAGTACAGATGGTCCTCTAAAGACGCTTTCAGAGGAAGAACTTAGAGAAGAAAGAAAGAAGTGGTTTAAGCAGCCAATGGTCGAAGAAAGAAAGTTGATGAGACCATTAAAGTTCTTCACTCGGCATCCAGACGAATCGCTTGGAGACATAATGGGGTTATCTGGAAGACATGAAGGTTTACGCTATCAAACGTGAATATGGTGTTCAATACTTCAAGTGTCTAAAAGATATACGGACACTACCTTGGTGGGATGTTGAAGATTTAGTGAAAATAAAGAACCTTCAGCAATGTCTTCATGGTCTAGAGGTAAGATTTTACGAGCAAAGATTGTGGAGATACATAAAGTATCAAGCTACATTGAACTTTCCTGATTGGAAGCCTCATAGACCGAAGCGTACAGTTAAAGTTGATCCAGTTACTGGAGAGAAAGATATCACATTACATGTCAGACGACCACGTTGTATAAAGAACATGCCCTTAAAGGAGATGGAGCAAGACTTCTATAAGGATTTCAAAGGGTGGGTCTTCAATCCAAAGACATGTGAAGCGGTGATAACGTTTTTTGATGCAAAGACAGGTTTATGGAGGTACATTCACGTTCTTGATCCTATGTGCCTTGTGAACTACTCGAAGAAGGATATTGAATGCCTTTTCTTCAACAAGATTATGTACTATGAAGCAGACAAGGAGCAGGCATTGAGATATCAGAAATTGGTGAAGGTATGCTTTGAGAAAGACATCAATTCAGGGCGTTATTGGGAGTCAAAATGGAGGGATCTTGAATTGGAAGAAGTTCTCAAGGAAGAGCACCACAATGAAAGAATGGATCAAAAGATGGCTCAAGCTGCAAAGCGAGCCTAGTGGAGACTGGGAATGGGACAGTTTGACACTGATCAAACCCCGATTGAGAGTGAAGAAAAAAAAAATTCCCAGATGGTCTAAGTCTATGGATGGTATAAATGTCACACCCCGATAATTCCACGTATTACCGGTGGGCCCGATGGGGAGTATCGTGACGTAGTTGATATCATCATAGTCAAATAATCACAGTTCAATGCACAGTGTAAGTCTAAAAGTAATAATTATACAAACCGATTGAAAGTAACATAAGTATTACAGACGAAATGTAAAAAGGATCCACGGGCGGATCAAAACAAAAGAAGATAATTATTCAACAGATTTTTAAGCATCTAAAGCTTGCAAGACTCTTTATTGATACTAGGAGTAGCCAGCCCATTTCGCTTAGTACCTGCACTTAACCTTTTTGGAAAATACGTTAGTTTACCCTGGTAAATACAATTAACCGACTCTTTTTGAAAAGTGTTTATAAAATTGATTTAATTGCACAAGGCACAAATATTCTTTTATAACTTGGGATAATTATTTAAAAATAATCTTGTAAAAGAATTATATGTTTGTTATACGTTCAGTAGCCCGGATTAAATACCGGGTTAAAGATTAATAAACACACCACATAATATGAGCTACGGCGAGTTATTCTCGAACAAGCAGGTATATCATTTTACATACGCACCGGCAGGTGTATGCCTACACCCCGTGCATAAGTCGTGGCCATTTCAATGAATGAGCCGAGGATATCCAGGACATGGTCATAACCCCCCAAAGGCTTTAAGCAAACAAAACAGATTAAACGGGTTATCTCAATGATTTAACCTTTATTCGATTAAAAATTCAATACCTGACCAAGCGGTATTAATAAATACCGTACCCCAAGCCTGTATAACGGAAAATAAGTTAAAAGTATTTACCTGAGCAAAATACAAATTTATCTCAGCCGTATAACAATCAGCAAGAGCAAATATCTTTTACTGGGCTCCTAAATCTGGAACGAAGGTTTTAATAACCTATTAGATTCCTAACGGGTCTTACTTAAGTTTAAACTTAGACCGGTTAGTTTTAATGAAAGGTTTACAGTTCAAAACGCAAGATTAACCGAAGACCAGATTAGAGTGTGATTTAGACCCGACAAGTATGAAGACTTGTATAATATGGGTAAACTAAACACATTTTGGATTTTGAAGCAAAAATGATGAGGTTTGACCCGTTTCGGTCAATTTATGCAAACTAGTTACACAAACCTCACTGAACGTGAAAAATGCATAACGGGTAACCAAAAGAGTCATGAACAGGTTTCCTAAGTTAATATGCCTTAAATATGTTGTGATATCAGCAGGATACCTTCTATTATGCCCAAAACGAATTTAAACTCAATTTATGCCTCGTAGGGGTATTTTGGTCATTTTAAGGATTATAAAATAGATTAAGTAATAATCTGAGGTTCTGGTCTAAAATTATCAGTAAAAATATTTAATTTAATAAGTTATATCAGTAAGATATTGCATATATGTGAAATTTATCTTTTATAGCCAAACTATGCACCGTAGGGGCATTTTGGTCATTTTACATAAGCTTTAAAGGTCAAATTTGGAAATCTGATTTCAAAACTTTTATTTACTATTAAAGTGTAAAATTTTACTCACAACATCAGTAGGTAATAGGTCTTAGGTGCCTAATATGGTTTTAAACCATACTATGCGCCTAAATTGCATAAAAGTCGGTATTTGACGATTTCCAGGTTAATTAAGGAAATATGAGATTTTGGTCAGCCCTTACTGTTCAAAATAACTTGTTTAATATATAAAATCAGTTAAAAAAGGTTTGGTATGTAAAGGATGTGTTAAACTTATTTTATTAGCAAAAAGGGCATAACCGTCAATTACCGAATCAATGCAAGAACCTTATGTTATGATCAGTTTAAAATTTAATAAAATTTTCAAAAATCCTAAAATATTATATTACATCAGTGGGTAGAAAGCTTGGTGTCAAAATTTGGGCTTAAATAGTTTTTATGCCAAAAATGCCGTTTAATTAATAAAAAGGCTTCAATTTACGATATTGAGCATAACTCCTAATTTAGACCTCAAACGGATGTCAAATTTTTAGGACATGTTTATAAATTAGTAATAAAGGTTTTTGTCCTCTCACATTTTTAAAAATCTCGTTTTAATGTCAAAAGGGCATAATGGTCAACTTTTAAGCAATTAACGGAAACATGCAATGAACTAGGATTAAATAGGAACCAAGTTGTATAACCTCAGAGGGTTATACTAACCTATAATGTCACACCCCGACCGCGTTAGAACAACGAAACCGCGGTGGAAACGTTGGGGAGTGTTGTAACAGAATTATTGTTTCACAACCATGGATACAAAAGTTTCGTTTTATTGAATTATTAAGTAATGTACATTGTCTTAAAACCAAACGAAGAAGTTACATATTGTCTATCATTATTTTTATGTCACTAAAGCCACGTCCAGATCCTAAGTGCACACGCTTCCTAGTAATCAACATCATGCAACATCACCTGAAACATATGTAAAAATAAAGTCAGCAAAGAAATGCTGGCGAGCACATAGGTTTTAGGGGAGTATCGGATTCATGGCTCGTTTATATGTTGCAGTACCTTATTAGCAATGTTGTAGAAGGCGCTAGGCGCTAGTCTGGCGGTGAGGTACAGGCGTACATCCTAGGGATTAATCGGGATTAATCGGGATTAATCGGAATTGGATTTTTGTATGTATTTTTTCAAAATTATATATATATATATATATATACCTAATAATATAAAAATAATACTTCAAAATTCACATAAATACTTCAAGTTTCAGATAGTATGGTTCGATTTTGACCGATTTTGACCAATTTTGACCGCCTAGGACCGATTTTGACCGACTAATATTGTCCGATTAATCCGATTTTTGACCGCCTAGGACCGATTTTGACCGATTTTTGACCATGACCGATTAATTGACCGCCTAGCTCAAAATTAGGCAGTAAGTGACCGCCTAGCGCCTAGGCGCCGATTAATCGGCCGCCTAGGCCGATTTCTGCAACAATGCTTATTAGACTACAAGAGTCAAAAGTACAAACCTAGTTTTGAAAAGTGTATTGCAACATAATTAACCAACTCAAATCATTTTGGTTGTAGTTTATAAAATCTCGTAGCCATGATTCTTAACCCCAAAACATTTGTTTTAGTAAACCAATTCGTAAAACATCTCGTAAAAACTCGTTAATGAAACTCGTATGGTTTATATCGTTTCGAAAACCTCGTTGTGTGACATCGTTTCAAAATCGTTTCCCAAGTGAACTAAATAATGACACGAAATATAATATGATAAAAGAACTTATATATACGATGTACCAACGGTGTATCTACCATGCTTTTATCATGGTACACCCGTCTCATTATCTAATCACAACCCAAAACCAATCGTTTAACTAAATCGTTTATCTCATTTAAGTCGTCTCAAGTCGTTTAACTCGTCCCAAAATCGTATTCGTTCTAATTGTGAAACTACTTATGGTTGTCTCGCTAATAACATTCAAACCTTCGTGACTCCACTATCTCGCTTCTCGCATTAACAATCATCAGATTCGATCGTTACCTACATAACCCCCAAACATAACCATGGGTGTAGTCTGATAACGGGATTTATCAGATCCTATGGTACCATAACCTAATACTGGTCGGCTTGATCAATGCTAATGAATGTCATTCGTTATGTAATTACAACCAACAAGTTCATTCACATTATCAAAATCGTTATTAGTTTAATATAAACCATCTTAATCGTTTTTGAAAACATCGTTAAAATATCGAAATCGTTTTAATACATATGAATCACCCCAAAACAATTGAAAACAGTAAAATAGGGGAACTATGTACTCACATAGTTACCACAAAATATGTAAAAAGAGGGGATCTATGTACTCACATCGAAGTGCAAAGTATCCTCAATCTAAAGAACTCAACAAGCTCAATCAAACCAAGGAAACTCAAGCAGCACCTAATAATCGAATCACTAGTAAATAAATCGACACCTAAATTGGAAGATCAGATAGAATGAGGTCCTGTAAACCAAATGAGTATTGGAACTCATGTGATATGGTTTAACAAAGCCTACATTCTAAATCGGAACCTAACCTAAGTGCTTTCGACCCGTTACGACTCGTTTAGGTAGCTTACGCTACTTTAACGCGTCGTTTGCGTAAAACGCGTTCGAGACGTCTAACTAGTCCTATGACAAGTATTATATGCCTAAACGTGTTTAATTAAGTTGCATAATCAGTTTAGGTGACAAAAATTTAGTTATATAAGCTTAAAATCCAATTATGCATAAAAAGGGCATTTTGGTCATTTACCTAAGGCATATAAACTACCTATCATACAACTACTTAAACTAGGTGACCATAAGGTATAACCTCGGAAAGTTATTCCCTATACAACTATGGTCACTAAACATGCTTGGTCAGATCCTAATGATCGACCAAACGGGTCGAGTTCGAAAGTCTAAGCGGTGGTTTAGACCGCTTGACTTACGACTCTAAACAAGCACTAAACAAAAGTGACGAGCTAAACATGTTGAAACATGTTTAACTAAGTTAGAAAACAGGTTTTTGATATCAAAACAACGTGTTTTGATACCTAAGGGTAGTTTGGTTGCAAAATACGCTTAAATGCGCATTTTGACCGAAACTACGACTTGTCACTATGCCTAGTCAACGTGGTAATCAGTAGGTATAGTCACTAAGGACTATAACCATCGTGATTACGCTCACGTTGCGAAGTTTAAACGAACTTTGTGTTGACCAACTTGTGGTCAAAGCAGAAAGTCAAATACTGTTTGACTTTCACGCTCGAAAAGCGATAAAAGAACGAAGGAAGCTTACAAAGGGTCCTTGCTAGGGAGAACTTGATCTTAAAATCTCAGGTATGAAGTATTGTAACTTCAACTTAGAGAAATCAGATCAAGGGTGAAGAGAAATGGAGTGAAGGCCATGCTATTTATAGTTTTCGCAAAACCGTTAAGATCATTCCTTGCTAAAGAGGGAAAGATCTTGGCCTTACATGTGGGCTAGTGGTATTAGGATACAAGGGGTACACAAATACTAGTCCTTAGCATGAAAAACCAGGGATTAAAACCATTGGAACAAGAGGAAATGACCAGATTCAATGTTTTTGCAAAACTGCTGATCTGGGTGTGGCTTACGGACCGCATCCACAAAGCCATACGGTCCGCATGGGACCTACAGACCAACAACTTTCAAAAATGGCAGATTTAGCCCCTGAAGCCCTAAACTTGATTTTCGATGCATTTTGACACGTTTAAGCCCCGTTAACCCCATTTCAAATCTCTAAAATGAAGTTAAAGTATAGGAAACTTAAAATATGCTCAAAAACATCTCGGATGTCGGCTCGTTTGGTTGTACGATTGCGTTGTTCGGTTAATTACGACGGAAGTCGTAACGAACGCAAAAACGATCCAAATTAAGCGACGAATGGAATTTTATCATACCAATCACTAAAATAAAATATTTTAATGATTACATAAATTTTTTGGATGTCCGGATATATTCAGAACGTAAGATATGCGCGAAAATGCAAACTTATGCACTTTTTGACGCTTTTAGTCCCTATTTCTAAGCTATGTAAAGGATATTTAGGGTATTTTTAACTTATGATAAAGTTCCAGAATGTTCGTTACTATACAAATCGGTATAGTTTTGCAGTTTGACACAAATAGTCCCTGCGATCGAACAAACTTGTTTACAACACACCAAACCATCCAAAACTTATTTCTAAGTTATGTGAAAGTTATTTAAGGTATGTTAAGCCTATGTCACTATTCCGGAGTGTTTGTCGTGTTAAACTGACGGCGTTTATGCACCAGTTTGCGTATAACCTTCCAGAAAGCGATTTAAAGCTTGAAATCGGAATCGAATAAAATCGTAAAATCATCAAACACAAATACACACATAATAACACCAAAGCACATTGTTTTATTAATAATTAACATTGTTTTACATTGAACATCGATTACAGAGCACAGTTGTCACATATAACATGGTCCTAAAGGAACCCTAAGGCATATATAAACTAAACTAAATCGGGTTAGAACTGAAAGTCAAAACAAAAGTCTACTTTTGCGACTTTCGGTTCCGAACCGAGCCTAAACTCAGAATTGTTGAGTTGAACATGCTTAGACATGCTCATACATTATTTACCAAGTTATTTTAGTGTTAAAACATGTTTCATAACTTCTACATTATCAGTTATGAATTTATTTGCAAAACTAGCTTCAGTTGACTTTTTAATATTAAGTTTGACCCGACAATTGACCAAGTTAGAGTGATAATCAGTGGGTGCCCTTTTAAGGGTTTATTACCCACATAATTAGCTTCTCATAGCCACTTTCAATTCGAATAATGGCTGGACCATTAGTGATTAATCACTAAGTCAAAGCTTAATTACGATGGCTTTGACTTTTGGTCATTAGACTAATAAAACTTGAACTTAAGGAGCTAAGAACACTTACAATGGTCCTTAACACGAATTTGGAACTTAAGAAAACTTGCTTGAACTCCAGAGAATGAGTTTGAATGAGAATTTTGAGAGTGTGCAAGTGAACTAGCAAACAAAGGGCCTTATATAGTATTTCTAGAGCTCCAAGATTGATCCACATGCCCCCTATAATGATTCCTGATGATTCCAGGTGTCCCTATGCATGAAAAACTGTTGGCTCAGTCCCTGGAATCAAAAACAAGACATGCAAAGGTGGTGTAACTTGGCTGGACATGCATCTGTCCATTTTTTTGCATCTGGGCCTTCTACGCGGGCCGCGTAGGACTCAGAAAGAGTCTACGCGGGCCACGACACTCCTTGATGACCGGATTCCATCTTTCAGACTTGGCGGTTTTGGTCCCTGGTCCTTATTATGTTTATTTAACTTTCATTTATTGCATTTAGGACCCCCATAGTTAACTTTTAAGGACCTTGGGTCATAAACTAACTCCGTTAAGCTCCCGGTTATTTATACGATCACCCGAAAAGTCTTGTATTCATCGAAACTCCACAAAATTAAGATCGTTAAAAGGTCACTAAGAGGTTACTTTCAACGTGTTGACACTTTTAACCACTATACTTCATAAGATCCTTATTTTATGCACAAACGACTTTCCATGTTCGATAAATTATTCGTTAAAGAATACGAACGTCGTGTGAGGTTAATCAGAGGCACATGAATGGCATGTTGACACTTTGGATCCCTTTACTTATATATTTACATTGTTTGGCAAATTTAGTCCCTCATAATCAAATCCTTACACGTTTAAAGTCCATGAAATGTGTCTTCATTATATTGGTCATGATTTTACGAGGTGTTACATCCTCACCCCCTTAAAAGAAATCTCGACCTCAAGATTTACTGAAATAAATGAGGGTACTTCTGTTTCATTGTGGACTCAAACTCCCACGTGTATTCGGGACCTCTACCGGCATCCCATTTAACCTTTACAATTGGCACATGCTTCCTTCGAAGCTTCTTAACCTGTCGATCCTCGATCGACAAAGGTTTTTCAACAAACTTTAAGCTCTCATCTATATGCACATCCTTATGTGACATGGCTAGCGATTCATCAGCCCGAAAGGCATCACCAAGAACTCGTAGTGACCATATCGAGTCCTGAATGCAGTCCTATGCACATCTTCATCTCTGACCTTCAGCTGATGGTAACCTGACCTTAAATCAATCTTGGAGAAATAACTAGCTCCTTGAAGTTGATCGAAAAGATCATCGATCCTGGGTAACAGATATCTGTTCTTGATTGTAACCTTGTTCAGCTCGCGATAGTCGATGCAAAAACGCATCGAACCATCCTTCTTCTTTAAAAACAAAATCGGCGCTCCCCAAGGGAACGAGCTAGGACGAATGAATCCCTTTTCCAATAAATCATCCAATTGAGTCCTCAACTTTTTCATTTCAGTTGGTGCTAACCGATAAGGTGCTTTTGCAAATGGTGCTGCTTCAGGTATGATATCGATCCTAAACTCCACTTGCCTATCTGGAGGTAAACCAGGTAGTTCATCAGGGAATACTTCTGGATATTCAGAAATCACAGGGATGTCTTCAACCTTGGGCTTTGGTTCATCAACGGTTATTTGTGCCATATAAATGAAACAACCTTTCTTCATACACCTCGACGCCTTAAGCAAGGACACTTGCTTAGGTAACCCGTACTGAGTATCTCCTTGAATTGTTAACGGCTCACTATAAGGAGTCTTGATAACCACTTGCTTTTTGTCACAAACGATCTGAGCTTGATTAGAAGACAACCAATCCATGCCTATCACTATGTCGAAACTAGCTAGTTTCAAAGGAAGCAAGGACCACAGAAAAGAGTGATTCCTAATGGATATAAAACATCCATCTAATATGGTTGAAGTGGTCTCTATTGTACCGTCGGCCAATTCTACTTCATATTTTATGCTTAGGGTTCTAACAGGCAGATTTAATAACTTATAAAATTTATTATCCACAAACGACTTATCTGCACCCGAATCAAACAATACCCTTGCATAAACATCATTGATAAGAAAGGTACCTGTTATCACGTTGTCATTCTGAATAGCTTCTTGAGCATTCATTTGAAAGACCCAAGCATTGGTCTTTTTACCCTCTTCAGGTTTCTTTGCATACTTTGGGCAGATGGACTTGATATGCCCCCTCTCGTTACAGTTTTAACAAGTCGCATCCTTTATCTTCTTACAATCCAGTGTTTTATGCTCACTAGATTTGCAGATCCCACAAGCTCTTGGCTGCGATTGGGACTTTGACTCAAACCTGCACTTTCCTAGATTGCGCTTCTTGCAAGTCTTACATTTGGGCTTCTCACCCAACTGTTGATCATCCTTTTTAAATCTTGAACTCTTCTTGCTCTCAGAGTTCCCCTTATGTTTCTTATCAGAATGGCGTGAGTTCTCATCCTCACGTTTCCTTTTCCCCTCATCAGAATTCCTGTGCGATCTCTGCCTAACCGCATCGAGAGTAAGAGATAATGACAAATCAGCCACCGACCTGAAAGTGGTGGGTCTAGACGCTTTCACACTTGCTTTAATCTCTAGAGATAAACCTCCAATAAATCGAGCTATACATTTCGGTTCCGGTGTGACCAAGTATGGAACCAGCCGTGACATAGTGTTGAAGCTCGTAAGATATGCCTGGCAGTCTAAGTTCTTCATAACCAAGGTTAAGAAATCAGTCTCGATTTTCTTAACTTCATGTTGAGAACAAAAATTATCTTTGATCAAAGCAACAAACTGATCCCAAGTCAGATTATACAACGGGATCTTCCCTGTAGCTTGGATTAGGGACCTCCACCAAGCTAGAGCTTCTCCTTTAAATGATTGTGACACAAATTTCACAATGTCCTGTTCGCCACAACCACTAATATCAACCACTGTATCCATCTCGTCGAGCCACGTCATACAATCTATGGCTCCTTTTTCTCCCATGTGAAGTCCCTGGGCTTGCAGGAGACAAAATACTTATAAGAACAGGTCTTAACACGGGGCTCTTGATTGAGCACAACCTTCTTAGATGGAATACTCCTCTGATTTGATGAGTGATGAGATTCGCTCTTATGAGTTGTATGAGTCTTGGAGGGTGGTTTTGTATGTTATACAGATAAGGTCTTGCTCCGAGTACCACTTGATTCTCTAAACTGCGTGTCCATGGCTTTAGTAACAGCATTGTCAATCAATGCCTGAAGATCCGCACCAGTTACGTTGATTCTGGTAGTATCATTATTCTCTCTCGGGTGACTGTTTACCTCGTCAGATCCAGCCATTTAGCTTGATTGCTACATAAAAATGATGACAATGTTTCATTCAGAAGACTTTAAAGGAATTATCTTTTATGGCAATTCATTAACCATGGTAACTATAAACCATATGGGTTAATTTAATTTATTTAAATTTTTATTATATTTTATCTCTGTTATAAACTATTTAGGATAATAGGGTGGCATACAAAAGGCCTAGTCACAAGGGCAATTTCTAATTTATAAGCCATGATTTTATAGAATCAAGGCATTTAGGTTTGAACGCAGTTCATTACCTTTCTTGACAGGGAGTCGTAGACTACGACTGTCTTTTGTCTCAAAAGACAATAAATATAACCGTAGGCACTTCATCACTAATGGATGTTAAATAATAAATAAAGGAAAAGAATTGGAAGAATCCAATATAAGGATGACTTGTGTGATTTTATCAAATCACATTTGCCAGGAGTGTTAACATGTTTTCAGATGTTAACAAGGATTTGAATCTTAATAAGGAACTACCATCATGGCCCTGTCTTAAAATGACACATGGGCTAGGTTTTGCCTTTAAGATTTTATCTAATATATAATGGCAGATTAATTACTAAAAGGAATGATATTTTGTTTTATTTCACATATTATATTCATACATATAATGACAAAAATGAAATTTGAATTAAAACATTCCACTATATTTAAAAAGGAGTACATAGATGCCCTAAACGGGACTTTTAAACAAATAAATTGTCCACATAGGGACTAAAAAGGAAATACAAGTCCTCGCAAGGACTGAATACATAAATAGATGTCCACGCAGGGACTTGATTGAAATTAAAAATTACAAAACAAACAAATTAAGGAATTTCAATAATCCCTTATGCTCTTCCCCTTGATTAAATTAGCCAAACCCTTAAGTAGACCCCGACGGCTTCTACGCTCCACCTGAACATCCCGTTCCACCTGGTTCAACCTTTGAAGGATCTCCTGCTGCTGCGGCGGTTGGATTGGCGGCGGTTGCGGCTGCTGCTGCTGCGGAGGTTGAGGTGGTGGTGGGTATTGATACCCATAAGCTGGGTATCCAGTCTGGTAGGAAGGTGCGTAGGGTCCTTCAGGATGAAGAGCATTGTAGTTTACCGCTACAAGATATGGGTCAACATCGGGGGCATTGTAGTAGTTGTAGCCAGGATAGGTTGGCTGCTCAAAAGGGTTATACGCCGCTGCACCAGCGTAAGAAGGTATTGGGTTATCAAAACCCATGTGTGATGGTGGTGGCGCGACTGGCGCAGAGTCCACCTCAGAAACTGGGTTTGAAGGCCCATCCATCTGTGGGTCTTCATATAGAGGCGGGTAGTGACTGCCACTGGAGTGTTGAGGGGTGATGAAGTGGAGTCCCCCTTGCACGGACATCCATGCTCCTGATCTTCTCCGCCTCGTGGCTCCGGAGGCGGTTGCCGCTCTAGCGGCGGCGGTGGCGGTGTCGGTGGAGTAACCGCCTGGAAACGTGAATCCTCAGAGGGATCCTATTGCTGCTGTTGAGGTGCTGGGTTAAAAGGGGGAGTGATGGTGGTTCGGCAGGATCCGGATTTTCGTCCACATCCATGTCTTGATCACCGGAAAAATGATCTTCTGGTCCCAATGGGTTGAAACCCACTGGTTCTTGCACCTGATTTACCAGATTGAACCCGCTCTGAAAGTACGGGGTCAGGTCCTGAAAGGCGCGGTGCGACCCCGACCGCTGCAGTGGGAAGTATGAGTGATGTGAGTCATTGGGCTCGTTTTCAGATTGTGGCCCAAAAGAGTGATGATACGAAGGTAAAGAACTTAGCGAGACTGATCGCCTCACGAGTTCTAAATACGTCCTCCAGTTTTCTTGAGGACTAGTGCTCATGGTTGCTGAGGGAGTTCGCTGGTGTGATGGCCCGTCCTCATGGTCATGACTTGTGAAGATTGGGGCTTTTCCGCCTCTGCCTCTTCCTCGGATACGAGGTGGCATCTTCTTGTTCCTGTCAAAACAAACAAAGGAAACAACAATGGAAAACAATAAAGGACAAAATAAAAGATTAGGATTAGTCCTAAGTCCTTTGCCTAGACTCGGAAGTCAAGGAATGTGCAACTGTGTCATTGAGATTAAACACAAAAGGCTAGTGTTTAATTCACTCAATGTTGGCTCTGATACCAGCCTGTCACACCCCGATATTTCCACGTATTACGGGTGGGCCCGGTGGGGAGTATTGTGACGTAGTTGATATCATCATAGTCAAATAATCACAGTTCAATGCACAGCTGAAGTCTAAAAGTAATAATTATACAAACCGATTGAAAGTAACATAAGTATCATAGACGGAATGTAAAAAGGATCCACAGGCGGATCAAAATAAAAGAAGATAATTGTTCAATAGATTTTTAAGCATCTAAAGCTTGCAAGACTCTTTATTGATACTAGGAGTAGCCAGCCCATTTCGCTTAGTACCTGCACTTAACCTTTTTGGAAAATACGTCAGTTTACACTGGTAAATACAATTAACCGACTCTTTTTGAAAAGTGTTTATAAAATTGATTTAATTGCACAAAGCACAAATATTCTTTTATAACTTGGGATAATTATTTAAAAATAATCTTGTAAAAGAATTATATGTTTGTTATACGTTCAGTAGCCCGGATTAAATACCGGGTTAAAGATTAACAAACACACCACATAATATGACCTACGGCGAGTTATTCTCGAACAAACAGATATAGCATTTTACATACGCACCCGCAGGTGTATGCCTACACCCCGTGCTTAAGTCGTGGCCATTTCAATGAATGAGCCGAGGATATCCATGACATGGTCATTAACCCCCCAAAGGCTTTAAGCAAACAAAACAGATTAAACAGGTTATCTCAATGATTTAACCTTTATTCGATTAAAAATTCAATACCTGAACAAGCGGTATTAATAAATACCGTACCCCAAGCCCATATAACGGAAAATAAGTTAAAAGTATTTACCTGAGCAAAATACAAATTTATCTCAGCTGTATAACAATCAGCAAGTGCAAATATCTTTTACTGGGCTCCTAAATCTGGAACGAAGGTTTTAATAACCTATTAGATTCCTAACGGTTCTTGCTTAAGTTTAAACTTAGACCCGTTAGTTTTAATGAAAGGTTTACGGTTCAAAACACAAGATTAAGCGAAGACCAGATTAAAATGTGATTTAGACCCGACAAGTATGGAGACATGTATAATATGGGTAAACTAAACACATTCTGGATTTTGAAGCAAAAATGATGAGGTTTGACCCGTTTCGGTCAATTTATGCAAACTAGTTACATAAACCTCACCGAACGCGAAAAATGCATAACGGGTAACCAAAAGAGTCATGAACAGGTTTCCTAAGTTAATATGCCTTAAATATGTTGTGATATCAGCAGGATACCTTCCATTATGCCCAAAACGAATTTAAACTCAATTTAAGCCTCATAGGGGTATTTTGGTCATTTTAAGGATTATAAAAGAGATTAAATAATAATATGAGGTTCTGGTCTAAAACGATCGGTAAAAATATTTTATTTAATAAGTTATATCAGTAAGATATTGCAAATATGTGAAATTTATCTTTTATAGCCAAACTATGCACCGTAGGGGCATTTTGCTCATTTCACATAAGCTTTAAAGGTCAAATTTGGAAATCTGATTTCAAACCTTTTATTTACTGTTAAAGTGTAAAATTTTACTCATAACATCAGTAGGTAATAAGTCTTAGGTGCCTAATATGGCTTTAAACCATACTATGCGCCTAAATTGCATAAAAGTCGGTATTTGACGATTTTCGGGTTAATTAAGGAAATCTGAGATTTTGGTCGGCCCCTACTGTTTAAAATAACTTAGTTAATATATAAAATCAGTAGAAAAAAGTTTGGTATGTAAAGGATGGGTAAAACTTATTTTATTAGCAAAAAGGGCATAACCGTCAATTACCGAATCAATGCAAGAACCTTATGTTATGATCAGTTTAAAGTTTAATAAAATTTCCAAAAATCCCAAAATTATATTAAATCAGTGGGTAGAAAGTTTGGTGTCAAAACTTGGGTTTAAATAGGTTTTATGCCAAAAATGCCGTTTAATTAATAAAAAGGCTTCAATTTACAATATTGAGCATAACTCCTAATTTAGACCTCAAACTGATGTCAAATTTTTAGGACATGTTTATAAATCAGTAATAAAGGTTTTTGTCCTCTCACATTTTCAAAAATCTCGTTTTAATGTCAAAAGGGCATAATGGTCAAATTTTAAGCAATTAACGGAAACATGCAATGAACTAGGATTAAATAGGAACCAAGTTGTATAACCTCAGAGGGTTATGCTAACCTATAACATGGTCCTAAAGGAAACCTAAGGCATATCTATACTAAGCTAAATTGGGTTAGAACTGAAAGTCAAAACAAAAGTCTACTTTTGCGACTTTCGGTTCCAAACCGAGCCTAAACTCAGAATTGTCGAGTTGAACATGCTTAGACATGCTCTTACATTATTTACCAAGTTATTTTAGCGTTAAAACGTGTTTCATAACTTCTACATTATCAGTTATGAATTTATTTGCAAAACTGGCTTCCGTTGACTTTTTAATATTAAGTTTGACCCGACAATTGACCAAGTTAGAATGATAATCAGTGGGTGCCCTTTTAAGGGTTTATTACCCTCATAATTACCAACTTATAGCCACTTTCAATTCGAATAATGGCTGGACCATTAGTGATTAATCACTAAGTCAAAGCTTAATTACGATGGCTTTGACTTTTGGTCATTAGACTAACAAAACTTGAACTTAAGGAGCTAAGAACACTTATAATGGTCCTTAACACGAATTTGGAACTTAAGAAAACTTGCTTGAACTCTAGAAAGCTCCAGAGAATGAGTTTGAATGAGAATTTTGAGAGTGTGCAAGTGAACTAGCAAACAAAGGGCCTTATATAGTATTTCTAGAGCTCCAAGATTGATCCACATGCCCCCTACAATGATTCCTGATGATTCCAGGTGTCCCTATGCATGAAAAACTGTTGGCTCAGTCCCTGGAATCGAAAACAAGACATGCAAAGGCGATGTAACTTGGCTGGACATGCATCTGTCCATTTTTTTCTGCATCTGGGCCTTCTATGCGGGCCGCGTAGGACTCAGAAAGAGTCTACGCGGGCCGCAAGACTCCTTGATGACCGGATTCATCCTTTCAGACTTGGCCGTTTTGGTCCCTGGTCCTTATTATGTTTATTTAACTTTCATTTATTGCATTTAGGACCCCCATAGTTAACTTTTAAGGACCTTGGGTCATAAACTAACTCCGTTATGCTCCCGATTATTTATACGATCACCCGAAAAGTCTTGTATTCATCGAAACTCCACAAAATTAATACCCGTTATTCTTGAGAGCAAAATATATAATCATTACAATTTTTTTGGGATCGTTAAAAGGTCACTCAGAGGTTACTTTCAACATGTTGACACTTTTAACCCCTATACTTCATAAGATCCTTATTTTACGCACGAACGACTTTCCATGTTTGATAAATTATTGTAGGATCGGTTTTGACACCGTACGATTGCATAACGACACGTTCGACGTGCGGAATCCGTGAACGTGTGTGACCGAACACACAAGAACGTACTAGAATCGTGATTCTATTGAAAAAGATGGCGTGTACAATGCAAGAATCACGTGAGAGAACTTTCTCTCTCTAAACTTGAATCTCCTAAAAGTCACAATGAGCAAAAAGTCTTAACACTAACACTATAACTCCCTATATATAGGCCAAGGCTTTTAATGAAACTTTTCATTAATTACAAGATTGCCACCTTGCCTTTTGACTAGATATAATACTTTAAAGACCCGTTATCCTCAGTTTCTCGCTACGGCTCGGATTGACGAAGGCGATAGACATTAATGCACTAACAGTCTCCCCCTTGGATATTTCCGCAGTCAATCTCGTAGCGTCTTGTCTTTCTCTTTCTCGAACAGAATCCTCGTGGATCTGTCTTTAGCTTCAGTTGCTCTCCCTCTTGGTAGTCTCTTACTTCAGGCTCCCCCTTTCGTCAAGCTTCCGTGCTTTTGGGATCGACACCTGGCTTTCCGTATACAAGCTCCTCCAAAATAGTTATCTAGCTCCTTGAATGCACACTCCCCATTGCGTTGAGCTTTTCTTCAGACTCCCCCTTAGACTCAGCTGATCGTAGTCTGGCTTTCATTAGCCTCATACCTGCACATACTTTAACCAACAGTAAGATTTGACTTTATGCTTATCACTTGTATTTAAAATGATTAAATTGGTTTCAAATTAATGAGCCATTTATCCATTTCAAAAACAATTCTCATTTCCAACAAACTTCCCCAAACTTCTGTTCTTCCTGTTTAGCACTTAGGATTTTGAATATCAGCTCTCCAACATCAGTTGTCGAAAATCTTTTTGGATTTTTCAAAATTTCATACTAAAACACACTAAAATCTTTTTGGATATTTGTCTTTAATGAAAAGCAGTAAAGAAATATTTACAGATAATATTTTTGTGAGTTTGTGAAAGAGGATCATATCAGTTTTTGAGACACATCACAAGCACCGTTAAGCTTTTAGACATTTTAAGTTCTAAACGTTTCACGTTGATTGACGATATAATTGTCCTCTTAAGCTCAATCTAAAAACTTTCGAAAATGCTTACCGATACGTTAAGGTATATTAATTTTGCACTAAATTCTTATGGACCCCACGATCTCAGCATATCCCCTCATCATGCAATACACTAACTCAAGTAATGCCTTTAAACTTTCATCAACTATGATATGTGCGAAAACAAAGCAGAATGTTTAAACATTAACAATCAGGTCGATACTTCCGTATACGCAGAGAAAGTCCAATGTTTAAACAAAATAAGAAAATAAAAACAAGTTGAAATTGTTTAGGCTTTAACCACCAGGTCGCTACTTCCGTATACGCAGAGGTGATCCAAAGCTTAAACAAAACACCAAAGAAAATAAAGCAGAATGTTTAGGCAATAACATCCAGGTCGATAATCACGTATACGCAGAGGGTGTCCAATGCTTAAACAAAATAAAGAAAATAAAACAAGTTTAAATCTTTGCAAAATGAAATGCACAATCACAGTGACTTTTTCAGCAAAATTGTGAAAGTTCACAAATTTAACCAGTTTTCATGCTCTTTGCATTTAGCGATTACTGAGTAGGCACACAATCAAGAAGGACAAAACTATGTACTATGCTTTCAACCATGTTTCCCACTAGAACTAGGCTTTTTCATTTAAGTTTGTATCGTTATCGCAAATATACTGGTCTAGCTGAGCCTATCGTCACATCTTTAGTGAGACCATTTATCACATTTTACATTTCATTTCTTTAGCATGCTGTGATAGTCCACTGATTTACTATCATTTCCTCTTGTCTCAACAAAACTCGTTTCTGAACTTTTCAATGTTTTTGGCATTTTCAAATTTTCTATTTTTTTTAAAATTTTTCTCCCCTAAAATCAAAATATGTTTCAATTTTGATTTTCTGGGAAAATTTGAAAAAAACTGTACAAGAACGTGACAACATGATATCGAATTGCTTCAATTCGCCATCCACTTAGCATAAACAATCAGAACTCCCCCTAACAACAAACTATTTTCCCATTATGATTTCAAAACACTTAAGTTTGTTTTAATCAAAATGGTTTTTCCGGAAAATAAGTTTTGTATGTCATTTCATAAACTCAGGGTTTCATCACCTTGTTCTTCAACCACTTGTAGATTTATCACAAAAACAATTTCCAATAATCATACTACTTGTAAGATAGTTAAATCAAGTACAACTTAGTGTCCTTGATTAACCACTTGTAAGTCGAAATATCACAGTTAACAACCTGTGAATTTCTCAAGAAAGATGCCGATTCCTACTCCCCAATTACCAACCTGGGAGTTCCGGCAAGTCAATATTTTAAGCAACGAATGCAGGCAACCAAGCCTGACCAGCCTTGGGTGTGACCTTTTCAATTTCACTTAGGGTTTGATCATTCCTTTTTGCTTCATAAAATTCTTTTACCCCTTTTACCTTTCCCTCAACCATCTTTCCAAAAATATTTTTTACTTTGCCATTGAAAGCCTTTTCGACATCAAATTCTTTCGAAATTTTCACTTTACCATCCTTTTGTTTAAAATTTTCAGTTCGCAATGGTGGAAAATTGATATCATCCATTGGCGAAACTGAACTTTCTCCTTTTTGATCAACAAATGGCTCTTCTGAGTTTGACAAGTCAGAATCATCGCCAAAACGTGGCTCCTTTGTTTTCATCACAACAGATTCATCGCCGACCTTTATCGGAACTGTTTGATCAACAAATTTTACCTTTACCCTACCTTTTGTCCTCAGATTTGTATCTGATGGATTCATTTTACTTGACTGATTTTTTGTTGAGCAAAGCGATTCATCAGAACTTTTATCTGAATTAACTGTTGTACCCGAGGACAAAATCCTTTCGACAAAATCCTTGTGAAAGCTTCACTTTCTGTTTTTGAACTTTCTGTTCTTTGGGCTTTACTTCGACTTTGACTGAGATTCAGCCCTCGATCTTTCATTTGATCTCATTGGGCAATCTCTGGCAATGTGACATTTGATTTGGCATTCATGACATCTTCTTGTCTCAAATCTCTGTCTCTGGCAGTTAACAGCAATGTGTCCTTGAAAACCACAGTTGTAACACACCCTGTTATCGTACCAATCTCCTCCATCAATCCAAACATTCAGATCATAGCACTGATTTGATTTGTAGTACTCATGACTTCTCCTATAAGCTTGATTTGATGCTTGAGCACTGTGGTCAAACCTGCACCACTCATTACCAATTTTTTGTGAGTTTTGATTTTTAAATTTTTGTGGTTTTTTATCACGATTGGATGATTGAACTGATGGGCTTTTATTTTCATTTTGAAAAATTTTCAAATTTTTAATTTTTTGTTTCTGTTCTACAATCTTCTTAACAGGTTTTTGCTTTGAGCATTCACCTATTTCAGTAGATTGCAAAACAGTATTTTTGAATTTTTCTTTTAAATCTAAAAATATTTTTCTTTTCTCATTTTTTTCATTTTCATCATCAGTTTTATCATCACAATCCTCAATTTTGACTTTGTCAAAATTTGTGACATTGTCACTTATTGGAATAACATTGATCGGTTTTGGACAGAGTTGATCAACCATTGCTGAAGAGGTCACAAAACCTTTCAATTTCTTCTCAAACTCAGCAATTTTATTTCTTACGTTCTTAGCTTCATTTTCAAGCTGAGAGATTTTTTCAAGCTGAGAAGTAATTGCATTTTCATTTTCCACTTTCAAGAACAGATTTTTCATTTTCTAAAACTTTTATATGTTCTTAAAATTTTGCTTCATTTTGTTTCAGATTTTTGTTTTCCAATTTTATCCAAAAATCTTTGTTTTCTGAAAATTTTATCTTATCTTCAAAAACTTTTTCATTTTCTTTCAAAATTTTGATTTCCAATGTCAAACTCTCCATCTCTTTTAAGAGTTTGACATTGTCCGCTTTAGATTTATCACAGTTTAAGCACTTCTCGGTCATCGTTTCAGTTTCAGCTTTCTTCTCGATCTTGATAACTTAAATTTCTTTAACCTGCTCCTCTACCCCTTGAACTATTTCCTTAGATTTGACTGTTACTTCATCAGTTGCTGCTTTACTCTTCTCTCTTGAATCAGACTTCAATTTTCTAATCTTTTGGAACTCAAGTTCTTGAGCTTGAATCTTCTTGATGAAAACGCTCAAATTGAAACTATAATATTCTCCACTCTTCTTCCAAGCTAACAAATATGTTCCCCACACATCAATTGGTAAAGCATTCGCCAACTTATCAAGCCACTCCTCATTCATTTTGTTAATTTTCAAATTTCTTATCTCTCTATACAACTTAGCATACCTCTCAATCAAATCTTTTGTAGACTCTCTCTTGATACCTGTAAAACTATCAAACTTGTTCAGTGCAATATAAATCTCAGAACCCATGTTTCGGTATTAAAAGATTTACAGAGACAGTTTTTCAAACGATACGAAAGTTCACACAGTCAGATGACTATCCGATTGAATGGCAAAAATCAGATGACAACGGATCGGATGAGGGTTCGCTTGTTCGGGAATCCGATGCTTGACAAATCACCTCGGATCACCTGCAAACAAACAAGCAAACAATTAGTTTAAACTGAACTGAATACGTGAAATTGTGTTTGTGAAGTCAATCTAAGACTCGTTGTCGAAGATTCACGAACTTGTTTCAATGTTTGTTCAAGTGAATTTACTGAATGAAATAGCCGATTAATCAATGAACAGTATTGGGCCTTTAATCAAAAGCTTTAAATGGCCTGACCCAAAAACTACCACATACAATCTGTTTTCAAATTTGGCACATATTAATCAATTCAACACACCTTGGGCCGATGACTATTATTACATGCACCACTTAAACTGACACCATCATTTCAACACATAAAACAACTTAGCCGACAAACCTATCAATTTCTATTGTGCCGCCCAATCACCGACAACATTAAGTTTTCAACAATTCGATTGGGCCGAACAACCTAAGTGGGCTGACACATCGCTGATTAATTTTTTTGATTGGACCTCCAAACTAAACTAACACATACAATCAATACAAGTGGAGTCAGCAAATTAATGTCATTTGGCCGATGGTTTTCACTTTAAATGTTGATTGGGTCTCTTTAATGTAGTGGGCCAGCTATTGAACCAATTAAACCAATTATAAAATGTGTGGCCTTATGTCTTTGAAACTGGTCACATTTAGAATCACAAAACACTTTTGATTGGGCCTCAAAATCCACTAGTCTGAATTTCCGTTTACAAGATCTGAACTTCGATTTACAATGATTTTAAGTCATTGGGCCTCACAACTCATTTAATCAAATCACATGCATACAAGATTCGAGATTCACATGGATTGATATTCTCACAAGCACACTGATAACATCATAATTGGCTGACAATTTTTTAATTGTTTGTTTATATATTCAAGTCACATGAGCCGCCAACATTAATACCCAACACAATCCAATTGGGCCACCTTATCTCATTAATTGGTTTAATGATAACAGCGAATGCAAACCGACAGTTTTAATTGTTGTTATGAGAATCACATGCAAAATTGGAACATCACGAGCCAATGGTCAGACAATTCACATGCATTGGACCTTCACATAAAATGAATCGACGATATCAATTTGACAAAACAATCTGATTGAACCGATTATCTGTCTTGGGTCACAAAACGATGACAGTTCAGGCGAAATCAGGCATTAAAGTTCGAGCGGAATCAGGTTTTAATCCCTTGGAGCGAAATCAAATGTTTGGAGCGAAATCAGGATGATTTTGGAGCGGAATCAGGATGATTTTGGAGCGGAATCAAGATGGTTTTCAAGCGGAATCTCGCTGATAACATGAAATCGGACCAAAAAACTGAAATTTCTCCTAAACGGCTAGGAGTTTGAATCTGAAATTTGGTAGGGTTGTAAATCAAGTGTTTTCGCACAACATATCAAAAAATCAGCCGATTTGGACCGTAAAAACCCGTTCAATTTGACGAAAAACAGTGAAAAAATGTGAAAGAATGAGTAGAAGGTGAAGATATGATGCAATTCAGATCTGAAATCGATGTAATCTGGTACGAAACTATATGTTTGATCAAAGCAATCGAGCTCCTGCTCTGATACCAATTGTAGGATCGGTTTTGACACCGTACGATTGCGTAACGACACGTTCAACGTGCGGAATCCGTGAACGTGTGTGACCGAACACACAAGAACGTACTAGAATCGTGATTCTATTGAAAAAGATGACGTGTACAATGCAAGAATCACGTGAGAGAACTTTCTCTCTCTAGACTTTCTCTCTCTAAGCTTGAATCTCCTAAAAGTCACAATGAGCAAAAAGTCTTAACACTAACACTATAACTCCCTATATATAGGCCAAGGCTTTTAATGAAACTTTTCATTAATTACAAGATTGCCACCTTGCCTTTTGACTAGATATAATACTTTAAAGACTCATTATCTTCAGTTTCTCGCTACGGCTCGGATTGACGAAGGCGATAGACATTAATGCACTAACAATTATTCGTTAAAGAATACGAACGTCGTGTGAGGTCAATCAGAGGCACATGAATGGCATGTTAACACTTTGGATCCCTTTACTTACATATTTACATTGTTTGGCAAATTTAGTCCCTCATAATCAAATCCTTACACGTATAAAGTCCATGACACGTGTCTTCATTATATTGGTCGTGATTTTACGAGGTGTTATAATAAAGGAATATAGAGAATGGTGTGTAACAACTCTCGGCAAAATTATTATTTCTTATTTTATTAATGTCCATTAGGAAACCCTAATTGAGACCCCCAAGTAGTATGGCATGACCCTTAATTTTCAGAACAATCGAAACTAGGATCAGGACCCCCTAAAACTCAAGGGGGGTATCCCCTAATTGATAATTATCATCAAAACTGCATGTAAGTCACGAATTTTGTTGAATGTTGACTCACTTGGGCTATGTGGGACACGAGGCTACCCTACCCTAAAAGGGTAGCCGTCGCGCCACGCGTAGGGACCAGGTGAGCCTAGCGCGACGCGCGAGAGGAGCCAAAATTCAGTATAAAGCTCAGGAGTTTGGCACTTGCATGGCTGTTGTGTTTCGATGTAAAAATTTATTTCGTATGTTGAGATATTCGTTATTTCATTCAAAAACACACACAAGCACGAATCTCTGCTGCGACAACAGGGTAATAACTCGATCACTGCTAAGATACAATGTCCGATCGATTGAAACTAATCTGATGGATGTTTAAGTGCTACCCAAATTCGGGCTATACTTTGTCATTCGTCGTGAGGGTTTTGATTTCGTGAGTTATCGTAAAAGTTGTATTAAGTTACTGACCTAGTTTCGTGTGCATTGTTATTTAATTAGGTTACAAGACTAAATCAATAGGCAAGGTTCTGTCCAGTTAAACTTGCAATGTGAGTCATTCTCTTTTTATCAAATTGCTTTACAAAACCCTAAATGTTTTCTAGTTATACTTTGCAGTGATTAAGTCTTTGCTAATCTTTAATTACTGGCAGTATGTGGGGGTTTTGTGCACATTACTACTAACGATTTATCACTTTAGGTGGGCGAGCCTAATTAGTGATATGTCCACAGTCATAGATTCGGTCGAGTGACAGCTGAACCAACTAATTATATGATAGGGGAAAATATAAAAACCCTTAATGCTGTAAATTTATAACAATGTGTCTTTTGTGTAAAATGAATGACTCGCCAGTATTTCCCCGCTGATAAAAATCTTTTTAAACATGTTTCAGGTGATTTACTATGAATCAGGGAAACGTGCCTCATAGCACAACCGGCTTGAAGAATGTGGCTCAATAAATAAATAAACATGTTTTTGTACAGGGAATTTCCCCGAGAAATTCCTTTATTGTAAATTATGGGGTTTATCCCAAAATTGTGAAATAAATAATTGGGCATTTTCAGTTAAAAGATCTTGTTAAAATTTCCGCTGCCAAATTAAATACAAATACCACGGGTTTCTGTCCCGCAGCTCCTGAAATGGGTAAAATCGGGTCAGGGGCCGTGACATTGTGGATCAATGAAGGAAGGCTCAAGCGTAAGAGAATGTTAGCTGAACGTGCTGAAGAGAGAAAGAGAAAGTACAGGGAGAAAAGACGGAATAGGAAGGCTTAATCAAGACTATACAGGAAGAAGACTACAGCTACGTCCAAGGGGGAGTCTGTGAATGCACTATGTCTGTAGCTTTCGTCTGTATCGAGTCTTTGTTTTACCTGTTTGATGTCTATGTAATGGTTAAAGTATGTTATGTATAGTATTCGGGATGAAACAAAGGTTAGGTGAATATTGTATGTCCATCCGGACGGATGGGCAGTAGACATGTTTCACCCGGATGGGCAGCCTCTATAAATAGAGGTGCTTGGGTCCTGATTTTGCACTGAACTCTTGGCACCCAAGGCGAAGCCATGTCGAAATTCTCTCAGGTTCTTGTAATCGTTTCTATTATCAATGAGAATGATGTTAAATGGTGTCTATGGTGTTAGTCTCTCTCCTACTACTTTCTTGGATTCCGCACAAGTCTGTAGGTGTTAGATCCGGTCTAAGCGCGTTCGAAGACCCGAACTCTCGGTCCTCACATAGTAGCGATAGACTAAGTAGACTTCAACAGACCCTAACATTAACAAAGACAAGTTCAAACTTTATTATAAACAACTACTCCTTGCATTTGACTTTATTACAACAGTTACATTGCTACTTTAAATCTCAATCCCTAATCGAGGTGAAAATTACATTGACTATGCTGACTTTTGATTTCTTTTGGGTGACGTTTCTCACAGGATGGATTGATCATGAGAAATTCTTTTGCCTTAATGAATTGTTATAACCTAATATCTTTTTGTTTACACTAAACTAACACTTGGAAACGTACATCAAGGATAAAAAGTGTAAATAACTAAATGATCCTATTCAAGTTAAGCATGAAACTAGTGAGCTCATATGAGTTTGGCTCATTTTGCCTTTTTGTGAGCGAATCTTGAATAGTTGAGTGACTTGGCTTGTTACGCCGCTCATAGCTTTGCCTTACCTTACCTTTTTGGATTAACTCTTATGTAAATAAACTAATATACTGAATTGTGAAACTATTTTGGCTTTGAGTATGAGTTACTAATTATAAGCTTAAGTAAGGTACATAGAATAGAAATAGTGATGCATATTATGAAGCTGCCTTAGAGCATTCACAATGAATTCCTTTTCCCTATCCATATAATTACATTAAAAATCACTACATTTTTCTCTCTCCTTTTCAAATAAATAATACTTTTTATACCGATTCTTACCGTTTTAAAAGCATAGTCTTGTACCGAATTTTACCGAAACCATCCCAAGTCGTCATGACTTTATATTTTAACCTAACATATATTATTTACTGAATAAATTGATGGTTATATTCATGATAGTGCAGATTTCATGCATGGCGTATATGTCACACAATTTCACCCAATTTACCACTTTTTAAGCGTCATGTGCAACATGCAAAGCTACCAAACCTATGACATGGTTTTATATTGTCACACCCCAACCGATGGCGGAATCATCGGGGCGCGGCACAGAGCGAAACAGATTGTCCAGAAGTTTCCATAACAATTATCATTACTATTCAATTTAAATAATACGTCCCATACCGTATCTCAAACAGTAAACAAATTATTACAGACAAAATCCAGGCAAATGATTCTGATCTGACAACTCAGATTTTAAATACAGCAATTGTTTATCTGCTTCTAGAGACCCATAATTTGACCACTATAGACAACTATTTGTTGGGCTCTAGAGCTTTATTCTAGCCTTGCTTTCCTAGCAGATAAGCATCTTAAACACCTGTCACATACATTAAAATAAAGTGAATACATGAAATGTAAAGGTGAGCATACAAGTTTGATAATAGTATATAGAGTTCGAAGTAGTTTACACATAACCAGCACGTACACAGAGGAAAACGATGCATGTTAATTATCGACACAGATCTATCGATACCAATGACTGCGGGTTGACTGCCCGAGGCAGTTCGTAATACATGATCACCACTGTAATCCACGCAAATAATTATCCTTAACAACCCCCACATGAGCGGGTGCTGAGTCCAAACTATAGTACTATCGTCGTTAAGGCAGGTAGACAGCATTCCATGTGTAAACATAACAAACAAGCATTCATTAAGTCACGTATAACATGCGATAACGGTTAGCGTTTAAAAAGTATTGCGTAGTGTGTTCAATGTGATTTCGTATAGATAACGTATGTAACACCCAAAAGTGCATAAAGCAAAAAGGGATCGAGTATACTCACAGCGGTTGATGGATTGAAGGGAGCGCTTGAGAATAAGGTTAGCCTGAACAGTTCGATAGTATAACATTAAGTGATTCGTAAAACGAAAACATGTGTCGATGGATCGGACAGCAGGTCGATCGGACAGTAGTCTGATCGGACGGCGGACCGTTCGGTTGACCGTCCGTTCGGACAGTTGTCCGGTCGGACGGGAGTCCGATTGGATGGCTGTTCGAGTGGATTATTTCTTCCTTTGAGTAGGATGTGTTTGTGTATGATGGTTTGACTTTTGAAGTTTTTGTTGTAGCGTTTAAAAACCTTAAATTATCTTTACCCTTCAGGTCGGTCGATCGGACGGTTGTTCGATCGGACAGAAACCCGATCGGCTAGGTACTTCCTCAAGAGATGTTCTCAGCAGGGTGTCACCTGGTCAGACGGCTGTTCGATCGGGTGACACTCCTAGTGCGTTGAACATGTGAAAAATCGATTAAGTGTTGAAGTCAAGTATCTCATGATCCGAAGAGTAATTCAATCGGACGGTAGTCTGATCGGTTAGCCGTTCGTTCAATACCCAACTTCAAACAAGTTAATCAAGTGTGGGACCCTGAGTTAGCCGGTCGGCTGGCTGTCCGTTCGGACAGCAGTCCGATCGGTCAGCACCCTAACCTGGTGGGCATGTTCTTCTAACACTTGGTTGCTCTGATTATTTGTTGTTTTATCGAGGTATTTTGACAACGAGTCAAACCATAGAACCTCGTCTTTACTTGGTTCTCTTGATCGGATAGGAATCACCCAAATCTGGTTGATGAACGGTTTGAGATGGTGTTTAACGTTTAACCCGAAATCGGTGAACCTCTTGGATAGATTCCGGATCTTGAGTCACATAACTACCGAAATGGTTAGTAAGTCGGCACAAGCTCCGTTTCTATCGGTTTTGGAGGTATTGAGTGTAAAAGAGTTGAAAGAAGTTGGAAAACCATCTTTCAATCCCTTTTTACCATGAATATGTTTAGATCCGTGAAGGATCTTTGTTTGTTTATGTGGAAATCTCTTAGATCCAAGTTATTCTTGGTGGATTGACGCCAAAACATGGAGTTCCTCAAGAACACCATGATGAAATCATCCTAGAACACTTGAATATTGATGATTTCACGGTTAAAAGTCAAGATTTGAAAGATAGAAAGGTGTAGGAGTGCGTGTAGATCAAGAAAGTATAAGATTTAGGACGAAATCTTACCGGAATCGAGAGAAATCTGAGAAAAAGGTGAGCTAAGTGTGCTGGTCAGACAGAGGTTTCCAAAAGTAGAAAGTTTGACAATGACAGGGGTATTTATAGGATGCCAAAAGTAGTAAAGGCTGGCCGATCGGTTGGTCAGCACGATCGGACAGGCCTGTCCGATCGGACAGCAGTCCGATCGGCTGGCTGTTCGATCGGCTGGTAGCCTGATCGATCAGCGGCCTGAATCGAGCGTTTGGTGCGACGATTTTTGATATTTCGATTTCGATTGAGAGCGATGCGAATGCGATAGAGTTTCCTATTCAAATTACTTTTAATCCCAACTACTATATTAACATACAATCATCCTTCGTTTGTATTCGGTTTGCGATTGCGATTTGATTGTGATTGAGTTTCGATTGCGATTTGATTGATTACCACACATAACATAAATAAACACACACAAGTAACACATAAGGCACACACACACGTATAACAGTAGCCCAAAATGCGTATATTCGAGTTTGCGAGCGCGATGCTGATTAGATTAGTTCGATTTGCGTTTAATTAACTTTATCGCATTGTTACTTCCTATTATTCACAGTCGTAAAGCGGTTCACATTGAGAAATATACTTCGATTACATCAATTTTAATTAATTACTCCACATAATACAACAAACGTAAAAATATAAAATAGACTAACTACAGCCAAGAAGTCAAAACATGGATTGAGCAAGGAGTGACAGATTGCAATTAGCGATCTTTTCCTCCTTTGACTTCAATCTTGACTTTGACTTTGACTTTCGAAACACTGGGTGTTACAGCCTCCCCTTGTTTAGGGAATTTCGTCCCGAAATTAGGCCGAAGTCGTATCAAACAACTGCGGGTACTTCGCCTTCATGTTACTTTCGAGTTCTCAAGTGAACTCCGCGCCTCGTTTGCCTTCCCATCAGATTTTCACAATAGGAATGCGCGAGCGCCTGAGTTGCCTGGTTTGGCGGTCCATGATTTCAACAGGCTTTTCCACGAAGTGTAGTGTTTCGTTTATTTGGAGATCATCGAGCGGTACAATTAAATCATGCTCAGCCAGGCACTTTCGGAGGTTTGACACATGGAAAGTCGGGTGGACGTTACTAAGTTCCTCCGGTAGTTCGAGTCTGTAGGCGACTTTTCCGATCCTTTCCAGAATCTTAAAAGGTCCAACATATCGAGGCGCTAGTTTCCCTTTCTTGTCGAATCTGACCACACCCTTCCAAGGTGATACCTTTAGGAGTACGTAGTCGCCAACGTCAAATTCAAGGGGCTTGCGTCATCTATCGGCATAACTTTTCTGTCTACTCCGAGCTTTCAACAAGTTGTCTCGAATTTGGAGGACTTTATCAGTTGTTTCTTGTAATAGCTCAGGACCGGTTAATTGCGAGTGACCGATCTCGTGCCACACAATAGGCGGTCGACATCTTCTTCCATATAAGGCCTCTAATGGTGCCATTTGGATGCTGGTATGAAAACTGTTGTTATACGAGAATTCGACTAACGGCAGGTATTTGTCCCAATTACCACCGAAGTCTATGACACATGAACGGGGCATATCTTTAAGAGTACGAATCGTTCTCTCAGTCTGGCCGTCGGTTTGAGGATGGAATGCGGTACTCAGGTTAAGCGTAGTGCCAAGAGCAGCTTGAAACGTTTCCCACAATTGCGAGGTAAACCAAGCATCACGGTCAGAGATGATGTCACGAGGCGTCCCATGATTACAAATGATCTCGTCGGTGTAGATTTGGGCGAATCGTTCCACCTTGTAGTCTTCTCGTACTGGCAGAAAGTGGGCTGATTTGGTTAAACGATCAACAACAACCTAAATGCTGTCGTGACCTGATGACGTGTGCGGAAGCTTTGTTATGAAGTCCATAGCTATACTCTCCCATTTCCATATAGGGATAGGGTTTGCTCGAGTAAGCCAGAGGGCCTTTGATGTTCAGCCTTGACCCTTGCACAAGTCAGGCACTTCCCAACGTAGAGAGCGATATCCATTTTCATTCCTGGCCACCAGTACTTGTAACGAAGATCCTGGTACATTTTATCGGCACCAGGATGAATAGAATACCGAGATTTGTGGGCTTCATCCATTAAGATCTTTCGCAGTTCGGTCCGTTTAGGGATCCAAATTCGGTCTAGAAAATAGAAAATCCCATTCGATTTGATTACAAGTTGAGATCCATCGTGATAGATTCTTTCCCTCTTCAAAGTGCGTTCATTAAAACAGGCGTGCTGGGCTTCGCGGATGAGAGTCTCGAGATCGTATTGGGCTTGGGTATTACGGATGCTAAGCAAACAACTCCGTCTGCTGAGCGCGTCGGCAACGACATTTGCTTTGCCTGGGTGATAACGAATCTCACAGTCGTAATCGTTGAGAAGTTCTACCCATCGGCATTGACGCATATTAAGTTTTTTCTGATCAAAGATATGTTACAGGCTCCTATGATCGGTGAAAATCGTACACTTGGTACCATACAGGTAGTGTCGCCAAATCTTTAACGCAAAAACAACTGCGCCTAGCTCGAGATCATGGGTTGTATAGTTCTTCTTGTGGATTTTGAGCTGTCAAGAAGCGTAAGCTATAACCTTGTCTCGTTGCATGAGAACACAACCGAGACCGAGGATGGAAGCATCACAATAGACAATGAAACCGTCGTTTCCATCGGGCAATGTGAGAATAGGAGCATTTTAAAGCTTATGCTTGAGGGTTTGGAAAGCAGACTCTTGTTCGGTTCCCCAAACAAAAGGCTTGTCTCTATGCGTAAGAGCAGTAAGCGGCACAACGATCTTTGAGAATCCTTCGATAAATCGTCGATAATAGCCCGCTAGTCCGAGGAAAGAACGGACTTCAGACGGGTTCTTTGGCGTGATCCAACTCTTAACTGCTTCAATCTTCGCAGGATCGACATGGATACCCTGACTATTTACCATGTGACCCAGAAACTGAACCTTCTCCAACCAGAATTCACACTTTGAGAACTTGGCATAGAGTTGATTCCCCTGGAGTAGTTCGAGAATCAAACGTAGATGTTGCGCGTGTTTGGTTTTCGATTTGGAATAGATCAAGACATCGTCGACGAACACGATGACGAATCGGTCAAGATATGGTTTAAACACGCGATTCATCACATCCATGAAGACCGCGGGTGCGTTGGTTAAACCAAAAGGCATAACAACGAACTCGTAGTGGCCGAAGCGAGTGCGAAAAGCGGTAATGGGTATATCCTCCTCTTTAATACCTAGCTGGTGATAGCCTGAACGGAGATCGATCTTTGAGAAACATGTTGCACCTTGCAGCTGGTCAAACAAATCGTCGATGCGAGGCAGGGGATAGCGGTTCTTGATGGTTAGCTTATTCAATTCCCGGTAGTCGATGCACATCCTGAACGACCCATCCTTCTTTTTAACGAAGAGGACTAGTGTGCCCCAAGGAGAGGTGCTTGGGCGAATAAAGCCTTTCTCTTGTAATTCCTGGAGTTGATTCGAGAGTTCGCGCATTTCGAACGGCGCGAGTCGGTAAGGAGCTTTGGCAACAGGGTTGGCTCCTGGAATGAGGTCGATACGGAAATCGATATCACGACTTTGGGGTAGTCCAGGAAGATCATCAGGGAACACCTGAGGAAATTCACGGACCACAGGAACGTCTTTGACTTATGTCTTCCTTTTCTTTTCCTTCTCCGCTACTACAATGTTGGCCAAGAAAGCTCTGTATTCCTTGCGGAGATACTTGCTAGCTTGGACGCAGGACATAAGTTTGAGACCTTTCGAAGCAGTTTCGCCATAAACACACAGTAAATCACCATTCGCGAGCGAGAATCGAATCATCTTGTCGAAGCACACAACTTCAGCATGGTTTTCACGAAGAAAGTCCATGCCTATTATGACGTCGAAACTTCCGAGTTGCATCGGTATGAGGTCGATTGGGAAGATGTGATTGTTGAGCTCAAGAGTACAATCACGGAGAACAGAATTGAAGGCAACGGTTCATCCAGTAGCAACTTCAACATCGAATGACGAGGGCAGATAAGAGCTTTTACGACTAAGTAGCTTTTCAAATTCGAACGGCACAAAGCAATTATCGGCTCTAGTATCAAACAAACACGATGCATAAATACCATTCACAAGGAACGTACCATTGACCACGTTGTTGTCGGTCTGAGCCTGACGTGCGTTGATGTTGAAGGTTCTGGCGCGTGCGGCTTGTTGCTGCTGCTGAGGCTGCTGCTGGTGGTGTTGCTGAGGCTCCTGCTTCACGACCCTGTTGGGGCACATGTTCGCAAAGTGGTTGGGGTCACCACATGCGAAGCAAACTCGGGCGTTGACCGCAGGTGCCTGAGTTGGTTGATGGCCTTGCGGAGCCGGGTGCAGAGCTTGATGAGAAGTGGCTTGAGCTGGGGTGTTGCGAGGACCAGTACGGCAGTTGGCAGTAAAGTGGTCGTACATGTTGCAGTGAGCGCAGAAACAACAGGCAAGACCCACCGGATGGTGATAAGAGCATGTTGGGCAAACCGGGTGGGGACCTGTGTATGCACGCTTTGCTAGTGGTGCATAAGTAGTTGGAGCTAGACGGTGATGGGGCTGCTGCCGGGCCGGTACGGCCTGGAGATGAGCAGCAGTGGTAGTGAATGCGCAGTTCTTGTTGGTGGAGCTGCTGTTGTTGTTCTTCTTCTTTCGGCGTGAGGACTTTGATGACTGAGATGCGGTGGCGGTGGAGTCAGCGGCTGCTGTGGCGGTAGCTTGGTACAGGTGCTTTGAGGGTTTATCCCTGACACTGGCCTTAACCCGTTTGTTGTTGATTTCAGCGGCCAGTAGGTAAGTTTCCTCGATCGTCTTAGTCTTAGCCGCTTACACGAAATCTGCAACACAGTTAGGCAGGGCTCAGATATACTTCTTGATTGCCATGTCAGAAGTTTTCACCTGATCAAGGCAGATGATACTGAGCTGCTTGAATCGAGCAGTTAAAGCAGCGTTTTCAACATCCTTCTCCTTAATGTGCCAGAATTCATCTTCCAACTTCTGGCGTTCATGAGGAGGACATAATTCTTCCAGCATGACCTCCTTGAGTTCGTCCCACGATAGACCGTAAGCTGCATCGTTTCCTCGCTTGTTTCTCTCGGCCGTCCACTAGTCTAGTGCGCGGGACTGGAAGACTCCAGTAGCGTTAAGAGTGCTAAGATCGTTGGGGCAACCGCTCTGTCGTAGAGTAACCTCAATGGAATCAAACCATTGGAACAATGCTGTAGGGCCTTCCTCGCCAGTGAATTCTTTTGGCCCACAAGCTTTAAACTGCTTGAAACTGAAGGCAACTTTGGGAGTAGCTTTAGGAGCTTCGGTTCTCGACTCCTCAGATGATTTGCTGACGTTCTCGTAGACATCACTGACAGCTTTTGCCACTTGTTTGGTGACAATAGCAGCAAGATGTTTGTCTCTCTTTTCTTGGCAAGTAAGTGGGTGGCGGGATCCAGATGACATTGTCTGCAACAGACATCATCACAGGACTCAACTCAATGTATTCGAATCTCACCTCACGCGTCTACTACTTACTAAAGCTCAGGAGCACACTTACCCAATCACATATCACAGGTTTTCACGATCACAGAAACACAAAAAACACATAAGCACGTAAGCACATAAGCACGTAGAGCACATAAGCACGTAGAGCACAGATACACAGAAGCACAGATGCACATATGCATTTAGTCACCAGATGCAGTCAGAATACAGAAACCTGTCATTCAAAGTCTGCGATTGTTCGATTGCGATTAGTATAAGTTGAGCGTATAGTATAGCAAGCATCATAGCATACGACGTTTCCTTATGGCAGTAGAAGCAACGCGGGTTATGTGTGTCGATCAAAGTGTGAGCAAAAAAAAAATCGAGTAAATCTCAAAAATTTAAACACATAAACCGTTAAGCACATAAAATCAACGAGTCATCAGAGTCAGCAGTTGCGGGCTCAGAATCGAGATACGTAAAAATCGAGAAATGGATTGTCTGCGGCTATTAGACATCGACTGTCCAAAGTGATTCGACTATTCTCAAGGAACTGGCGTGCACATTTTAACCTTCGGTTTGGGCCTTTGCCTCGATTCTTGGGCATCCGGCGCACATCCCTCTTGTCCTATTGTGAGTTCAGGTCGTTGGAGTCCGTCGAGACTTTGGTGAGAGTTTTGGTAAAATCCATGGACAAGCCGTCAAGGTTAGGGTTTCACCCATTGCTTGACAACTTCCCCTGATTTTAGTAAAATAGAGGAGATTATTCATCAAAATATGGATTTCACTACTGGTTTGGTATAATTCTCCCCATTAAACAAGCATTCGTTATTGAAAAAGAATTTGATTTGCTTGCTTGTATGAAAGGTGAAACTGTTCCACAAATGATTGAAAGGTTTTTCCACCTCAAAATTGAAATGGAGAGAGTTGGTGTGTCAAAAATAATGAAGAGATCATTGATAAGTTGATAAAAATAGCATTGATCAAGCAATTTAGTCGAGAGTTTGTGATTTTCACACCTAATCTTGACTAAATCGCTTTCTCATTATTGAAAATTCGAGTGCGGTGATAGTGTAGCGTAGGCGAGAATAGAGAAAATTAGCAATGGGCTCATACAAAATCCCTAATGGACATGCACGAGTCGGTCTATTGGGTCCTAACTATAGTATAGGTCTCTAAGACATCGACCCGGACTAGATCGAGTCTTGCCTAATTCACTATAGTTATGGCTCTGATACCAATCTGTCACCCCAACCGATGGCGGAATTATCGGGGCGCGACACTGAGCGAAACAGATTGTCCAGAAGTTTCCATAACAATTATCATTACTATTCAATTTAAATAATACATCCCATACCGTATCTCAAACAGTAAACAAATTATTACAGACAAAATCCAGGCAAATGATTCTGTTCTGACAACTCAGATTTTAAATACAGTAATTGTTTATCTGCTTCTAGAGACCCATAATTTGACCACTACAGACAACTATTTGTTGGGCTCTAGAGCTTTATTCTAGCCTTGCTTTCCTAGCAGATAAGCATCTTAAACACTTGTCACATACGTTAAAATAAAGTCAATACATGAAATGTAAAGGTGAGCATACAAGTTTGATAATAGCATATAGAGTTCGAAATAGTTTAAGCATAACCAGCACGTACACAAAGGAAAACGATGCATGTTAATTATCGACACGGATCTATCGATACCAATGACTGCGGGTTGACTGCCCGAGGCAGTTCGTAATACATGATCACCAGTGTAATCCATGCAAATAATTGTCCTTAAGAACCCCCGCATGAGCGGGTGCTGAGTCCAAACTATAGTACTATCGTCGTTAAGGCAGGTAGACAACATTCCATGTGTAAACATAACAAACAAGCATTCAATAAGTCACGTATAACATGCGATAACGGTTAGCGTTTAAAAAGTACAGCGTAGTGTGTTCGATGTGATTTCGTATAGGTAACGTATGTAACACCCAAAAGTGCATAAAGCAAAAAGGGATCAACTATACTCACAGCGGTTGATGGATTGAAGGGAGCGCTTGAGAGTAAGGTTAGCCTGAACAGTTCGATAGTATAACGATAAGCGATTCGTAAAACAGAAACATGTGTCGATGGATCGGATAGCTGGTCGATCAGACGCTGGTCGATCGGACGGCTGACCGTTCGGTTGACAGTCCGTTCGGACAATGAAAAATCGATCGGGTGACACTCCTAGTGCGTCGAACATGTGAAAAATCGATTAAGTGTTGAAGTTAAGTATCTCATGGTCCGAAGAGTAATTCAATCGGACGGTAGTCCGATCGGTTAGCCGTTCGTTCAATACCGAACTTCAAACAAGTTAATCAAGTGTGGGACCCTGTGTTAGCCGGTCGGCTGGCTGTCCGATCAGACAGCAGTCCGATCGGTCAGCACCCTGACCTGGTCGGCTTGTTCGTCTAACACTTGGTTTCTCTGATTGTTTGTCGTTTTATCGAGGTATTTTGACAACGAGTCAAACCATAGAACCTCGTCTTTACTTGGTTCTCTAGATCGGACAGGAATCACCCAAATCCAGTTGATGAACGGTTCGAGACGGTGTTTTACGTTTAACCCGAAACTGGTGAACCTCTTGGATAGATTCCGGATCTTGAGTCACACAACCACCGAAATGGTTAGTAAGTTACACAACCACCGACGGGAGTCCGATCGGATGGCTGTTCGAGTGGATTGTTTCTTCCTTTGAGTAGGATGTGTTTGTGTATGATGGTTTGACTTTTGAGGTTTTCGTTGTAGCGTTTGAAAACCTTAAATTATCTTTACCCTTCAGGTCGGTCGATCGGACGGTTGTTCGATCAGACGGCAACCCGATCGGCTAGGTACTTCCTCAAGACAAGTTCTCAGCAGGGTGTCACCTGGTTAGACGGCTATTCGATTGGGTGACACTCCTAGTGCGTCGAACATGTGAAAAATCGATTAAGTGTTGAAGTCAAGTATCTCATGACCCGAAGAGTAATTCAATCAGACGGTAGTCCGATCGGTTAGCCGTTCGTTCAATACCCAACTTCAAACAAGTTAATCAAGTGTGGGACCCTGTGTTAGCCGGTCGGCTGGCCAGTCGATCGGCTGACTGTCCGATCGGCTGGCTGTCCGTTCAGACAGCGGTCCGATCGGTCAGCACCATGACCTGGTCGGCCTGTTCGTCTAACACTTGGTTGCTCTGATTGTTTGTCGTTTTATCGAGGTATTTTGACAACAAGTCAAACCATAGAACCTCGTCTTTACTTGGTTCTCTTGATTGGACAGGAGTAGCCCAGATCTGGTTGATGAACGGTTTGAGATGGTGTTTAACGTTTAACTCGAAATCGATGAACCTCGTGGATAGATTCCGGATCTTGAGTCACACAACCACCGAAATGGTTAGTAAGTCGGCACAAGCTCCGTTTCTATCGGTTTTGGAGGTATTGAGTGTAAAAGAGTTGAAAGAAGTTGGAAAACCATCTTTCAATCCCTTTTTACCGTGAATATGTTTAGATCCGTGAAGGATCTTTGTTTGTTTATGTGGAAATCGGTTAGATCCAAGTTATTCTTGGTGGATTGAGTCCAAAACATGGAGTTCCTCAAGAACACCATGATGACACCATCCTAGAACAGTTGAATCTTGATGATTTCACGGTTAAAAGTCAAGATTTAAAAGATAGAAAGATGTAGGAGTGCGTGTAGATCAAGAAAGTACAAGATTTAGGACGGAATCTTACCGGAATCGAGAGAAATCTGAGAAAAAGGTGAGCTAAGCGTGCTGGTCAGACAAAGGTTTCCAAAAAATGACAGGGGTATTTATAGGATGCCAAAAGTGGTAAAGGCTGGCCGATCGGTTGGTCAGCATGATCGGACAGCCTGTCCGATCGGACAGCAGTCCGATCGGCTGGCTGTTCAATCGGCTGGTAGCCTGATCGATCAGCGACCTGAATCGAGCGTTCGGTGCGACGATTTTTGATATTTCGATTTTGAATAAGAGCGATGCGAATGAGATAGGGTTTCCTATTCAAATTACTTTTAATCCCACCTACTATATTAACATACAATCATCCTTCGTTTGTATTCGGTTTGCGATTGCGATTTGATTGCGGTTGAGTTTCGATTGCGATTCGATTGATTACCAAACATAACATAAATAAACACGCACAAGTAACACATAAGGCACACACACACGTATTACAGTAACCCAAAATGCATATATTCGAGTTTGCGAGCGCGATGATGATTAGATTAGTTCGATTTGCGTTTAATTAACTTTATCGCATTGTTACTTCCTATTATTCACAGTCGTAAAGCGGTTCGCATTGTTAGGATCTGAGTTTGGTTTTGATTGTGTTTTACGTTTGAATTAAGATGAAAATGAATGAGTTGTGCAGCAGAATCAAGATGGAAGCAAACTTTTCACAATCAAACAGGAGAATTGCTTTTAACAAACAAGTTTAACATTGAACCGAATGATTGAATTTATTTAAACAACGATTACAAACCACTGAAGCATCTAAGCTAACGTCACCATGAAAGTGACATCTAACCTCCTAACAAACTCTAACCTCTGACCTATACAAACGCTGCTATGCTAACAACTGATATTACAATTCATTACATAAAGTAAACAAAACTACTGCTGCATCCTTCCACTGCTGTGAACCCAGCAGTACTTGTCATGATCAACAGTGCTTGACTCAAAGCAGTAGATTGGGCAACAGGGCTTTAGTTCTTCATCAGTCTTTGACTTGATCAGTAGTTGTAGGTCAGCAGATTGTATGATCAGTAGATAGGAGGTCTGCAGATGTTGAAACCACTTTCAAGGGGAGAGACTTGTATGCATAACATCTGCTTATTCTGGATCCACTAACCTGATCCAGTTTTGGCTTTAATTATCTGTTCCTCTGATAGGGTTCAATCCCAATAATCTCCCCTGGAACAGATAATGCTAAAACTCTTCATTATTTTGTAGATCTTTATTGCCTCATCAGCAGTTCCCTTATTTGCCCTTTGAGTTGAAGTTCAAAGGCTAAGGCATCTGTGTCATCATCATCTCTGTTAAGTGGAAGATCAAGGAGATCCTGCAAATCTTCAAGACTCAGGCCAAGATCTTGTTCCCTTGATATATTCTTCACTTCTCCACTAGACTTGAGCAATGTCTGTACGTGGGTCTGTTTGTCAGTCTTCCACTTTAGTACCTTTGAGTCTGGTGGGTTTCTTGGGAGATTTTTATTGGATGAGGTGTTTAGTGATGCAGGCCTATTCATGACTGTCTGAGCAGTGTTTGCAGATTGTTCCAATCCAAGATCTTCTTTAATCATTATCTTAATGCCCTCTTTTACAAGGTCATCACCAGCCATTAGATCTTGGATTGTTTCAGCACCCAACTGTTTTGTGGCCTTCTTTTAAATATGGCCGCACCAGCAGGAGAAGTGGATCTCCTGATTTGCAGCTTAGATGGTCTTTTTGAAACCTCTGCTTCAGGATAGTCAGGCTTTTGTGGAGCAGTAGGATCTGTCTTTCTTAATTTCTCCAAACTTTTGTAGGTAGCCCTGACTTTATCTTCTTTCCATCTCATCACTTGATTCCAAGACCCATAATCAGCAGCAACCAATTCCTCTTTCATTCTCTTCAGCTCTACCTTTTTATTAGGTACATTCTTTTTGAACTTTGCCGAATCTGGAGGAGTGTGCTTGACCTTATTCTTGATCATTTCTTGGATCCTGGCAGCTTCACTTTCAAGCTCAGGAATCGTCCACTCTTTGTACATGTGTTTTTCTCCTTTGTACTTCTTGGTTGCCATGATGCTTTCAATGTAGTCTTTTCTTAGAGTTTCATCTGCTCTCTCTGAGATTTGTTGACATACATTTTTTGCAAATTGCTCTAAGGATCTAACTTGTGTGAGCAAGAATTGGTAATTCTGCTGAATTTCTCTATCAGATTTTCCTTGTGCATTTCTTTTTGAGATATCCTCTGCTTGTTTTGCTTTGACTTTCAAATATTCTTCAATATTGTTTGGCCTTGGATATCCTTCAACTGATGGCAAACCCCTTTTAGCAGGGTCATCCTCATAATAAAAAGACTTGATTTCTTCTCTGACTGTTATAAGTTCAAGAGGAAATTGAACACTTGCAGGAGGTAAGGGCTTATGAATTTGAGCTGATGAGAGAGGAATAGGCTTGGGTATTTTAACAAGTGATAGAGATTTTGAAGATGTTGGTGGTGGTGATGGAGAATCATCATCTGGTATGAGAATCCTTCTCCTTTTTATTGTAGGAGAGGCAGATGATGTTTTGGGTGGAACAGTGGTGGTGGTTTGAGTGGCAGTGATTTGTGATTGACTAACAGCAGTTGAAACAACTGGTGTTTCAACCACTGTTGTCATTACAACAGATGTTATAACATCTGCTGTCTTCTGCTTTTTGGCAGGGGGTGATGGTGGAGATGTTGCTTTTGGTGGTGAAGGTGGTGGTGGTAAGGCAGTGGTTGTGGTGTGTGTTGAAGTGGTGTGTGTTGAAGTGGTGTGTGTTGAAGTGATAGCAGATGTTGAAACAACTGAAGTACCAGCAAATGTTGATACAGCAGGAGTTACAACAACTGTTTGGGTGGAGGTTTGATGTTGGGGGCTTTTGGACGGTGGTTTTGGAGTGTGCTTTGTGAGTCTCGATGGTGTAGACTTGGGTTCCCTTACTTTTCTAGTAGGATTTCTTTTTGGCACAGGATTTTGAACATCCTTCATCCCCGAACAACCCTGTGCACTTAGCTCCATGTAAGCTCTTTTCTCCTCATTCCACCTTGACATATCCTTTGCCACTCTATCCCCTTTTACACTTGCTACTCCTTCATCAGGTGCATTTTGGGTAGCATCAACCTTTTTGCTACCATCTGGCAAGGGAATGTTTCTTGTCATAGCATCCTTTTCAGGTTCAACATACAACCCATCATCTATACCCTTCTTTTTCCACTCCTGAATTTTCTCCCCCTTTTTGGAATTATCTGGGGGCAGTTGATCAATGAATAGAACAGTTGGAGGAGCAGTGCCAGTGGTTGTCAATAGATGGGCCTTTATAGCCTTGATGTCAGCTTGTGTGTTTTTGAACCTAGACTCCATTGTGTTTCTCAGCTCTTGGACATGTTTTTCATGTTGCTGATCAGCCATTTGTTGTTGTTGTTGGAGAAAAGGTTGGAAGAAGTTCCATATCTCATCTACAGCAGATGCTTGTGGTGGAGCAAGTGCTTGAGGTGGAACATCAGTGGATTGCACCTTTTGTACTGTTAACAACTGTTGCAGCATTTCTTTGATCTCTACAACCGAAGTATCCAGTTTTTCAACATGTTCCGTCAATTCCAGGTACTTTAAACCATCACCCAATTTAATGGGATCATCTGATTTCCCACTAGCAGTGGTTTTATCAGTGGTTGAGGTAGGGAGTGTACTCCAAACATTAACAACTGATGCCCCTTTTTCTTGGTACTGGGGTCTTCTTCCTTCAACACTTGACAACCTTTTGATGTTGCCAGTGGTCAAAACAAATCCACTGGTGGATGTCAGAGGTGCTATGGAAGGAATTGCCTCCAAGGAAGTCTTATTGATGTAACCACTGTCCAAATGCAAACCAGTAGGTTCAGCACTTGTAGTGGCTGCTTCACTTGGATTACCACCAAGAGTTACTTGTAACTCAAGGGGTGTAACCTCCTCAGGCATTGTTGGTGGGTTAACTATGATTGATACATCAGACCCAGTCATTGGTTGAAGTATATTCTCATTGACAGGTGATTGAGAAGGACTGGTTTGTGCCTGGCTCAAATCAATAGTATCCAACAAAAGTTTAGTTGGTGGGGGAATTGTGGATGTGAGGCTGGGTGTAGAAAGAGAATTTGCCCCGGGCATAGGGCTGTGGATGATGAAACAAGTGATTCCAGAGCATCATAGAGTGGTGTCCCTTGTTGTACAACCTGTTCTTTTTGAGAAGAAACAGGAGGAGCTTCAGCCATGGTGTGAGATATTTCTACCAGCTGCTGTGAGGAAGTAGCAGCAGTGGTTTGTTATGACTTTTGTGTTATCACAGCCAGTTGCTCTGGTATCTGATCCTCCAAAGTTGCCTTTTTGGTAGGTTTGGGGGGGGTTGAGTTTTCTTTTTCTGTGGCTTTTTGGTGATTGTAGGTGTGGGTTTCAAAATAGTTGTTTTGCTGCTTTGATCACCTTGAGTAGTGGGCTCAGCAGCAGATACCTGAGGAGCAGTGTTTGCTGCTAAATTCTGCTCAGGCACCTCTGCTTGTGTTTTGCAAGGTGTTGACATTCTTGTAAAAGTTTCAGCAGTTAAGCTGTGCATTTGAAAAGAGTCACCTTGGTTTATTTCAGAAATGTCATCCTTACTAAATTTCTTTTCAAAATAGTAACTTAGAAATCTTGGAAACAGTAAGAATGACTTATTTTCAACATTTTTAACTAAATCATTAAAAATTTCCTGAGAATAATTGAAATCTTCATCTTGAAGAATAGCATATCCCAGATTTTGAATTTTTAATGGTATTTCATTAAAAGAAGTTGTTTTATTTGAAGCGCACATTAGGAGGGTATGAAATAAAAATCTTGTTGCAGGAGGAAAGAAACCTTTTTGTAAGGTATCCCTCTTCATCATTGTGTCCGCATACCCTCTTTCAATGAAGTCAATTTTTAACTCATTTTTTTGAAAAGAATTTTTACCTTCTTGATCATTGAGTTCAAAGACTTCGGAGATGTATTGTGGTGTGATTTTGACAGCTTTACCCTTTAGAGAAGAGTTAATGGTGGTGACAATCTCACCTTGTTTTTCAAGGGTTGCATTTCTCCAGAACTCTCTTTGGGTCGCCAAGTAAATTGGTGCATATGCTATTAACAAATTTTTGTACTTTGATGCAGAGATGGTATCAATGATAGAGTCGAAGGCATCGTTGGTGCCGGGTTTTGTGAGAAGACCCAGAAGATTGTGAGATGTTTTATGTGGGATTTCAATGGGTTTAGCCTTTTGAGAGGCTTCTTTGGTGGATGATTTTGAAGTGGATCTTGCAGAGGGCTTCGATTTAGTCATTTTGAGGAAGACGATCGAAGAAATTTGATGAAATGTGAAGAAAACTGCTTTGAGAAGAGAATTTTTAAGAATTCAATTCGACAGTAAAACCCTGTTTGGGTTTAGAAAGGGGGTTTTATGGAGAAAAAGTGAGTGCTGACGTGGCAACGGTTACAAAAGGTCTGACCACTATGTACTGTCCACGTGCCATCCCCTGATGAAGCGAAGGACAGTACTTTTGTGAAAACTACTGATGAAGGCAGTGGTTGCAACGGTAATGAAGACAGTGGATGATTTTTACTGTCAGTGGATAGCATATCAGTGGATACAACACTGATTTTGAACAACAGTGCTTATAAAAGGAATAGGGGAACAGGGGATGACTTTCAGCAGTGGACAGACTTTTGAAGTACAGCAGACTTTTGAACTCATCAGTGGTTATGGCAGACTTTTTAGGATTTTAATGAAAAATTTATTTTTAGCTATTTTTAAGGATGGATTTTTGATTTTCTGAAAACATTTTAATGCTTTTATTCATAGAAAAAACATGATTTTGCTTGTTATTCCATGTTTAGCATGCTAATCCTAGAGATCAAGCTTTCAAAAGTGGATGTGTCTAATGCTTTGGTTAGCACATCTGCCAGCTGATCCTTAGTTGGAACATGATGCAGAGAAATCAAACCTTTTTCATAGCAATCCCTCACAAAATGATGTCTGATGACAATGTGTTTGGTGGTTGAATGAGAAACTGGATTTTTGATGATATTTTCGGCTGCCTGGCTATCCAACATGAGTGGTGTCTTCAAGGCAGTGATACCAAAATCCAGCAACTGATTTTGAAGCCAGAGTAGTTGGGCAGTACAGCTTGCAGCAGTTATATATTCTGCCTCAGCAATGGATGTGGAAACAGCTGCTTGCTTTTTTCTTTGCCAAGACACTAAGCAATTGCCTAGGAATTGGCACCCTCCTGAAGTGGACTTCCTTGTTTTGTCACATCCAGCAAAGTCACTATCTGAGAAACCCGAAAGCTCAATTTTACCATCAGCTGGATACCAGATACCAAGTGTGGGAGCACCTTTGAGGTATCTGAATATCCTTTTTACAGCAATAAGGTTTGACTTTCTAGGGGCTGATTGGGATCTTGCACAGACACATGTTGCAAACATGATGTCTGGCCTAGATGCAGTTAGGTACAATAAAGACCCAATCATGCTTCTATATAAGGTCTGATCAACTAATTCATCCTTCTCATCAGACATGACTAGTTTATTGGTTGCAATGGGTGTACTGCATGGCTTACAATCATCCATATCAAATTTCTTTAAAAGTTCTTTGGCATATTTGCCTTGATGGATAAAAGTGTCATTTTGCAGTTGTTTTACTTGGAGACCAAGAAAACACTGGAGTTCACCCATTGCACTCATTTCAAACTCAGCTGTCATGAGTTGCCTAAACTCTTCACACATTTTGTTACATGTGCTTCCAAAAATGATGTCGTCCACATAAATTTGGATAATCATCAAATCCTTCCCTCTCCATTTTAAAAACAATGTTTTATCAATTCTGCCTCTAGTGAAACCAATGGAAAGTAGAAAGGTGGAAAGAGTATCATACCAGGCCCTTGGTGCTTGTTTCAGGCCATACAAAGCTTTATTCAGCTTGTAGACATGATTTGGATTAAATGGATCCTCAAAACCTGGAGGTTGGCAGACATAAACCTCTTCTTGAATCTTACCATAGAGGAATGCACATTTGATATCCATTTCATACACCTTGATGTTGTGGTTGACAGCAAAGGCTAGAAATAATCTGATAGCTTCAAGTCTTGCTACAGGGGCAAATGTTTCATCATAGTCAATGCCCTCTTCTTGTCTATAACCTTGAACCACAAGCCTGGCTTTATTCTTGACAACAATGCCCCTTTCATCAGTTTTGTTTTTGAAGACCCACTTTGTGCCAATAGGACTTACACCCTCTGGCAGTGGTACAAGCTCCCATACTTGTTGTCTTTTGAACTGTTGGAGCTCCTCTTGCATGGCTTCTACCCAGCTATTGTCTTTCAGTGCCTCTTGGTACTTGACTGGCTGATGGAGTGATAGAAAACCAGCAAAAAGACAAATGTTTTGGGTTTGGCTTCTTGTGAGCACCCCTTCATTGATGTTGCCAACGATTTGGTCAGGTGGATGAGATCTCAAGTAGATTAAATCTCCTTTGTATGGGATGATGGCATTTGTTGGTGAAGGCTGCAAATGTCTATCATCTGAGCTAACTACTGCTGGTGACTTTGATGATCCAGCAGTGGCTTCAAAAGATGGTGGAATAGGAGGTAAAGATGTGGACACATGCTGACTTTGATCCACTGTTTGAGGACTTTTATCAACAGTGTTTGTGGAAGCAGTGGTTAAAGGGCTACTTTGGTCAACAACTGTTGAGGTAGCAGTGGTTGAGCTTTGACAACTGTTTTAAACATCTGCTGCTCTTCCCATATTGACAGACTTTTGAGAGATGATGATTTCATACCCATAGTCTGGTGTTGAATCCTCTGATGGACCTGCACTGTTAGTCTTGACAACAGTGTTTTCAAAAGTGAATTTATCAAGATCAAACAAATCAGCAGGATTTGCTGGAATTTTCATTGATGAAAGTTCATTGAACTTTACATTCGAAGTCTCCTCCACTGCTTTGGTCCGTGTACTAAACACTTTGTAGGCCTTGCCAGTGGTTGAGTATCCCAGGTGATAACCACAATCTACTTTGGCTGCAAATTTTGAGATGGAATCTTTTAAATTCAAAATAAAACATGGGCAGCCAAATACTTTAAAATATGAGATCAGTGGTTTGATTTTATACATAATTTCATAAGCAGTCTTTTTGTGCCTGGGGTTGATTAAAACTCTGTTTTGGACATAGTAAGCAGTGTTTACTGCCTCTGCCCAGAATGTCAAAGGCAAACTTGAGTCAACAAGCATGGTCCTAGCAGCTTCAATCAGAGTCCTATTCTTTCTTTCAACTACCCCATTTTGCTCTGGTGTTCTAGGGATGCTGTACTGCCTTACAATCCCTTTCTTCACACAGAAGGCATCCAACTCCTTATTTTTGAATTTTGTGCCATTGTCACTCCTGAAGACTTTCACTGGAAGGTCAAATTGCTTTTCAACCTCTGTCACAAAATCTTGCAAAATGCCTACAGTCTCATCTTTTGAGTGTAAAAAGAAAGTCCATGTAAACCTAGAGAAGTCATCAATAATAACCAAATGATATCTCTTCTTTTTGAGACTCATGACTTGAACTCGGCCAAACAAATCCATGTGCAGCATTTGCAAACACTGGGTTGTTTTGGACTCTTCAATGGACTTAAAAGAGCTTTTATGTTGTTTTCCTTTTAAACAGGAAACACAATGCTCAGGACATGAAAACAATTTTTATGGTAAGCCTCTTACTAGGCCATTTTTTGAAATTTCAGTGATTTTCTTGAGATTTGTGTGCCCCAGTCTTCTGTGCCAAAGTTCTGTCTCTTTGTTAGAGGCAGTTGAGAACAGTCAGGCATCAGTTCTGGGACACTCTTTTGACATATCAACAACATAAACATTGCCACTTCTTTGAGCAACAAGTTTTGTTTTTCCAGATTTTATTATTGCTTCAATCTTTTCAACCATTTCTGGTCCAACAATCCTACAACACTCCTTTGTGAAGAATGACCCATACCCCTTATCACTCATTTGTGAGACACTCGGGAGGTTGAATTTCAGATTGTCTATCAGATTGACATTTTCAAATTTTACATTTCTAGACTGAACTGTACCAGACCCCAGAACTTTCCCTTTACTATTATTCCCAAAGGATATATCACCCCCTCCATGGATTTTGAAATTTTTGAGTAGGGCTTTACATCCTGTCATGTACCTGGAGCCTCCACTATCTACATACCAAAGACTATCTAAGCATGCAGAAGCTCCCTGCACATTTAGTAAAAGGATTAGTTCATTAAGGTCTCCAAAGCCAATAAGGCTTTGGATGGGGTCTCAACAGTGTCTGTGATGGTGGCAGATGCATGGACACTGGTTAGCTCAGGGGTTTGAACATTTTTTGGAATGTTTTTCTCTAAGACTCTAACCACTGTTTGGGGTCTTGGCCAATCACCTGTTGATAACCAAAAGGATGCATGTTCACTCTTGGTTTAGAGGGCTTTTTGTAAGCCTCGTAAACATGTGGGATCCTTTGGTATGATGGTTGTTCTTTGCCTCTCCTGAATTGATTGGCAGGAGGTGCATCAGTCACTTGAACATCTCTTTGAACAGATGTTTGATTCAGCTGTTTTGTGACAGCTGTTTGGACTGGGACAAACAGTGGTTGTTTCTTGGTGAATTTGACAGATGATGCTGATGAACTTAAGGATGTTTTTGCAATGTACTCATTCTTTATCTCATCAAAGTTTTTGAGATACACACATTCCTTAGTTTTGTGGTTATTTTTACCACAGATGGTACAACTTTCAGCAGGTACAATGACACTTGTTTTGTTTAGATCATGTGCTTTTAGATGAAAACAGTCTTTTGTTAGGTGATTACTTTTTTCAGATTCCTTTGCAACAGAGTTTTGAACCACTGTTGGGGTATCTTTGATAGGAATGATCTTTGCTTTTGGAGCTTTAACACCATTAGTGGTTGTGAAATCCATTGGTTTGAAGTTTTCCAGGATGTCACACTCATCAGACCATGTGGGTTTAAATTGATATTTCTCAATCTCCACAAAAGTTGAGGATCCCACAGATCTTTCCACAGTAATTTTGTTACCAAGTTTGTCTATTATTTTAACCTCTTGGCCATTCTTGTTGGTTGGTATTATTTCAGTTGAACCAGCTTGTTTTTCAGCAGTGTTTACAAGATCATCATATTTTCTATGTCCTATACCAAACTTGACATTGCTTTCAAGCTGTTTTCCAAGCATAACCTCATACCCTTTACTAGATTCCACCCATCTTTCACAGGTGATCTGGGTGGACTCCAACTCCTTTTTGCAAACTTGGTATTTTTCTACCATAGTTTGGAGTTGAGTTTTGGTTATGCTCTGCTCTTCTTTGAGACTGCTGATCACTTTATCTTTTTCAGCCAATTTGTTTCTAAGTTCTTTTAATGACTTTTCAAATTTGACTTCATCAGACAAGACTTTATCCCTAAGATTTTCATTTACCTCTTTAATGTTAGCAAATGCAATAATACATTTGTCTGAACATAGTTTTTCAAGAACTTGAGGTGTTACCTTGGCAGCAGCCATCATGGCACAATCACATTGATGATCATCTTCTTCATCAGCTCTCCTTTCTTCTTCACCAGCTTTCTTTACTTCTTCTCTCTCTTTGTCTTCTTTGGACCAAGGGTCAGACAGTGGTTCAATCAGGGTTCTGAATTTTCTCCCAGAAGTAGTTCACCAGCAACTGCAGTAACCACTGCTTCAACAACTTCATCCACTATTTCAGCACTTAGCTGTTCACCTTCAGTTTCTACCCCTTCTGGTATTGACTCTAATGCCATCAAACAAAATTCATTATCAAAAGTATCATTAAAAGCATAAAGAGCAAAATTTTCAGTCACCAAGTTCATCAGGCATGCTGCTACAATCAACAAAGCCTTGTGTGAAAAAGCTTTGCTGATCTGGTTGTGCCACTGTTGGAGCAGCTTGTTGAGGTGCAACAGGTTGCACCTGTGCCTAAGGAACAGGGGCCTGAACATACTGAATTTGTGGAACAGTGGTTTGAACATAATGCACAGGCACAGGGGTTGCAGCATAGTGAGCAGTGTTAACATGTGCTGCAGGAGTATATTGTGTATAGTGCACAGTGCTTTGTTGTTGTGGTCTAGGGTTTGAGCTGGGATGAGTAATTATTGGACTAGTGGTTTGACTCCTGCATTCCCTAGCAAAATGACCTAGCCTATTACAATTGTAGCACTTATCCAACCCCACCTTTAAATTCCCATGAAGCCCTGGAAATTTTCTCCCTGTTCTTTTGTAGAATTTGCTTGTTCTAACACTAAGCAAAGCCAATTGATGCAAAATGTCCATCTCTTCTAAGTCAGTGGGATCCGAATGTTGCAAATCATTGAGTTCAAAGCACAAGTTATCTGACATCTGGTTTTCACAGTTTGCAGTGAAAGCATAATTTGCAGAATGAGAATCAGAGTTGTTAAAATTTCCACTAGCAGTTATGTCTATAAAATGATCATAACTCTGTTCCTTACTACTGCTACCAAATTCTTCCTGACGAAAAAGAGCTGTGCTGCCAAATGAATAATCATCAGCAACTTTACTAGACTCTTGCAACTTCCTTTTCTGGTTTATCTCCCTTTCATAGGTCAGGAGTCTACCATGGAGTTGGGTCAGGGTCAGATCTTTGAACTCAGTTGAATTTCTAGTGACAAAAGCAATTGTGTCCCATTTTTCAGGTAGTGATCTAAGAAATCTGCTATTTTGAGTTGCATTTGGAAATGTAACTTTAACAAGCCTTAGTTCACTAATGAGACAGCTAAAACGTTCAAACTGTTGGGTTAATGATTCACCCTTGATGTGACAAAATGTTTCATACTGCTGATTCAGAATTTCCCTGTTGTTTTCAATAACCTCTTCCGTTCCCCCAAATTGGTCCTTCAATGCATCCCACAATTCTTTTGCACTGTTACAATGTAACAGTCTAGCATAGATTTCATTGGGTAATGCAGAAGCTATGATGCTAAATGCTTTAGCATCGAGTTCGAACTTTTGAAAATCAGTTTCAGTATAGTTTTCAGTTGGTTTAGGGTTGAACTTCTTTGCATCCTCAGCACTTGGCACCATATGAACATGGGGACCAAAAACAACAGACCTCCAACATCCAGTATTCTGTTGAGCAAGGATGTGACCCATCCTTCTCTCCCAGATGTTGTACTCATTACGTTTAAGCATGGGTGGTTTGAAAAGAGAGCCAATGTTATTTTTATCATCTTATGATTGTGACGTCATCCTGGTTGTTTTACAGGCACTGATTAATCAACTTTAATGGTGATTAAACCTTGCTCTGTTTTTCAATGAAACGAACAAACTATCAGTATCAACGATTGCGAGCTGAACTATTTATGTCAAAATGATTGTTAAATCAAATTTGACTGTCCAAGCTCTGATACCAATTGTTAGGATCTGAGTTTGGTTTTGATTATGTTTTACGTTTGAATTAAGATGAAGATGAATGAGTTGTGCAGCGGAATTAAGATGGAAGCAAACTTTTCACAATCAAACAGGAGAATTGCTTTTAACATACAAGTTTAACATTGAACCGAATGATTGAATTTAACTCGCCATAATATTGTTGAACAATATTTTGTTTGCGTAGATTGCTGTGTTGTTTGTATTTTGCAGTGTACGCGCGGTATTGTGTAGTACGCGCTTAAATTCGCAAATATGGATTTTAAGCGTTTTAATTAATTTTTCTTCATGAGTATGATTAAAAATAGAATTTTAATCATAACGGAATATTTTTAGGATTTTAACATTAACCGGGTGGTCTCCGTCATTCGTTTCACATTTTGTTCGTTACGCGATAAGTGTTTATCTTATTATTGCCAACATAATTTTCAACTAAGTTTGGATTTACCAACACTTCAAATACTATATATTAACATCATATTTAATAATTTATTGCCTTTGTTTATTCATAACACGTGTCATACGAGTACGGTACATGCTTAAAATAGTTGGGTGTCACAAAGAACAACAAAGGCAAGAAGCGGAAGGCTTCAAGCCAGAATTGTGTGGTAGTCACTCCGCCAAACCCTCAACCACTCCAACAAGTCGCTCCTACTCACCCTGAGCTAACGAAGAAAACATACATTGGGACTCATCCTAAGTGTAATATATGTTTATACCACCATCCTGCTCACACACCATGCCGCCTATGAACTAATTGCAATAGGTTTGGGCATTTTGCCACCCAATGTCGCAGTGGCCCAAAGCCACTCGTCAATTAGAACCAAACCGTTATTGTAGCCCAAAACCCCGCACCTAACCAAGGTCAGCCTCAAGCCGCCTCTATTCATGCATGTTTCAAATGTGGCGATCGTAATCACCTCGCCAAGTCCCCAGCGCAACAACCAACAGCAACAGCAGCAGCCTCAGCAAGCACGTGGCAGAGTTTTCGTCATCACTGCAGCTCAAGCTCAGAATGCCAACGATGTCATCAACGGTACATTTCTTGTTAACAATGTCTACGCTTCATGTTTATGTGATACTGGCGTGGATAAAAGTTTTGTATCCGTTGAATTCGAATCTTTGCTTAAGTGTAGACGTTCTAAGTTGCCTAAACCATTCGTTGTCGAAGTCGCTAACGGAAAGTCCGTCTCTCTTGATTCTGTTATTCTTAAGTGTTCTTTAAATCTTAACGATCATACGTTTTCAATTGACCTCACCCATGCAATTGGGTAGCTTCGATATCATAGTAGGCATGGACTGGCTTAGGCGAGTTCATGCTGAAGTCATTTATTCTGAGAAATTCATGCATCTTCCTCTTCCTACCGGTGATTCTCTGCACGTCTATGGTGAGAAACCTTCTAAAGGTCTCAAGCTCATGTCGTGTACTCAAGCGAACAAATACTTGCGCAAGGGTTCATCTCCCTTCTCGCCCACGTTGTGGAAAAGAATGATAAGGGTCCGAGCATGAGTGGTGTTCCCGTCGTTTTTGACTTTGTTGACGTCTTCCCAGAGGATCTTCCTGGTCCTCCTCCTCATTCTATCAACTTTGGTATCGATTTAGCTCATGGCGCTACGCCTGTCGCTAAATCTCCCTATCCCCTAGCACCCTCGAAAATGCAAGAGCTATCTAGCCAACTTCAAGAGCTTCTTGATAAAGGCTTTATACGCCCTAGTACTTCTTCTTGGGGAACCCCCGTTCTATTTATCAAGAAGAAAGATGGATCCTTTTGGATGTGCATTGATTATTGTGAGCTCAACAAGCTTACAGTCAAAAACCGATATCCTCTTCTCGCATCGATGATCTCTTCGATCAGTTACAAGGCGCGACATGCTTTTCCAAGATCGATCTCCACTCTGGTTATCATCAACTTCAAGTCCTCGAAGAAGATATACCCAAAACCGTGTTTCGTACACGTTATGGTCACTACGAGTTCGTGGTCATGCCCTTTGGTTTGACCAACGCACCTGCGGTTTTCATGGACTTGATGAACCATGTGTGAAAGTCCTATCTCGACCTTTCATGATCGTCTTCATCGACGATATCCTCATCTACTCCAAGACTCAAGAAGAACACAAGAAACACTTGCGTCATATCCTTCAGCTTTTGCGTACTAAGCATATTTACGCTAAATTCTCCAAAGTGTGAATTTTGGCTAAAAGAGGTTTAATTTCTTGGTCACACCGTCAACGAGCTCGGTATTCACATTGATCCTACGAAAATCGAAGTTTTGAAGAATTGGATTGCTCCTAAGTCTCCGTCTGAAATCCATTCCTTTCTTGGTCTAGCTGGTTATTATCGTCGTTTCATTTTAAGCTTTTCTAAAATTGTCGTTTCTCTCACCTCCTTGACCCAAAAAAGATAAACCTTCTGTTTGGGGTCCCGGACAAGAGGAGTCTTTCCAACCCTCAAGGACATGCTATGCAATGCTCCTATCCTTGCTCTTCCTGATGGAAATCATGATTTCGTCGTGTATTGCGATGATTCTAACCAAGGTCTTGGTTGCGTCCTTATACAACGGGACAAGGTTATTGCTTACGCGTCGAGGCAACTCAAAATTCATGAGAAGAACTACACTACGCACGATTTTGAATTTGGTGTAGTTATTTTTGCATTGAAGATATGGCGACACTACCTTTATGGTACTAAGTGTGTGGTCTTTGCTGACCTTAAGAGGCTTCAGCCTTGATGCTGGTCCAACAGGCTTAGAAGATTTTGGAGATTTCTTTAATGATGCAAAAGTTAATGAATTGTCAAAGAAGGTTGCTGAATTAGAGAAAACAAAAGCAGAAACAGAGGAGAAGCTGAAGCAGGTTGAAGCAGAAAATGTCGTAATCAGGAATGTGGTCTTTGCGATGAATGAAAGATTGTTAGATGTTGAAGCAGGTAACAATGTTTTGAATGAAGCAATTGATGAGCTGCTAGTTGAAAATTATGATTTGAATGATGCTAACACGACAATAAGCAATGCTAATGAGATCTTGAAAAAGGAGATAGAAGATCTGAAAGTCAAAGATGAAAACAAGTCTAAGCAGATAGAAGTGTTATACGTTGTGATAGAAGACAGACTTGGCATCAATGTTCATGCGGCTTTCGATGATATTGAAATCCGAAGAGCTGAGACTTGGTGGATGGAGAAAGAACAGAAAGACGCTGAAGAAGCCGCCGAAGCTTTAAAGGATAAAGGAAAGGGTGTTGTAGTTGATAATGAAGAAATCCTTGGATCATCGAGTCAACAAGAGCAACAACAACCAGATGCTGACATGAATGTTGCAGATGTTGAAGTTAATATTGCGGAGGTTGAAGTGAATGAAGAAAATGTTCTAGTTCCATCATAGTTATTTGTCCTTGTTGGTGAATGGAAAAGTGTATACTACAGCAGGGAAGAGAATGTAAGGAGAATCGAAATTGAAAGACATCATCTAAAAGCAAAGGAAGCTAAGAAAGCTTAGGTTGATGAAAAAGTTAATGAAGAGAAAGATGATGAGGATGAAGAAGATGATGATATGAAAAACATTGATGACTTTCATGAAAGTGATGATGATAAAGGTGATGACAATGATCAGGGTGGTAATGGAGGTGCACTGATTGTGAGACCACCTGGTGGGCATCAAGTTGATGATTATCTTGATGATACACTGAATGAGGAAAGAGAGGAAGAACAGCCTTAGGGGGAGTCTACATCAGGTGCAAAGGATGCTAATCTTCAAAAGGTATTTTCTAATACTCCCACGGTTTTTTATCTGAGTCATGATGTCGACGAGGGAGAACTAGTCGAAAATTGGACTAGGGAGCCAATGTTGGAGATACATTCACGTTCTTGATCCTATATGCCTTGTGAACTGCTCAAAAAAGGATATTGAATGCCTTTTCTTCAACAAGATTATGTACTATGAAGCAGACAAGGAGCAGGCATTATGATATCAGAAATTGGTGAAGGTATGCTTTGAGAAAGACATTAATTTAGGGCGTTATTAGGAGTCAAAATGGAGGGATCTTGAATTGGAAGAATTTCTCAAGGAAGAGCGCCACAATGAAAGAATGGATCAAAATATGGTTGAAGCTGCAAAGCGAGCCAAGTGGAGACTGGGAATGGGACAGTTTAACACTGATCAAACCCTGATTGAAAGTGAAGAACGAAAAATTCCCAGATGGTCTAAGTCTATGGATGGTATAAAGGAATATAGAGAATGGTGGATCAGTGAAGGAAGGCTCAAGCGTAAGAGAATGTTAGCTGAACGTGCTGAAGAGAGAAAGAGAAAGTACAGGGAGAGAAGACGCAACAGGAAGGCGTAATCAAGACTATACAGAAAGAAGACTACATCTACATCCTAGGGGGAGTCTGTCAATGCACTATGTCTGTAGCTTTCATCTGTATCAAGTCTTTGTTTTACATGTTTGATGTCTTTATAATGGTTAAAGTATGTTGTGTATAGTATCTGGGATGAAACAAAGGTTAGGTGAATATTGTAAGTCCATCCGGACGGATGGACATCCCCATCCGGACGGAGGGGCAGTAGACATGTTTCACCCGGATGGGCAGCCTCTATAAATAGAGGTGCTTGGGTCCTAATTTTGCACTGAACTCTTGGCACCCAAGGCGAAGCCCTGTCGAAATTCTCTCAAGTTCTTGTAATCGTTTCTATTATCAATGAGAATGATGTTAAACGGTGTCTATGATGTTACTCTCTCTCCTACTACTTTCTTGGATTCCGCACAAGTCTGTAGGTGTTAGATCCAGTCTGAGCGTGTTCGAAGACCCGAACTCTCGGTCTTCACATAGTAGCGATAGAATAAGTAGACTTCAACAGACCCTAACATTAACAAAGACAACTCCAAACTTTATTAGAAACAACGACTCCTTGCACGTGACTTTATTACAACAGTTACATTGCTACTTTAAATCTCAATCCCTAACCGAGGTGAAAATTACACTGACTATGAGGACTTTTGATTTTTTTTTGGGTGATGTTTCTCATAGGATGGATTGTTCATGAGAGAGTCCTTTGCCTCAATGAATTGTTATAACCTAATATCTTTTTGTTTACACTAAACTAACACTTGGAAACGTACATCAAGGATAAAAAGTGTTTAAATAACTAAATGCTCCTTTTCAAGTTAAGCATGAAACTAGTGAGCTCATACGAGTTTGGCTTATTTTGACCTTTTTGTGAGTGAATCTTGAGTAGCTGAGTAGCTTGGCTCGTTACGCCGCTCATAGCTTTGCCTTACCTTACCTTTTTGGATTAACTCTTATGTAAACAAACTAATATATTTAATTGTAAAACTATTTTGGCTGTGAGTATGAGTTACTAATTATAAGCTTAAGTAAGGTACATAGAACAGAAATAGTGATGCATAATATGAAGCTGCCTTAGAACATTCACAATGAATTCCTTTTTCCCTATCCATATAATTACAATAAAAATCACTACATTTTTCTCTTTCCTTTTCAAATAAATAATACTTTTTATACCTTTGTCATTACATTTTCGCTCTCTCCCACCCACAACCACTTTTAAAAATATTAAAATATTTATAAATTGTGAATAGTGTTCCCATATATTTACAGATATACACTAAGGTGTTGCTTGTTTTTTCAGAGGTAAAACGTTTGTAGTCTGCGGACCACATTTGCAGACATCTGTAGCAGAAGAGGTGGACCAAACCTCTGCAGTCTGCAAGAAGAAAACTGTCACACCCTGACTTTTGCGGAAGCGTGATTATGGTGTGATGTTCTTAATATCATTGCATTCAATCATAACATCAACTATATGATAAAACCATAGGATTGTCATCCATTAAATAAGTTTAAAACATAACAACATCATTTTAAAACGTAGACTACAAATTCTAGTTTTACAAATCGTACAAAATGTTTATGAGTTCATTAAAGACTCGTCAAAAGCTATTGAATAATACCAAGGTTTGGAAAACATGTCTCGTCCAGGAATAAGACACACCGTCCAAACTCAAAGACCATGGATGACATCTTTATTGTTAACGCAACATAAAAACTTCCAGCGCCCGCCAGATCCATTTAAAATTTCCTGAAATACATGTAGTTTGAAAAAAACATCAACAAAAGTTGAGCGAGTTCATGTGTTCGTTTGTGTGTATGTATAAACCTTTGAAAAATGTTGTAAGTATGTATGTAAGTCCCTGGTATGTAGCAATAAGGAAAAAGAGATCACCAATGGTTTGCAAAGCCATTGATATGTGTGAAGTGATGCAGGAAGACTCAAACCTAGCAGATTTTACCGTCAGGCACATAGTCACCTCATGGTCCACTCAGGGGACTCATGAGTGGGGCTCGCTACACCCGAATCGATCTATCACTCATGTCCCTCGGTCCTACAACGAGGATTAATGTCCTTAAGTTCCACCTACCCACTCACATGATCTAAGTAGTAAAAACCCTCCCTACGCTAACTATACCAAGTAATAAATGTTTGTAATATTTGTCGCATGTATTTCACCCCCGAAGTATAAAACTGAAAACAGTAAAGAAAAAAGGGGGACATGAACTCACAGTATTGCGTCTTCAGTACGTGTAACCCAAGTCTCCTCAGTCAACACGACTACCTACAGTGTACTAACGTCTATTAGACGAACGGGTCGTGCCTTTGCTTAGTATGAAGGTTTTTGAGTTACGTTTCTTGTGTTCTCAACATTATTCCAAGTTATAATTATTAGTAAAAATAATTATTTCAATTTTAAATTATAGTTAATGTTTGGAATGATCGTTAATCAATATTTCGTATTCCTACTTCTCAAGTATCTTAACTTCGTATTTCCTTCCCAAGGGTGGGGGTATTTATACATGTACGCTTTATAATTCCGAAAAATATATTTTATGTCCCACTTAGAAAATATATTTTAATCACCTGTCTAAATCATTTTAATTCCAAAATATATATTTTTCCCAAAAATATTATATTTTACCTCATACATTTTCCAAAATAATACTTTATCAAAATATACGTATGAGAGTATTTTTTGAAATATACATAAGTTACGTTTTAGCATGTCGTAAAGCAACAATGTGACAACCCTCACCAAAACAGGTATCCATACGAATTAATTAATATTTAATTAATGCTTAATTACAGTGCTTGCTTACAGTTGTGATTAAACTGCTACTTGAATTCTGATACCTACACATACACGCATCATACTTTATTGCTGACACTTCATTATTTACACAGAACTATAGTGAAAAACTTGATGCACGAAAGCACAGTAGCACAATGAACGGATAACCCAGTAACATGCTGACATAGCCAGCACTAGACAGACACTGTCTCTAAGGCCATTATGAGCCGGGGTTAGATCACTACACTAGTAGGGAGTGTAGGGAGGTGAGGATTGTAGCATTGCGTAACTAGGTGATAGTTACAGTGACCGGATGTGCCTAAAACATGCTCTAACTACAAAATCCTGCACTTTATTATAAAATTCAGCATTTAAGTTAACTAGTAAAGTGCAAAAACATGGGAAAATAATACTAGACACTTTCCAAAGTGTCGGAATTCTTTGTGTCACTAAAAATAATATTAAAGACACTCCAAATGCTTAATTAGCACTTTAACGGATTAATATCTAACCGAACAACCGGACTTTACCCGGGACATAAAAATATTGTCAATGACATTGTTTTCCTTTTCTGAGCTAGTTAGGGTCCCCGAACACCCTAACACCCGTTATAATACACTACACACTAATAACTAACTTAAATCCCTAACTAACCTAACTAGTACTTAACATATCATTGAAATCAAACTAAATACCCCCCCCCCCATGATCCGATCGGTTCCCTCATGTGGGACACACTCCACAATTTTTGAATATTTTATTTAGCTTGTCTAATATCTTGGTAACATTTTACATAATGGTTAATGAAAATGGATGGTCTATAAGAAGGTTTAGGAGGTAATAACATTTCATTCTCACCAACACTTAAACAAAAACTACTCTCCCTCTCCTCTCCTTACAATCGGCCGAAACCAACACCCCACATCCACCCATCAATCAAATCTTGTTCACTCATTCTACATACATACCAAGGTGCTAGAGGTCATACAAGGAGACCCGGTGCTTTCAGAATCTCAAGAACCTCACTACGTTGCTTTTATCCACCTTGTTTTCGCTTGATTCTTCCCTAGCCTTGGGCTAGTTGTAAGTGCTTCTAAACACTTCCTTGTTCATGTTTAAAGTGGTTAATAAGAGATTTAACGGTTAAAACTCAAGAACATGCGAAAACAAAACTAAAAGTCTTGAATGAAATATGAATAAGATGGTTAAAGAAAAGCTAGTGGTGTAAAACTTATGAATCTTGTTTAGCTATGATTAATTTATGTTGTTTGATGCTAGTAGTGGAACGGATCGTCATCTAACCATGCTAGATCATGTTCATGGAACATGAACTAGCAATATGTTAAGTGTAGAAGATACAATATGACAAACCCTTCCTTACTTGAACATGAACTTGTGTAAAAGTGATTTTTCTTGGAAAATAGAGTTCTAAACTAGTAGATCTAAAGATCTACAAGTGGTATTTTCGAAGAACCAAGTGTAAGATGCAAATCATGTTTAAAAGCCGGATCTTTCATGAACTAAAAGCATTTTTGTGAACAAACAAGTGTGTAAACACTTGTTGGACAAAAGGATTTAACAAAGAAATATTTTCGTAATTTTTGACTCAGAAGTTGTAAAATTGCATATTCTTTAAAAATAAATTTTCAAGAAACTGATTTCATTTTTAATGATGGAAAGATCTACTAAATATGTTATAAAGTTACTACATACTTTTACACAACTTACAAGTTCATGTGTTTGCGATTTATGCTTATTTTTTACTAGTTTGATGTTTGGATATGGTATATTGATGATTGAAAAGTTGTTGATTGAATTTTTAAAAGAAAATGATACGCTCGTAAGCGTGGCCACCTCCAGTTACAGAGGAAACTCTGGCGAAATTTTTCCAGAAAATAACACTTAGAAATATTTTGTGACAATTGTTATGAATATATTTTAACTTGTTTTCCAAATAAAATTCGCCATGATTTTTATTACAAAATTACCAAGTGTCGGAGGTGGATTTTCGTAAATAAAACTTGTTAAATATATATTTCATACTAAAACACTTGTGTGATTTTATGATTATCTTGTGAACTATATATTATTTTTAGAGTAAAAATAATATAACCTGGAAAATATCATGAAGTTACGACCTCCAAAATAATACCAACGCCTTTACAAATAAATATCTAAGTTACACCGGTATTATTATTACCACCCGAACTTTAAACGTAACTTATGTATTTTCAGAAAATACTCTTAAATGCGTGTTTTGACAAAGTATTATTTTGGAATTTGTAAGGAATAAAATATAATATTTTTGGGAAAAATATGTATATTTTGGAGATAGAATATTTTGGACAAATGAATTAAAATATATTTTATTAAGTGAGACTTAATAATATATTCCTGAAGTTAGAAAAACGCACATGTATTAAAACCCCCATCCTTGGGAAGGAACATATTTATACAAAATAATTAAGAAGTGTAAATACGAAATAGTTGCCTAACTATTTCCCAAAAACGTTAAACCTTAAGCCAAGGCACGGCCGTCCGTCTAATAGAAGTTAGTACGTGTAGGTCGTCACGCAGCAGGTTGATTGGGATTTACTATTTCGAGACGCACTTCTGTGAGTTCATGTCCCCCTTTTCTCTTAACTGTTTTCAGTTTTTATACTGCGGGGGTGAAATACATGTTACTATGATTACGAATACTTTCTAAATGGTATGGTTAGCGTAAGGAGGGTTACTACTTAGATCATGTGAGTAGGTAGGCGGGAACTGGAGGCCATTAATCCTCATTGTAGGACCGAGGGTCATTAGCGGTAGATCTATCTGGGTGTAGCGAGCCCAGCCCCAGGCCCAACAGAACAGACCTCGGGGTGACTTTGAGCCCGACACAAAAATCTGCTAGGTTTGAGTCTTCCTACTGCACTTCACACATATCAATGGCCTTGCAAACCATTGGTGATCTCTTTATTTCCTTATTTGCTACATACCAGGGATTTTCATATTACAAAGGTTTTACATACTCACATTAAATGAACTCGCTCAACATTTTTGTTGATTTTTCCAACTTACATGTATTTCAGGGAATTAGGGATCTGGCGAGGTATGCTACGTTCTCACGCTGCGTAAGGGAAATGAGGTCATCAAAGTTTAGGGGTTGTGGCTTTTACCTGGACGAGTCACAAGTCTTAAACTGTGTCTATTTCATGTTTGTGGTTGTGTTTTATGAACAATATTTTTATTTTGTTATGTTGTAATCCCGTTGCATGTGTCGACGTTTTAAACAACGTTGTGGTACTTTTATTTTAAAACATGAATCTATGGATGATCATCATGGTTTTACTTTCATATAGCTTTGTTGTGATTAAGCTATGGTATTAAGAAGTCACACCAAATTAACCCACGCTTCCGTAAAGCCAGGGTGTGACAGCTTGGTATTAGAGCTTTGATCATAGTGAACTAGGATTCCTTCTCGAGTCTAGACTATGATCACTAGGGCTCTCATGAAAACAATTTTTTTACATTGCATACATTACGTCCAGATCCCAGGTACAAAACATTTTAAAAAAAAACAAAAGTTGAGCATCTTTTTCTTAAAAAGTTATAGTTGGTCGGGAGACCAGGGGTTCAGTCAGGGAGACTGAGGGGGTTCAGCCGGGTGGCTGGGGAGATTCAGCCGGGTGGCTAGGGAGGTTCAGCCGGGTGGCTGGGGAGGTTCTGGTCGGGGGACCAGGGAGTTAGTCTGAGAGACTAGGAAGTTCAGTCTGAGAGACTGGGAGGTTAGTCTAGTGGGACTAGAGAGTTCAGTCTGAGAGGCTGGGAAGGTAGTCTGGGAGACTAGGAGGTTCAGTCTGGGAGGCTGGGAGGTTAGACTAGTGGGACTAGGAGAACTATTTGATTGCTTATCGGTGACTAACATGTTTATCTGACTATATGATTGACTATTTGTGCATATGTGTGTTTGTGTTACAGACGTCACGCCTTCATCTGGTACTGGAGAGTCAGACACTACAGATCCCATGGCCGTAGTATCAGACGACATAATTTCATCAGAGCACGAGGTGTATACTTCAGATACTACCAGCACGAACAATGACGACTTACAGTCCTTTGCGCTGCCTGATGTCGTAGCAGAGCCTGCTGATGGCCATCTCGCTGGGGACTTACCACTCGTGGTGATCCCTGCTCCTGTGCCCCTTGCCGCTTACCCTATTATTGATATGCCCCTCGGCGTAGTCTCTGACGATGATGTTGATCAATTTGAGGAGGATCCACTTGAGGGCGAGGCCCATATTGCTGCTGGTGATATCCTACTTCTTGCTGATGCTCCTGCAGAGGAGGCACCCGTTCATTCACCTGTTTCCAGACTCCTTTGAGTCTCTGGCATCTGCACCTTCGTACACGCAGGGAGTGCAGCACCATTCGCACGACACAGACCCTGATATGGCGCCATCCGCTGCACCTGCACCTGCCGATAGCTTTGAGTTCAATCATGATGTTGATGATGATTCAGATCCTGTTTTTCCACCTGGTTTTGATCCAGACCGTGATATCGAGTTTGTACACTTAGACCAGCCTTTGGAGGATCCTGTAGCCCCTGTCGACCCTATGTTTGCTGATCCAGCTGATTTTGAGATGGAGTTTGTTGATCCGGAGCCTGCTGTGGCCCCTGAGCCAGTTGTTGCTCCTGACCCCGCGTTAGAGCATGACCCTGTTCATGCCAATGCACCTGTTGATGCTCCTTTCATTGATGACATACCTGCTGATGATCATCCTGTTGTTGCTCCGCCATTGGTGGATGATCATGTTGCTGTTGATGCTCATGTTGATGCTCCACTTTTGTTAGAGGATCCTGATGTCGCACCACATCCTGATCCTATGCCAGTGATGTTAGACCATGCACCTTTTGCGACCCATATTGATCCACGATACGCTCACACCCACAATGGGTGGATAGACGATGATGATGATTTCCCACCTTTCGTGGTACCTGTTACACCACCTGTAGCCCCCGTTTCAGCCCCTGTTTCAATTCCTATTGATGTTCCTTTGCATCCCGTACACACCACAGATGTTCACCGCACCGACTTACCTGTCACGTTTCTTCAAGACATACCTCCACCACGTCCTGGAGAGGGCTCATCTCGACAGCCTTTTGGTCATACACCTTTCATGTCAGGAGGAGATCAGTTTGTACCTCAGATTTCTCATCCTACTGTTGTTCCCACTGTTGCACCATTTACTGTACCATCCTTCGCTCCATCTGGTGAGCCGTTCCTTTGGACTACGCCCCCCATTATGCCACCATCTGATCCGTACCATCCATACCACATGGGGTATTCTACGGAGGATGTTCTCAGATCTTTCATGATACAGCAGGACGCGCTGACCCGTCACGTACAGGAGCTGGAGAGAGCTCAGCGACTCCCGTGCCAGTGCCAGACTCCACCTGCAGTATCACACCCTCCACGTCCACTTTCACCCGATTCTGCCGCTCGCTTTTGGACTCCTGAACAGCAGATAGCCTACTTGTTGCGCTCTCATCGCGCTATAGAGGAGGACTGGCTCCATATGCGACGTTTACTCTTTTCTCATTTTCCCCCTCCTCCACCGCCATCAGCCTAGGCCTTTTTGTACGACACGGGTAGACTTTTGATAAGAGGACCGCGATTGTGCAGACTACACAGCCTTTTTGGAGACCGCATTTTTTATGATTATGACTTTTGATGTTTTGTATATTGGATGTTGTTGACACTGACTAGATAGTTTGGACTAGGGTGATGTAGCCCATAGTCATTGATGATGTACGATACAGTCATGTACTTGTAAACCTTACATTATGGTCTCGATTTATAACAACGCAATCGCAGTATTCTCATTATATGTGATGTTTGATTGATTGTATATGTTCTATAACATGAGATGTTATGTGTTGATATTGTTGTAACATACGTACACTTTACTTACTATGACCTGACCTACGTGAACACATCTTTTAGAAGATGCCTCCAAGACACCAGACGCGTATGCCTGCCAATGAGGCAGAACTTCAAGGAATCATTGTTGCCGCCATAGCACAGTATGCAGCCTTACAAGGAGGAACCAGTGGAAGTAATTCGAACAACAACGGCAATAACAATCCACCCCATGGTAATGTTAAGTCGTTGAGACATGCTACGATACATTTGGATATTTATAGCACGTTCGCTAATGCCATTTGTATGTTCTAACGTATGTGCAGGGTGCATGTACAAGCAGTTCCTTGACTGCAAGCCCGTGAACTTTGACGGCACCAGAGGTGCTGTTGCTTTTGTAAGATGGGCAGAAAAGATGGAATCTATTCTCAGAATGAGCAAGTGCGCTCCAGGCCAACAAGTTACCTACATTTCTGGGCTATTTTTGGACGGAGCCCTGTCCTGGTGGAACTTACAAGTTCAAACTCTTGGTGAAGCCGCAACTTATGCGATGACGTGGAATGAGCTAAAAGAGCTCATGCGAAGGAAGTATTGCTCACGCACTGAGATTCAAAAGTTGGAGACTGAGTTTTGGCATCTGAAAATGGAAGGACCCAAGATTGCTGAGTACGTTCACAGATTCCACGATTTGTCTCATGTGGTACCTTATATGGTTACACCGGAATTCAAACGAATCGAGCGCTTTATTTGGGGTTTAGCTCCACAGATCATGAGTATGCTCACTACTTCCAAGCTTGCAACAATCACAGAGGCCATCGATCTGAGCGTGACTCTTACTGAGGAGGCTATCCATTTAAACCAGTTTTCAAATGTTGAGCCAAAGAAGAAGGAGACTCACGTAGAATCATCTGGCGAGAACAAAAGGAAGTTCTCGAACTTCAAGCAGGGCACAAGCAGTGCTGGCAAGAAAGGAGAATCAAGCACACCGGTCCAAGCTGCAACTGGTGCTGGGAAGAAAGGAAAAGGTTATATGGGTTCGCTGCCCAAGTGTAACTCCTACCAACGTCATCATTCTGGCCGGTGTGGGCCAAAAGTATGTGAAGCTTGCGGAAAGGTTGGCCACCTGAAGGATACTTGCTGGGCGAGTGCTGGCCGGGGAGGCCAAGGAGGTTTTGGAAATAGGAACAATAATCGTGGTGGCAATGGAAATCGTTCGCAAGGGAACAATGGAGGAAATGGAAATCGAGGGAACAATGCAAATCAAGCTGGGGATGTGGATCGAAATCAGAACAATACACAAGCTGGGAATGGAGGTGGTAATGGGCAGAAACTTGGTTGTTTTAACTGTGGTGGCATTGGGCATTTTAAGAGAAACTGCCCAGGATTGAATCAAGTACGCGGGAGAGTGTTTAACATTGAGGCACGGGAAGCGTGCCAGGATCCTGATGTTGTTACTGGTACGTTCCCTATAAACCAACGCTTTGCATCCGTTTTGTTTGATACTGGTGCCGACTATAGCTTCGTGTCGTTAGAATTTAAGAATATGCTTGGGTTAGCCGCTAGTAAATTAGATATCATGTACTCAATTGAACTAGCTAATGGAAATCTAGTTGAAGCTAATGAAGTTGTCAGAGGTTGTGTAATCGAGTTGGGAGAGCGTGAGTTTACCGTAGATCAACTACCAGTCAAGTTGGGAAGCTTCGACGTGGTAGTAGGGATGGATTGGTTATCGAGCAACAAGGCTGAGATTGTTTGCCACGAAAAGGTCATTCACATCCAAACAGAAGATGGAGAAACGATCGTAGTTCATGGGGAGAAGCATGATACGCCTTTAAGAATCATCAGCTGCCTGAAAGCGCGAAAGTGTTTACAGAAAGGATGTGTTGCCTTCCTGGCACACATCGTGGATAAGAAAGCCGCTGAGCCAAAGATCGAAGACATCCCTGTCGTGAGGGAATATCCTGAAGTCTTTCCAGAGGACTTGCCAGGATTGCCACCCCAAAGGCAAGTGGAGTTCCGTATCAACTTAGTTCCAGGCGCCGCGCCTGTGGCTAAGGCACCTTATCGACTTGCCCCGTCTGAGATGCAGGAGTTGTCGACACAACTTCAAGAGTTGTTAGACAAGGGATTCATCAAACCAAGCTTCTCACCTTGGGGAGCTCCGGTTCTGTTTGTCAAGAAGAAAGACGGTAGTTTTCGTATGTGCATCGACTACCAGGAATTGAACAAGTTGACTATCAAAAATAGATATCCTCTGCCAAGGATTGATGATCTATTCGATCAGCTACAAGGTTCAAGCTACTACTCGAAGATCGATTTGCGATCAGGTTACCAGTAGCTGAGAATACAAGAGGAAAGTATTCCGAAAATAACATTTAGGACTCGCTACGGACATTACGAGTTCCTAGTTATGCCGTTTGGGTTGACAAACGCACCTGCAGTTTTTATGGATTTGATGAACCGAGTCTGCAAGCCATACTTGGATAATTCGTGATTGTGTTCATAGACGACATTCTGATTTACTCGAAGACGAAGAATGAACACGAACAGCATTTAAGAGCCATTTTGGAGTTGCTGAAAAAGGAAAAGTTGTATGCCAAATTCTCAAAGTGCGAGTTTTGGTTACGCGAAGTCCAATTCCATGGACATGTGGTGAATGGAGATGGGATTCATGTGGACCCCACAAAGATTGAGGCGATAAAGAATTGGGAGACTCCAAAGACGCCAACCGACATTCAACAATTCTTAGGTTTGGCTGGGTATTATCGAAGATTTATTGGGGATTTTTCAAAAATTGCTCAACCATTGAATTTCCTCACGCAAAAAGACAAGAAGTTTGATTGGGGAATCAAACAGGAAGAAGCGTTTCAACTATTGAAAGACAAGCTCTGCAATGCGCCGATCTTAGCGCTACTAGAGGGAACTAATGATTTTGTGGTATATTGTGACGCTTCGCGTCAAGGATTGGGTTGCCTGTTGATGCAACGCTAGAAAGTTATAGCTTACGCTTCGCGCCAATTGAAGGTACATGAAAAGAACTATACCACGCATGATCTGGAGCTAGGCGCAGTGGTATTTGCGTTGAAGATCTAGAGACACTATTTATATGGTACAAAGTGTACAATCTTTACAGATCATAAAAGTCTGCAACACATATTCGACCAGAAAGAGCTGAATATGAGACAAAGACGTTGGGTCGAATTATTGAACGATTACGACTGCGAGATCAAGTACCATCTAGGGAAGGCGAATGTGGTTGCCGATGCCCTGAGTCAAAAAGAGAGGATTAAGCCCATAAGGGTTAGGGCTTTGGAGATGATTATCCAAACAGATCTTTCCCTGCGCATTCTGTCGCGCAGAAAGAGGCGCTGAAAGAAAGAAACATTGAAGAAGAATATCTCCGTGGGATGGAGAAGCAGTTAATACCAAACGAGGAAGGGACGTTATGCTTCATGAAAAGGATTTGGGTTCCTCTGTTTGGTGGTTTGAGAAAAGTTATTTTTGATGAAGCTCACAAATCACGGTACTCTATCCATCCAGGAGCGGATAAGATGTACCAGGACCTTAAGGATTATATTGGTGGCCTAGGATGAAAGGTGACGTTGCTGTTTATGTTAGCAAATGTTTGACGTGCGCCAAGGTAAAAGCTGAATACCAGAAGCCTTCGGGACTTCTGCAACAACCTGAGATTCCCAAGTGGAAATGGGAACAAATTTCAATGGATTTCATAACAAAGTTGCCAAGAACGCCAAGAGGTCATGACACTATTTGGGTATAGTGGACCGATTAACGAAATCTGCGCATTTCTTACCCATCAGAGAGAAAGATAACACGAGCAAGTTGGCTGAGATATACATGAGAGAAATCGTTGCACGTCATGGAGTGCCTCTCTCGATCATCTCTGATAGAGACGGAAGGTTTGTGTCAAGGATTTGGCAGTCCTTTCAAGAACCATTCGGATCTCAGTTGAATCTGAGTACCACTTTTCACCCGCAAACGGATGGCCAGAGCGAGAGAACTATTCAGAAATTGGAAGATATGCTGAGAGCATGTGTTATGGATTTGGGTGGTAGCTGGGATAAACATTTACCATTGGTCGAATTTTCGTACAACAACAGCTACCACACCAGGATTGGAGCCGCGCCATTTGAAGCTCTATATGGCCGCAAGTGCAGATCACCGCTTTGTTGGTCTGATGCAGGTGATAGACAATTGGTTGGTCCTGATGTGGTCCAAGAAACCACAGATAAAATTGCACAGATCCGAGATCGCATCAAGGCGGCTCGCGATCGACAAAAATGCTACGCGGATAGAAGAAGGAAACCTCTGGAGTTTGAGGTAGGAGACATGGTTTTGTTAAAGGTATCACCCTGGAAGGGTGTGGCACACTTCGGGAAGCGTGGGAAGTTAAATCCGCGATATATTGCTCCATTTAAGATTCTAGAAAGAATTGGTTTAGTAGCATACAAGTTGGACTTACCTGCCGAACTGAATGGTGTTCATGATACATTTCATGTATCAAATTTGAAAAAGACTCCAACGCAAGAAACTGTTGTCATTCCCACATACGAGATTCATATCGACGACACGCTCCATTTTGTCGAAGAACCGGTTGAGGTTACAGATTGGAAGATAAACAAAACCCGCAGGAGCAGTGTCAAACTCGTTAAGGTTCGTTGGAATGCAAGACACGGTCCAGAATACACCTGGGAGCGTGAGGACCGAATGAAAGAAAAATACCCTCACTTGTTTCCTAAGACCCCTGCAACTAGAAGCAGAACCTAAAATTTCGGGATGAAATTTTTCTAACGGGGGGAGAATGTGACAACCCTCACCAAAACAGGTATCCGTATGAATTAATTAATATTAAATTAATGCTTAATTCATGTGCTTGCTTACTGTTGTGATTAAACTGCTACTTGAATTATGATACCTACATATACACGCATCATACTTTATTGCTGTCACTTCATTATTTACACAGAACTATAGTGACAAACTTGATGCACGAAAACACAGTAGCACAATGAACGGATAACCCAGTAACATGCTGACATAGCCAGCACTAGACAGACACTGTCTCTGAGGCCATTATGAGCGGGGGTTAGATCACTACACTAGTAGGGAGTGTAGAGAGGTGAGGATTGTAGCATTGCGTCACTAGGTGATAGTTACAGTGACCGGATGTGCCTAAAACATGCTCTAACTACAAAATCCTGCACTTTATTACAAAATTCAGCATTTAAGTTAACTAGTAAAGTGCAAAAAATTGGGAAAATAATACTAGACACTTTCCAAAGTGTCGGGAATTCTTTGTGTCACTAAAACTAATATTAAAGACACTCCAAATGCTTAATTATCACTTTAACGGATTAATATCCAACCGAACAACCGGACTTTACCCGAAACATAAAAATATTGTCAATGCCATTGTTTTCCTTTTCTGAGCTAGTTAGGGTCCCCGAACACCCTAACACCCGTTATAATACACTACACATTAATAACTAACTTAAATCCCTAACTAACCTAACTAGTACTTAACCATATCAGTGAAATGAAACTAAATACCCCCCCCCCATGATCCGATCGGTTCCCTCATGTGGGACACACTCCACAATTTTTGAATATTTTATTTGGCTTGTCTAATATCTTGGTAACATTTTACGTAATGGTTAATGAAAATGGATGGTCTATAAGAAGGTTTAGGAGGTAATAACGTTTCATTCTCACCAACACTTAAACAAAAACTACTCTCCCTCTCCTCTCCTTACAATCGGCCGAAACCAACACCCCACATCCACCCATCAATCAAATCTTGTTCACTCATTCTACGTACATACCAAGGTGCTAGAGATCATACAAGGAGACCCGGTACTTTCGGAATCTCAAGAACCTCACTACGTTGCTTTTATCCACCTTGTTTTCGCTTTGATTCTTCCCTAGCCTTGGGCTAGTTGTAAGTGCTTCTAAACACTTCCTTGTTCATGTTTAAAGTGGTTAATAAGAGATTTAACGGTTAAAACTCAAGAACATGCGAAAACAAAACTAAAAGTCTTGAATGAAAGATGAACAAGATGGTTAAAAAAAAGCTAGTGGTGTAAAACTTATGAATCTTGTTTAGCTATGATTATTTTATGTTGTTTGATGCTAGTAGTGGAACGGATCGTCATCTAACCATGCTAGATCATGTTCACGGAACATGAACTAGCAATATGTTAAGTGTAGAAGATACAAGATGACAAACCCTTCCTTACTTGAACATGAACTTGTGTAAAAGTGATTTTTCTTGGAAAATAGAGTTCTAAACTAGTAGATCTAAAGATCTACAAGTGGTATTTTCAAAGAACCAAGTGTAAGATGCAAATCATGTTTAAAAGCCGGATCTTTCATGAACTAAAAGCATTTTTGTGAACAAACAAGTGTGTAAACACTTGTGGGACAAAAGGATTTAAGAAAGAAATATTTTCGTAATTTTTGACTCAGAAGTTGTAAAATTGCATATTCTTTAAAAATAAAGTTTTCAAGAAACTGATTTCATTTTTAAAGATGAAAAGATCTACTAAATATGTTATAAATTTACTACATACTTTTACACAACTTACAAGTTCATTTGTTTGCGATTTATGCTTATTTTTGACTAGTTTGATGTTTGGATATGGTATATTGATGATTGCCAGTTCCAATGATTTAAGCACGGGGCGTGTTCAGCGGGCATGGCCCGTGCTGAGTTCTGCAGAAACTGAAAAACTAAGAAAATCCTAAAAAAATTAAAAAGAAATAAAAAAAATGATTAAGCCGTTGATTCCTAACTTTCTTAAAATCTTTGTGTCCCCGGCAACGGCGCCAAAAACTTGATGCGTGTTAGTGTGTATATATTTTAGGTATATATTTTAAGCCCTTTTTACATTTTTTAGCCAAGTTTTAAATTTATAAAACACGATATTCACTAACACTAAACACACATATGGGCAAGTGCACCCATCGTGCACGTACTATAGTGTTGGTAAGATACCGAGGTCGTCCAAGGACACAAGAGCTTTTAGTACCGGTTTATCCTCAACGTCTAATCAAATCAAAATGTTAGAAAAAGATTTTAAACTAAGAAAATTAAACTAACTAAAATGCTGAAAAATAAAATAAAAATAAAAACAGATAGACAAGATGAATCACTTGGATTTGACTCGTGTGTTAGTGTAACCTTTGATTATTTTCGCACTTTTGCACTTGTTTAAGAGATTATCTTAGTTATTGTAGTAGGCCCCTCTTTTGAAGGTGACGTTACCCTCAACCCAGTAGTTTGAGTCAGCAAGGATACAATCCTAAAGGGTCGGATTATTGAAAGATAATTAATTAAGTTATTAATGCATAATGTGGTAGGCCCCTCTTTTGAAGGTGACGTTACCCTCAGCTAAGTAGTCTGAGTCAGCAGGGATATAGTCCTAAGTAGCTGGGTTAAAGTTTTAATAGTAGTTTAACTTATGAGGGGATCAAAGAGTTTGGACCCCCACCATCCAATACCTTTGGATATTGAAGGAGGTCCTACTAAATTTGACCCAGGTCCTTTGCAGGATCTATACACTGAACAATGGCAAGACTCTTACCAAACCGTTCCCTTAACACCCGACCAGGTAGCCAACATACCTCCATATAGACCGTGGAGATATGAATGGTGAAAATATTTTATTTTATATAGACAGTAAAATAATGCCAAGACACCACGGACAAACGATAAGGAAGAATCACCTTCAACATAAGAAACTAGTAATTAAAGTAACTAATACAAAACCAATTAAAAAGTGCAAAAGATTAAAAATAAAAAGTATTACACTAAACACTTGTCTTCACCAAGTGATGTAAGAGACTTAGGCAAACATGGCCTTTGATTGTCAAGAACTCTTACGATCAATCTTGGATCCCGAGACGACTCACACACTCTATGATGGACAATGGATGATGGTGGTGGATGATGGTGTTGTGATGGTGGTGGGTGGTGGGTGAAGTGTGAGAGAGGTGGTGTGCCAAGGGATGAGTTGAAATGGCTCCAAGCACTCCTATTTATAGGCTGAACAGAAGCCTGGGCACGGCCCCGTGTCCGCTGGGCACGGCCCCGTGCCTGTCTGACACTCTCTCTCTTCATTAATTGTAATTCGCAACTACAATAAATGCGCCTGCAGCACTCTGACCACGCCCCCGTGTCCGCTGGGCACGGCCCCGTGGTGGGCAGTAGAAGCTTCTATAGGTTTGTCTTTTTTGCTGCTTCTTGGGCACGGTCCCGTGCTCGCTGAGCACGGGGCGTGTTTAGTCTTCTGACTTCTTTGTTTTGCTTGGGAAGATGCTGTCGGGAGGGTCGGCATATCACTTTTGTTCCTTTTCTTGTAATTATGTTAGATTTTGCTGTCTTTTTGCTTCTTTTGTTATTTTGAGCTCATTTAATCCTGAAAATACAAAAGGAAGACAATAGCACACTTTTTCCAACATTAGTACTAAAAAAGGGTTAGTTTTAAGCCATTATTGATGTAATTTATATGTTGTATTTTGTGCACATCAAATACCCCCACACTTGAATCTTTGCTTGTCCTCAAGCAAAACTCTTTATAATGTGGCTTTATTCACTCCCAAATGGAATGGGTAGAATAGAAGATTTTTGGACTTGTCATAGAGTGTCGGGATTTTCCAAGATCGTTTAGGTTTTTTTTTATTTATTTACAATCCTATTCGTCATGATTTATTAAAAACATTTTATAAGAGAAATTATTTATTAAGGCATAACATACCTCTTTAAAATTCCATTTATATACAAGTTCACATACCTCACGGGGGAAATCACTCACACTCGGCCGAAGGTGTATTTTTAGTGAATCACTCGAGAGCGGCATGGAACTTACTCCTACCATAAGCTTGCCAAGCAATCAGTCCTCCTCATTTTTTTTTGGGTAAAGGGTTACCCCGGTGATTTTTATAAATATCAACAAAAAACAAGTAGAAGGCTGAAAATACCCTCTAGTTCTCTTAGTGGCATACCACTAAAGAGTTCAACACAAAAACCAAAACCACAACCAATTACATCAAAAACACATAAAACATTGGTCTTCAATCGTCATCCAAGAAATCTTCCTTATCCATCTTCCACTCCTCCTTTTTAACTTTATACCTTTGTAAATATCAAGAGGACTTTTTGGGTGAAGGGTTAGGCTTGGGCTAAAGGTGGGTGGTTGGTTTAGTGGTTAGTGGAAAAGGGCAAAAGGCGTAAAAAGCGTCGGTTTTCGTAAAACATTTGGTTTTTGAGACTTTTTATTTTTAATGAAGTATTTATTCAAACAAGCCTTTGTTTGAGGAGCTTGGTTTGTTTATTTCCAACCTCATCATCATATTGTATTCTCGGAAGTCACACGAAAACCGAGCTTTGTTACTAAAATAAAGGGTTAAAAATGAAAAAGGGGTTTTGGTGGGTAAAAGGGTTTTGGGTTAAGAAATGAAAAGGTTTAAGCTCAAAGGGGTTAACTATGGGGAACTTTTGGGTAGGTGAAAAAAATGAAAATAATGGTGTTGAAAGAAAAAGGGGTTAGTCCTAATGCCTCCATCATTTACTTACTTGGGTTTAAGTTGGTAAGGATCGGGAATGAATTGTCGTGGCAAGTTCTAGAGTCGTAAGAACCAAGCGGCTATTCACACAAGAAACGAAAAATGAGTATTTAGTGTAAAGATGTATATTTGTATGCTCAATAAAGGCTCAAAACTCACTTTTGTGGGAATGGGTTTTTATGTGATCAAGTATATATAATCAAATTTTAACTAAGCTTGTCATGCCGTTTCATAATTTTCTTATGTTGGTTCTTTTTATCACGACGCTATTGGTTGTAAACTTATAAAAATATAACCTTGTTAGACTTTGAATTCCCAACTTAGACTTAGACAAATAAAAAAAATTGAAAATTTTTGAAAAAAAGTTTGGGGTGATTAGCGGTTCCAATAGAGTTTTGTGTAAGGCTGGTTATTAGGACTTGCAAAATTCAAGATTTTAGCATCCCCCCCCCCCCACACTTAGTTTACACATTGTCCTCAATGTGTCCCAAAAATAAGTTTTTGGGTTGATTGAATGTGTAAAATGGTGTTAAAAGCAAAATTTTATGTTACTGGCAGTCTGGACACGGCCCCGTGTTCAGGTGCCAGTAACAAAAATTAAAGATAAGAAACAGAAGCCTGGACACGGGGGCGTGTTCAGCGAACACGGCCCGTGTCCAGTTACCTGAACTGCGCAATTTTCTGCAGGATGTTCAGCACGGGGCCATGTTGGCTTGACACGGCCCATGCTGAGCTTACTGTAATGAAGAAATTGTTGTCAGATGGCCCTGTTTTCGTGCATGGGCCTATGTTTCTCGTTTCCCTTGTTATCCTTGACCATCCCGAGTGTGTTTTATTATAACACCATCCAAACCTTAAAACCATCATTTCATTAAAAACCATAGAGAGATACATAGTCCTAAAATGCTACTAAGTTTGATAAGCAAGCACATGAAGCATAAACCATGGAGTTCTAGCCTACAAGTTATTTTAATTAGCAAAATTTCTAAGAAGCTAATAGTCTTGGTTGGATGTGGCTTTATAGAACTCCTTCTTCCGGGCATGGACTCCTCATATGTCGGCTAGCCACTCCTCTATCTCCCTTGGGAGGAGAAAAGAGGGCTCGTTAGCGTTGGTTTGAGGAGTTGCGACTTCCACAGGGATTTCTTGTAGATGCTCAAGGGGAGGTTCCGCTGGAATGTCGTCCCACCCGGTAGGGTTGTTTACTCCAAGTGCTAGGTTCCAATCCTCTTGAGGGAGGACGGGTTCCATTGGAGGTGTTACAAGAATATTTAACCTCTGGTGCAAGAGGTTAATTTCTTGAAAGCTATTCTCCAGCCCCACCGTAAGATAGTTGATACGGTCAATTAGGACCTCCTCTACTGAAGTCATTTCATCGAGAGCTTCCCTTAACGCTATGACATAGTGTACAATTGTAGCCTCAATGGAAGGCCTTCTCCCTCTTCGACTGTTTGATGAATGCACGGAAGATGTCTCGCTGTTTTCGCTTGACATTCTGTGAAAATAAACTGAAAATAGCTTATTTTGCTGAAACAGTGGTTTGGACACGGCCCCGTGCTCAATGAGCATGACCCTGTGTTCAACTTTCTGCAGAATTTTGAGACAAGGAATCTTGAAGTTCCAAGTTATTTTCTTAACTTGTGAAGCTTTTTTGAACAAAAGTAACTTAAAACAATGTTATACAACTTATTTTTACCAAGATTCTTTGAACAAAACTCAATAATCCTTGCCATAAAGCTTGAAACTTCAAACTTTAATGGAGGTTTTTGGAGAAAGAGGAAGAAGAAGGAAATGGATAAAAGAGGAAAGGACAAGATGGTTGTTGAACATTATTTTAGAACATACCTAGGATGGTAGGAGAGAAGATTCCTTCAAATCTTTGTCCCTGGATGGTCCAAATGTGCAGAATTCTTGGCTGCATTTATAGAAAACGACAGCGTGCTGGACACGGCCCCGTGTCGGCTGGTCACGGCCCCGTGTGCAGGCAAGGTTCTGACACAGTTTGTCCGTATTATGACGTAAGGTCAGGAGGGAATCTTTTTGGTGGGCACGGGGACGTGTTGGCTGGACACGGCCCCGTGTCGGAGAACTGATTATGAAGTTTGTCTATTTACTAAGGAACTTATTTACATCGGGTGGTTCCTTACTGGTTGGAACAACCCCAAAGTGCCTAAGGTACCTTAATTGCTCTAGACTAAGACGAGAACGCAAGAGGTTGTCGGTGAGGGTAATTCCTATGTTTATTGTAGGTGGACAAGTCCAACCCTTTTCCGGTCTCTCGTTAAAGAAGGTATATGCCGAATCGCTCAGGTCTATGTATGCACCGAACGAAGTCGATGGAGAGTCCTTCACGGCACAATCGGCACAGGACGACTATTGTCCAAGTCTTTGCTAGAGTTGAAGGTAAGATCGGAAACAACGAGGTTGTTTTCATGCGACTCCAACAATTCTTCTTGGTCATCTTCTTGGGATGAATCAATGAAATCCTTCCTAAGCTCTTTTAACCAATTAAGAATTAGATTTTCTAATTGAATTAACTCGTCAAGGAGCATTTCTCCTAGAATATCCGGTTGGGCGCATTCGAGGGAGAGATAGTGATTATTTTTACTTTCGCCCCTCTTAAGTTTATAAGGAGACGATGGGTCTATATAGTGGGGCTTATAATTTAGAAAATAACATTCTAATTCTTTATGGTTGCCACCACATAATCAACACCACGTACCATAAGAGTGCCAAAAGTAAAAAGAATTACCATCACTCATGTTTGTGTCAGAAATTACCAACCGTCGGGATCTAACGGTTCTGTTTTCAGTAACTGAATCTTGGGCACGGGGGCGTGTTGAGTAAGCACGGCCCCGTGTTCAGCTTACTGTCTGACTTAAAACAAGATTGCCAGTTCCAATGATTTGAGCACGGGGCGTGTTCGGCGGGCACGGCCCGTGCTGAGTTTTGCAGAAGCTGAAAAACTAAGAAAATCCTACAAAAATTAAAAAGAAATAAAAAAAATGATTAAGCCGTTGATTCCTAACTTTCTTAAAATCCTTGTGTCCCCGGCAACGGCGCCAAAAACTTGATGCGTGTTAGTATGTATCTATTTTAGGTATATATTTTAAGCCCTTTTTACACTTTTTAGCCAAGTTTTAAATTTATAAAACACGATATTTACTAACACTAAACACACATATGGGCAAGTGCACCCATCGTGGACGTAGTATAGTGTTGGTAAGATACCGAGGTCGTCCAAGGACACAAGAGCTTTTAGTACCGGTTTATCCTCAACGTCTAATCAAATCAAAATGTTAGAAAAAGATTTTAAACTAAGAAAATTAAACTAACTAAAATGCTGAAAAATAAAATAAAAATAAAAACAGATAGACAAAAGATGAATCACTTGGATCTGACTCGTGTGTTAGTGTAACCTTTGATTATTTTCGCACTTTTGCACTTGTTTAAAAGATTATCTTAGTTATTGTAGTAGGCCCCTCTTTTGAAGGTGACGTTACCCTCAACCCAGTAGTTTGAGTCAGCAAGGATACAATCCTAAAGGGTCGGATTATTGAAAAAGATAATTAATTAAGTTATTAATGCATAATGTGGTAGGCCCCTCTTTTGAAGGTGACGTTACCCTTTGCTAAGTAGTCTGAGTCAGCAGGGATACAGTCCTAAGTAGCTGGGTTAAAGTTTTAATAGTAGTTTAACTTAAGAGGGGATCAAAGAGTTTGGACGCCCGCCATCCAATACCTTTGGGTATTGAAGGAGGTCCTACTAAATTTGACCCAGGTCCTTTGCAGGATCTATACAATGAACAATGGCAAGACTCTTACCAAATCGTTCCCTTAACCCTCGACCAGGTAGCCAACATACCTCCATATAGACCGTGGAGATATGAATGGTGAAAATATTTTATTTTATATAGACAGTAAAATAATGCCAAGACACCACGGACAAACGATAAGGAAGAATCACCTTCAACATAAGAAACTAGTAATTAAAGTCATTAATACAAAACCAATTAAAAAGTGCAAAAGATTAAAAATAAAAAGTATTACACTAAACACGTGTCTTCACCAAGTGATGTAAGAGACTTAGGCAAACATGGCCTTTGATTGTCAAGAACTCTTATAATCAATCTTGGATCCCGAGACGACTCACACACTTTATGATGGACAATGGATGATGGTGGTGGATGATGGTGTTGTGATGGTGGTGGGTGGTGGGTGAAGTGTGAGAGAGGTGGTGTGCCAAGGGATGAGTTGATATGGCTCCAAGCACTCCTATTTATAGGCTGAACAGAAGCCTGGGCACGGCCCTGTGTCTGTCTGACACTCTCTCTCTTCATTAATTGTAATTCGCAATTACAATAAATGCGCCTGTAGCACTCTGACCACGCCTCCGTGTCCGCTGGGCACGGCCCCGTGGTGGGCAGTAGAAGCTTCTATAGGTTTGTCTTTTCTGCTACTTCTTGGGCACGGCCCCGTGCTCGCTGAGCACGGGGCGTGTTCAGTGTTCTGACTTCTTTGTTTTGCTTGGGAAGATGCTGTCGGGAGGGTCGGCATATCACTTTTGTTCCTTTTCTTGTAATTATGTTAGATTTTGTTGTCTTTTTGCTTCTTTTGTCATTTTGAGCTCATTTAATCCTGAAAATACAAAAGGAAGACAAAAGCACACTTTTTCCAACATTAGTACTAAAAAAGAGTTAGTTTTAAGCCATTATTGATGTAATTTATATGTTGCATTTTGTGCACATCATAAGCGTGGCCACCTCCAGTTACAGAGGAAACTCTGGCGAAATTTTTCCAGAAAATAACACTTCGAAATATTTTGTGACAATTGTTATGAATATGTTTTAACTTGTTTTCCAAATAAAATTCGCCATGATTTTTATTACAAAATTACCAAGTGTCGGAGGTGGATTTTCGTAAATAAAACTTGTTAAATATATATTTTGAATATATATTTCATAGTAAAACACTTGTGTGATTTTATGATTATCTTGTGAACTATATATTATTTTTAGAGTAAAAATAATATAACCTGGAAAATATCTTGAAGTTACGACCTCCAAAATAATACCAACATATTTACAAATAAATATCTATGTTACACCGACATTATTATTACCACCCGAACTTTAAATGTAACTTATGTATTTTCAGAAAATACTCTTAAATGCGTGTTTTGACAAAGTATTATTTTGGAATTTGTAACGAATAAAATATAACATTTTTGGGAAAAATATGTATATTTTGGAGATAGAATATTTTGGACAAATGAATTAAAATATATTTTATTAAGTGAGACTTAATAATATATTCTTGAAGTTAGAAAAACGCACATGTATTAAAACCCCCATCCTTGGGAAGGAACATATTTATACAAAATAATTAAGAAGTGTAAATACGAAATAGTTGCCTAACTATTTCCCAAAAACGTTAAACCTTAAGCCAAGGCACGGCCGTCCGTCTAATAGAAGTTAGTACGTGTAGGTCGTCACGCAACAGGTTAATTGGGATTTACTATTTCAAGACGCACTTCTGTGAGCTCATGTCCCCCTTTTCTCTTAACTGTTTTCAGTTTTTATACTTCGGGGGTGAAATACATGTTACTATGATTACGAATACTTTCTACATGGTATGGTTAGTGTAAGGAGGATTACTACTTTGATCATGTGAGTGGGTAGCCATTAATCCTCATTGTAAGACCGAGGGTCATTAGCGGTAGATTTATCTGGGTGTAGCGAGCCCAGCCCCAGGCCCAACAGAACGGACCTCGGGGTGACTTTGAGCCCGACGCAAAAATCTGCTAGGTTTGAGTCTTCCTACTGCACTTCACACATATCAATGGCCTTGCAAACCATTGGTGATCTCTTTATTTCCATATTTGCTACATACCAGGGATTTTCATATTACAAAGGTTTTACATACTCACATTACATGAACTCGCTCAACATTTTTGTTGATTTTTCCAACTTACATGTATTTCAGGGAATTAGGGATCTGGTGAGGTATGCTACGTTCTCACGCTGCGTAAGGGAAATGAGGTCATCCAAGTTTTGGGGTTGTGGCTTTTACCTGGAGGAGTCACAAGTCTTAAACTGTGTCTATTTCATGTTTGTGGTTGTGTTTTATGAACAATGTTTTTATTTTGTTATGTTGTAATCCCGTTGCATGTGTCGACGTTTTAAACAACGTTGTGGTACTTTTATTTTAAAACATGAATCTATGGATGATCATCATGGTTTTACTTTCATATAGCTTTGTTGTGATTAAGGTATGGTATTAAGAAGTCACACCAAATTAACCCACGCTTCCGCAAAGCCAGGGTGTGACAAACAATACTTGTGTAACTTAAATATTTATTTTGTGAGAGCGTTGGTATTATTTTGGAGTCGTAGTTTCATGGTATTTTCAAGTTATATTGTTTTTTTACCCTAAAAAATAATATATCTAGTGCACAGAATAACAAACAATCACACAAGCGTTTTAGTATAAAATATATATTCTAAATATATTTTTATCAAATCTTATTTACAAAAATCCACCTCCGGTACTTGGAAATTTTGAAATAAAAATGATGGCAAAGTTTATTTAGAAAAATAAAGTTAAAAATATATTTGCAAACTATTGTTAGAAAAATATTTCTAAGTGTTGAAATTCTAGAAAAATTTTGCCAGAGTTTCCTTTGTAAATGGAGGCGTCCATGCTTACTAGCATATCATTTTCTTTTGTAAAATCATTCAAACAATTATCAACCAACAATATACAATTTCTAATTACCAAAGCATAAATCATAAACTCATGAACTTGAAAAATTTATAAAAACGTGTAGTAACTTACTAACATACTTAGTAAGTCTTGTTACCTTTAAAAATGTGATTGGTTCTTTAAAAACTTTATTTTTAAAAAATTTGTATTTTCACAACTTATAGTCAAAATTTCTAAAAATATTTCTTTGTGAAATTTTCTTCTTTTACACAAGTGTTCCTACACTTGTTTATCCACTAAAACTGCGATTAGTTTATGTAAGACCCAAGTTTTAACAAAACTCTTTCTTTTCACTTGGTTCTTTTGAAAAACCACTCGTAGATCTTTAGATCTACAAGTTTACAACCCATTTTGATCTTTATTTTTCAAGAAAACATGTATGTAATCAAGTTCATAGCTTATGTGTGGATGATTTCATCATCCACAACATTTTTAACCTTCACATCTTGCTAGTTCATGTCTTTAAACATGATCTAGCAAGCCTATGTGATGAACCATAACATTTTCACTAACAACAACATCCAACAAGCATAACAACACAAGAACAACATGATTTCATCATCACTTTAACCATTTTTCATTACTTGTTAGTTTATGTTTCAAGGCTTTGTTTATGTTCTTTAGAGTTCTTAACATTTCACCATTCCTTTTGCTATTAAGCAACAAAAATATGAACAAGATGAAGATCTAAGGCACTTACTACTAGCACAAGGCTTGGGGAGTTTCAAAGCGTAAAAGTGATGGATAAAAGAAAACTAGAGCGGTCCTTGAGCTTCCGAACACACCAAGCTTAGTTGTAGGGCCTCTTACACCTTTGGGTATATATGGAGTGCTTGATGGAAGCTTGAAGGTGGTGGTATGGTGGTGTCGTGGTGGCGGCCGAACACACAAGGGAAGGGAGAGAGATGAGTGCTTGTTGTTGGTGAAATGAGTTTGAAAGGTTATCTAATGGTCTTTTATAAATAACTCCCAAAGTTATTAACTTCTAGTTAACATGCTCCTTAATCCAACTACAAGATCAATAAAATAATAAAAAAATCATGGGTTGTCCCCACTCTCACACAACTGGTTCGAATGGGGGGGGTATGGGGTGGGTTGTAATGGATCTAGTTACTAACTAGTTAGGATTTAGGTGTTAAGTAAGTATGTTATGATGCATTGTTATTTATAAGGTGTGTTAGGGTGTTCGGGGACCCTAACTAGCTCAGAAAACTAAAAACAATATGTTTGACAATATTTTTATGTTTCGGGTAAAGTCCGGTTGTTCGGTTGGGTGTTGTTCCGTTAAAGTGCTTAATAAATCCGTAAGGTGTCTTTTATATTACATTTTGTGACACATTTAATTTCCAACGCTTTGAAAAGTATCTAGGACTCTTATTGATGCGTGTTAGTGTGTATATATTTTAGGTATATATTTTAAGCCCTTTTTACACTTTTTAGCCATGTTTTAAATTTATAAAACATGATATTTACTAACACTAAACACACATATGGGCAAGTGCACCCATCGTGGACGTAGTATAATGTTGGTAAGATACCGAGGTCGTCCAAGGACACAAGAGCTTTTAGTACCGGTTTATCCTCAACGTCTAATCAAATGAAAATGTTAGAAAAAGATTTTAAACTAACAAAATTAAACTAACTAAAATGCTGAAAAATAAAATAAAAATAAAAACAGATAGACAAGATGAATCACTTGGATCCGACTCGTGTGTTAGTCTAACCTTTGATTATTTTCGCACTTTTGCACTTGTTTAAGAGATTATCTTAGTTATTGTAGTAGGCCCCTCTTTTGAAGGTGACGTTACCCTCAACCCAGTAGTTTGAGTCAGCAAGGATACAATCCTAAAGGGTCAGATTATTGAAAGATAATTAATTAAGTTATTAATGCATAATGTGGTAGGCCCCTCTTTTGAAGGTGACGTTACCCTCAGCTAAGTAGTCTGAGTCAGCAGGGATACAGTCCTAAGTAGCTGGGTTAAAGTTTTAATAGTCGTTTAATTTATGAGGGGATCAAAGAGTTTAGACCCCCGCCATCCAATACCTTTGGGTATTGAAGGAGGTCCTACTAAATTTGACCCAGGTCCTTTGCAGGATCTATACACTGAAAAATGGCAAGACTCTTACCAAACCGTTCCCTTAACCCCCGACCAGGTAGCCAACATACCTCCATATAGACCGTGGAGATATGAATGGTGAAAATCTTTTATTTTATATAGACAGTAAAATAATGCCAAGAGTCCACGGACAAACGATAAGGAAGAATCACCTTCAACATAAGAAACTAGTAATTAAAGTCATTAATACAAAACCAATTAAAAAGTGCAAAAGATTAAAAATAAAAAGTATTACACTAAACACTTGTCTTCACCAAGTGATGTAAGAGACTTAGGCAAACATGGCCTTTGATTGTCAAGAACTCTTACGATCAATCTTGGATCCCGAGACGACTCACACACTCTATGATGGACAATGGATGATGGTGGTGGATGATGGTGTTGTGATGTTGGTGGGTGGTGGGTGAAGTGTGAGAGAGGTGGTGTGCCAAGGGATGAGTAGAAATGGCTCCAAACACTCCTATTTATTGGCTGAACAGAAGCCTGGGCACGGCCCCGTGCCCGCTGGGCACGGCCCCGTGCCCGCTGGGCACGGCCCCGTGCCTATCTGACACTCTCTCTCTCTTCATTAATTGTAATTTGCAATTACAATAAATGCGCCTGCAGCACTCTGACCACGCCCCCGTGTCCGCTGGGCACGACCCTGTGGTGGGCAGTAGAATCTTCTATAGGTTTGTCTTTTCTGCTGCTTCTTGGGCACGGCCCCGTGCTCGCTGAGCACGGGGCGTGTTCAGTGTTCTGGCTTCTTTGTTTTGCTTGGGAAGATGCTGTCGGGAGGGTCAGCATATCACTTTTGTTCCTTTTCTTGTAATTATGTTAGATTTTGCTGTCTTTTTGCTTCTTTTGTTATTTTGAGCTCATTTAATCCTGAAAATACAAAAGGAGGACAAAAGCACACTTTTTCCAACATTAGTACTAAAAAGGGTTAGTTTTAAGCCATTATTGATGTAATTTATATGTTGCATTTTGTGCACATCAGATACCCTCACACTTGAATCTTTGCTTGTCCTCAAGCAAAACTCTTTATAATGTGGCTTTATTCACTCCCAAATGGAATGGGTAGAAGAGAAGGTTTTTGGACTTGTCATAGAGTGTCGGGATTTTCCAAGATCGCTTAAGTTTTATTTTTATTTATTTACAATCCTATTCGTCATGATTTATTAAAAACATTTCATAAGATAAATTATTTATTAAGGCATAACATACCTCTTTAAAATTCCATTTATATACAAGTTCACATACCTCACGGGGGAAATCACTCACACTCGGTCGAAGGTGTATTTTTAGTGAATCACTCGAGAGCGGCATTAAACTTACTCCTACCATAAGCTTGCCAAGCAATCAATCCTCCTCCTTTTTAACTTTATACCTTTGTAAATATCAAGAGGACTTTTTGGGTGAAGGGTTAGGCTTGGGCTAAAGGTGGGTGGTTGGGTTAGTGGTTAGTAGAAAAGGGCGAAAGGCGTAAAAAGCGTTGGTTTTCGTAAAACATTTTGTTTTTGTGACTTTTTATTTTTAATGAAGTATTTATTCAAACAAGCCTTTGTTTGAGGAGCTTGGTTTGTTTATTTCCAACTTCATCATCATTTTTTTAGGAAGTCGCACGAAAAACGAGCTTTGTTTCTAAAATAAAGGGTTAAAAATGAAAAAGGGGTTTTGGTGGGTAAAAGGGTTTTGGGTTAAGAAATAAAAAGGTTTAGGCTCAAAGGGGTTAACTAGGGGGAATTTTTGGGTAGGTGAAAAAAAATGAAAATAATGGTGTTGAAAGAAAAAGGGGTTAGCCCTAACGCCTCCATCATTTACTTACTTGGGTTTAAGTTGGTAAGGACCGGGAATGAATTGTCGTGGCAAGTTCTAGAGTCGTAAGAACCAAGCGGCTATTCACACAAGAAACGAAAAATGAGCATTTAGTGAAAAGATGTATATTTGTGTGCTCAATAAAGGCTCAAAACTCACTTTTGTGGGAATAGGTTTTTATGGGATCAAGTATATATAATCAAATTTTAACTAAGTTTGTCATGTCATGTCATTTCATAATTTTCTTATGTTGGTTCTTTTTATCACGACGCTATTGGTTGTAAACTTATAAAAATATAACCTTGTTAGACTTTGAATTCCCAACTTAAACTTAGACAAGTAAAAAAAAATTAAAAATTTTTGAAAAAATTTGGGGTGATTAACGGTTCCAATAAAGTTTTGTGTAAGGCTTGTTATTAGGAATTGCAAAATTCAAGATTTTAGCATCCCCCCACACTTAATTTACACATTGTCCTCAATGTGTCCCAAAAATAAGTTTTTAGGTTGATTGAATGTGTAAAATAGTGTTAAAAGCAAAATTTTATGTTACTGGCAGTCTGGACACGGCCCCATGGTGACCGGGCACGGCCCCGTGTTCAGGTACCAGTAACAAAAATTAAAGAAAAGAAACAGAAGCCTGGACACGGGGGCGTGTTCAGCGAACACGGCCCGTGTCCAGTTACCTGAACTGGGCAATTTTCTGCAGGATGTTCAGCACGGGGCCGTGTTGGCTGGACACGGCCCGTGCTGAGCTTACTGTAATGAAGAAATTGTTGTCGGATGGCCCTGTTTTCGTGCATGGGCCTATGTTTCTCGTTTCCCTTGTTATCCTTGACCATCCCGAGTGTGTTTTATTCATTATAACACCATCCAAACCTTAAAACCATCATTTCATTAAAAACCATAGAGAGATACATAGTCCTAAAATGCTACTAAGTTAGATAAGCAAGCACAAGAAGCATAAACCATGGAGTTCTAGCCTACAAGTTATTTTAATTAGCAAAATTTCCAAGAAGCTAATAGTCTTGGTTGGATGTGGCTTTATAGAACTCCTTCCGGGCATGGACTCCTCATATGTCGGCGAGCCACTCCTCTATCTCCCTTGGGAGGAGAAAAGAGGGCTCGTTAGCGTTGGTTTGAGGAGTTGCGACTTCCCCCGGGATTTCTTGTAGATACTCAAGGGGAGGTTCCGCTGGAATGTCATCCCACCCGGTAGGGTTGTTTACTCCAAGTGCTAGGTTCCAATCCTCTTGAGGGAGGACGGGTTCCATTGGAGGTGTTACAAGAATATTTAACCTCTGGTGCAAGAGGTTAATTTCTTGAAAGCTATTCTCCAGCCCCACCGTAAGATAGTTGATACGGTCAATTAGGACCTCCTCTACTGAAGTCATTTCATTGAGAGCTTCCCTTAACGCTATGACATAGTGTACAAGTGTAGCCTCAATGGAAGGCCTTCTCCCTCTTCGACTGTTTGATGAATGCACAGAAGATGTCTTGCTGTTTTCGCTTGACATTTTACGAAAATAAACTGAAAATAGCTTATTTTGCTGAAACAGTGGTTTGGACACGGCCCCGTGCTCAATGAGCACGGCCCCGTGTTCATCTTTCTGCAGAATTTTGAGACAAGGAATCTTGAAGTTCCAAGTTATTTTCTTAACTTGTGAAGCTTTTTTGAACAAAAGTAACTTAAAACAATGTTATACAACTTATTTTTACCAAGATTCTTTAAACAAAACTCAATAATCTTGCCATAAAGCTTGAAACTTCAAACTTTAATGGAGGTTTTTGGAGAAAGATGAAGAAGAAGGAAATGGATAAAAGAGGAAAGGACAAGATGGTTGTCGGAACCTTCTTTTAGAACATACCTAGGATGGTAGGAGAGAAGATTCCTTCAATCTCTGCCCCTGGATGGTCCAAATGTGCAGAATTCTTGGCTGCATTTATAGAAAACGACAACGTGCTGGACACGGCCCCGTGTCGACTGGACACAGCCCCGTGTGCAGGCAAGGTTCTGACACAGTTTGGTCGTATTATGACGTAAGGTCAGGAGGGAATCTTTTTGGTGGGCACGGGGACGTGTTGGCTGGACACGGCCCCGTGTCGGAGAACTGATTATGAAGTTTGTCTATTTACTAAGGAACTTATTTATATCGGGGTGGTTCCTTACTGGTTGGAACAACCCCAAAGTACCTAAGGTACCTTAATTGCTCTAGACTAAGACGAGAACGCAAGAGGTTGTCGGTGAGGGTAATTCCTATGTTTATTGTAGGTGGACAAGTCCAACCCTTTTCCGGGCTCTCGTTAAAGAAGGTATATGCCGAATCGCTCAGGTCTATGTATGCACCGAACGAAGTCGATGGAGAGTCCTTCACGGCACAATCGGCACAGGGACGACTATCGTCCAAGTCTTTGCTAGGGTTGAAGGTAAGATCGGAAACAACGAGGTTGTTTTCATGTGACTCCAACAATTCTTCTTGGTCATCGTCTTGGGATGAATCAATGAAATCCTTCCTAAGCTCTTTTAACCAATTAAGAATTAGATTTTCTAATTGAATTAACTCGTCAAGGAGCATTTCTCCTAGAATATCCGGTTGGGCGCATTCGAGGGAGAGAGAGTGATTATTTTTACTTTCGCCCCTCTTAAGGTTATAAGGAGACGATGGGTCTATATAGTGGGGCTTATAATTTAGAAAATAACATTCTAATTCTTTATGGTTGCCACCACATAATCGACACCACGTACCATAAGAGTGCCAAAAGTAAAAAGAATTACCATCACTCATGTTTATGTCAGAAATTACCAACCGCCGGGATCTAACGGTTCTGTTTTCAGTAGCTGAGTTCTGCAGAAGCTGAAAAACTAAGAAAATCATAAAAAAATTAAAAAGAAATAAAAAAATGATTAAGCCGTTGATTCATAACTTTCTTAAAATCCTTGTGTCCCCGGCAACTGCGCCAAAAACTTGATGCGTGTTAGTGTTTATATATTATAGGTATATATTTTAAGCCATTTTTACACTTTTTAGCCAAGTTTTAAATTTATAAAACACGATATTTACTAACACTAAACACACATATGGGCAAGTGCACCCATCGTGGATGTAGTATAGTGTTGGTAAGATACCGAGGTCGTCCAAGGACACAAGAGCTTTTAGTACCGGTTTATCCTCAACGTCTAATCAAATCAAAACGTTAGAAAAAGATTTTTAACTAAGAAAATTAAACTAACTAAAATGCTGAAAAATAAAATAAAAATAAAACAGATAGACAAAAGATGAATCACTTGGATCTGACTCGTGTGTTAGTGTAACCTTTGATTATTTTCGCACTTTTGCACTTGTTTAAGAGATTATCTTAGTTGTTGTAGTAGGCCCCTCTTTTGAAGGTGACGTTACCCTCAACCCAGTAGTTTGAGTCAGCAAGGATACAATCCTAAAGGGTCGGATTATTGAAAGATAATTAATTAAGTTATTAATGCATAATGTGGTAGGCCCCTCTTTTGAAGGTGACGTTACCCTTAGCTAAGTAGTCTGAGTCAGCAGGGATACAGTCCTAAGTAGCTGGGTTAAAGTTTTAATAGTAGTTTAACTTATGAGGGGATCAAAGAGTTTGGACGCCCGCCATCCAATACCTTTGGGTCAGCACTCTGACCACGCCCCCGTGTCCGTTGGGCACGGCCCCGTGGTGGGCAATAGAAGCTTCTATAGGTTTGTCTTTTCTGTTGCTTCTTGGGCACGGTCCCGTGCTCGCGGAGCACCGGGCGTGTTCAGTCTTCTGACTTCTTTGTTTTGCTTGGGAAGATGTTGTCGGGAGGGTCGGCATATCACTTTTGTTCCTTTTCTTGTAATTATGTTAGATTTTGCTGTCTTTTTGCTTCTTTTGTTATTTTAAGCTCATTTAATCCTGAAATACAAAAGGAAGACAAAAGCACACTTTTTCCAACATTAGTACTAAAAAAGGGTTAGTTTTAAGCCATTATTGATGTAATTTATATGTTTCATTTTGTGCACATCAATTATGTCAAGTTTTTGCACTTTACTAGCATAATTAAATGCTGAATTTTGGTTATTTAGTGCAGAATTCTGCATTTAAAGTATGTTTTCGGCACTTCCCCGCACTATAACTATCACCTAGTGACGCAGTTTTATGGTCCTCACCTCCCTATACTCCCTACTAGTGTAGTATTCTATCTCTGGCTAATACTGGCCTCAAAAACATTGTCTGTGTAGGTGCTGGCATTGTCAGCATGTTTCTGGGTTATCCGTTTAGTGTGCTAACTGTGCTTTGTGCATCAAGTTTGTCACTAAAGTTTGTATGAAATATATGGAGTGACAGTATAAGATGTGATGCACATGTATGTATGTAACAGAAAACAGAAAGCGGTTTAATCACAGTTGAGATCAAGCACAATCATTAAGCACAAATTAAATATTAATTAATTGTACGGATACCTGTAAATGTGAGGGTTGTCACATTCTCCCCCTGTTAAGAAAATTTCGTCCTCGAAATTTGTACTACCTTAACTCCTTATGGTTACGTCGCACGTGTGTATATGAATAATGCCGAGGTAAATAATCACTAAACCGCATTAAACCCTACTCACCTTAGGTGAGTCCAAGAATATATAACAATCCGAATCCTACGGTTAAAAGGTATGTACTTTTGACCTTTGATATCAAAGGTAGAAGACGTAATTGACGTATAGTCTAGTGTAATCCAGCCAGCAGGGGGTTTCGCAAAAGAGGAGTTTTGGCTAATAAGATTTTCAAACAATCGATCGCAATATGCAAACGAGTTTTCACAAACCATAGCATCCGCTATAAAGATTCAAAATCAATAACTCAAATGTGATAGTAACGTGAAAAAGGATATGTCAACTTCCGAAAAATGAATGGTAAGGTTAAGTGTGTTGACATTCTTAAATTTCGAAGGTACACCGAATGAAATACAAGCGAATCTGGTGTCTTATTGTCGTGATTCGTAGTTGCATCAAAAATGTTTAAATGACAAGTCAAACGAAAGTATATGCAGTTTGCGTGAAACGGTTGACCATGATTAGCACAAGCTACAAGTTTGTAATGACACCACGAGGTGTCGAAGTGACAAGATTCAAATTTAGTGGTGACTGAGCAAGTTCACCGTGTTTGAAATCAAATAAAAGTATGCTGAAACAATCCGAAGATTTGATTTACACAATTGTCATAGAGTTTTTCAGTTGAATACGGAACATCAAAGAACCACTGCTTTTGATTGAAGAGGAAAAGCAATAAACACTGCAAGGTTCTCAATTTGTAATGAAAGAATCATGAGGAGGTACATTGTGATATGAAATGAATCTATGTACCTTTGCCTCAGCACACAACTGTGTTGAGACCGATTTCATCGTGATAAACAAGATGGATTTAGGGCAAATTATCAAATAATCAACTAAATCCGTGTATGAAGTGAGTGACCAAATAAGCGCAAGCTTCAATTTTGTGAAAGTATCCCCACAAGGTGTCGTAACCAACAAATGATTTGGTGAAGTCGTAGACCAAACAAGTCTACTACGACTCGAAACAAATGAATCTTTGCCAGTGATTTAAATATGATGCTCTCAATACATCATATGCCGTCTTAAATTGAATATATGAAATGGATAAGTTCAAGCAATTGAACTTGTTTTTAGCGTAACCCGGCAATAAACGTATGTATTAACAAAGGAATCTCGGCATGGTTACAAAGACAAACCATGAATGTAACTTGAAATAAAGCAGTTTCAAGAAAGTGTGTTGACTTGGTATCAAAAGAGCCAACAATAACAATAATGTAGGTCATTCGAATCATGAATCAGTAATTAGGTTTAGCAAAATAATATTTAAATTTCAATGAAGTGTTTGTTTGAAATGAAACCACATGCGTAGCAAATGATGCATGTATGTCATGAAAGTTTCCGACTACTGAAACAATGAGTACTTGCTAAAATGAAGAAATGACCAAGTGTCGGAACAAATGTGTGTTCGCTCTTTGCGAAGAAAATCAACGCGATGCAACTACCATTAAGGTGAGTAGAGATGCAAACGTCTACTCGCTAGAAGTAAAAGAAATTTAAGTACTTTCGGTTTGGTCAATGGAACTGGCATATATGTCAGGTTAATGGTGTCTGCTTGAGTTAACGGATGTGGTTTCTAAGTAACGACCTTTGTGAATTTAGATCTGGTTCCCGATGGTCCTAAGTACATGTTTCCTAGACTCTCAGAGTTTCGTATTTGGTGTAGAATCGTCTTGTGCATCGAGTAGGAAACGCCATTCTTGTGTACGTTTAAAACAAGTTATTGTCCCACAATTTTCCCCCGGTATACTTTCTTCCTGAAGTTACAGCTACTCGATCATCGATCGGTCGGGAAATACGGGTTGGATCCTCGCAGTTGGTCCAATAAGTAGTTCGTCAATCCTTAGCAAGAGTCGCTGACTCTTGTTGGCTAGCTCATCCGACTTCCGGTAGTTTGATGTTTATTTGAAAGTCATCGTCCTTTCTTTTGACAGGCAGAACTTGAGTTACCCAAAACGGAAGTTTTGGTCTGTTATCTTCCTTCTCTATCTATTGCTGAAATGCACTGTCAATCCTTGCATTCCCAAAGGTGTAAGTCGCTAGAGTGCATTAACTACAAATGCGGCGCCTAGAACTGTAATCGATGCGAAATTCGACTCGTCGTTGAGGAGATGATTCTTGCAAGTCTTCAGGGAAGACTTCGGGGTATTCCCTTATCACAGGGGTATTTCCGAGTTTTGGTTCTTCGGCTCCCTCGTCCACGACATGAGTCAAGAAAACAACACATTCTTTACGCAACATCCTTCGTGCCTTCAAGCAATTAGTAATTTGCAGAGGCGTATCCCGCTTCATGAGTCAAGATTGTTTCTTCGTTCGCCATCGCGGTGCGGATATCAATCTCCTATTGATCCAATCCATCCAACTACCTTGTTGTAGTCTCCCAATTCACTGGTAGTAGATCAAGCGTAAACTCACGCTCTCCGGGTTCTATCATGCCGTTTCCAGTTACTTCGTTGGCTTCCACTAGCTTTCCCATTAGCTAGTTCTATCGAGTGCGGGTTATCTAACTTACTTACTACTAAACCAAGTATTCTCTCAAACCCTAGAGATGCGAAGCTAAAATTTGCAACAGTATCTAGCAGCGCAAATGCATAGCGTTGAGTAATATGGGACGTACCGATATCCATGCTTGGATTCCTGGCGTGCTCCCCTAGCTCTGCTACTGAGCTTTTATCCTTGTGCCTGGTTCTTCTTAGGGCAGTATTTTCTGAAATGCTTCTTGCTCCCACAGTTAAGACAACCTTCAGCACGTTTTCGTTTGTCACTCGTCCTGCCTTCGTCGTTGTCGTTGTTTCCTCCGTGTTCTCGCTATCATCTTGACCTTTATTTCCACTTTCCATACCTTGTCTACAAGTCTCCTTGGGATGCCCCCTCTTACCACAGTTATCACATTTTCCATATTTACATCGCCTGACATGATAACGTAGACGATTGTCGCACTTAGGTAGGATACCCATGTAGTCTTTTCCCTTTTTGGCCTTCTTCTTGTTACTCGCTCGAGTAATCATTTTGAAATTTGCGAGCTTTCTCTTGTTATCTCCAGATGACTCTACAGGAGTTTCCTCTTTCTCTTCCATACTGGAAAATTTTCCTTGTTTAATTGTTTCTTCAGTGAGTGCCATGCTTATGCTGATAGCCTCGGTGATCGTTGAAGGTTTAGATGTTGTTACCAGGCTTAGAATCTGAGGTGCCAATCCCCCGATGAAACGTTCGATCTTCCTAGATTCGGGTTCCACCAAACGCGATGCAACTTGTGATAATTCGCCAAATCTCTGCACATATTCAGCTATCTTTGGACCTTCCATTTTCAAGTTCCACAATTCAGTTTCCAACTTCTGGACTTCCGCCCTAGAGCAATATCTCTTGCGCATTAGTTCCTTCAGTTCGTCCCACGTCAAAGCATACGCAGAAGTCTCGCCCATTGTTTGAACCTGAAGGTTCCACCAGGACAGAGCCCCATCTACAAATAGTCCAGCTACGTACGTGACCTGATGTTCTGGGGCACATTTGCTCAACTGTAAGACAGAATTCGTCTTCTCCACCCAACGTACAAAAGCTAAGGCACCCCCAGTGCCGTCGAATTCTCGAGTTTGTGGTTCAAGAACTACTCGTAAGTGCAGCCGCTGGGTGGGTTATTTCCTGAGGTATCTCTGCCGTGTTTGGAGCGAAGGGCCTCGAGTTGTGCGATGGCTTGCAAGATGCGCCCTTGCAGTTCTGACTCTGCTGCTGTCGGCAGAGGGTTGTTGGTATTGACGTTCCCTGGTATCGACATCTTCTGAGAAGAAGATTGGTTAGGTCAGGTCTTATTCGTTCGGGGAGTGCATACAGTTGTTTAGAGACCATGTGCACATACACATAATAGGTTACCAACCAATCAAGCAATAGTATAATCATAGTATAACCAAGCAACTTGGAATTTATATTTATAGCAAGTAAGCACGTAGCATTATAATTATAGCACACACATATAGGTCAATAACGCGCTTAACGAAGACATAGCGACTGAGCTTTCGTTGGTCATTGGTCACAAAGTATTGTCGCATGCTTAATGATGATTGGCTTCTCATTATTCCCTGGCCACAATTATGTTGTCTTCCAAAATGTATCACATCAATAGGGACACAGGGTCACCCTACCCTTGTCCATTAAATATGTTAGTGTATCAAAATTACGTAGTCAGATGAGGTCTTCAAAAGTCTCCACAATCTCGGCTTATCATTAATGTCCTACCCAAATGTAATGCAATCCGCATAATCCAGAAACCAACTATACTGGTGACTGAGGCGGAGGAAGAAAGAAAAGTAAACTGTCGACATGCGTGAATTCCTCCTCGAGCTTGTATATACGTCGAAGTGGTGACTGCTCTGCTGCTTGGCACTAAAGATGCGAGCATCAAAACCTGGGAAAGGTGTAATAGCAGCAGGTGAGAGCGCAAAAGGAATCTTGATGAAAGTATATTGGCAATAGACAGGGTGGAGGACGTGTTGTCAGCTCAAGCTCCAAAAACTCTGCGGCTTATATCCTCAAACTGTAGCTGATGTTACAGGAGCACCCATTCCGTGTGTAGCCTCCATAATGTGAGGGATGGTAAGGGTCTAAAATCAGTATAGTGTGTTATAGGAACCATCGAAACGGTTCGTCCAGCGATGTAGAGGTGAATGTATCGGACGGTGCGGCCTGTGAGGTCGTAGAAAATGCTGCTGTAGCAAAAGGGATCGTTACGCGGGTGCCGACCTGGAGCACCTTTCCGGGGTGCGGGTAAGTCCCAAGATAAAGCGATAAACATGCCTAGCGTAATGGATGTCGGTCTTCATAGGGGAAAAGGAGCAACGTCAGCAGTTGTGGGTACAAAGTCAAGCGTCCCAACCAATAAGGAGATTGTCAGGCGCAGGTACTCGGTCAGATGTATATAAGGGTGTAATGACTGGTAAATCGAAAGAAATAGGATCATGATCAAGTAAAGGTGCAGGTTCAGTAGGTGCAACATCATGCTGACCCAAAAGAAGCAGGAGCTGTCTCAGAAGCAGGTTCTGGGTCGTGTAACGGTGTGGCGCCTCGAGCAGGTGATAGTTGCAGCAGTCATAACGGCGTTGTAGTCTGCGTCAGTAGTAGAAAGCTGCAATCTGGCTGTCTGTAAGGCTGCAGATGTCACAGACTCAAAGGAGTCTGAGATCGAATGTATGCTAGACTCAAAGGATAGCTTGTTAACAGGGGTCTTAAAAAGTGAAATTTGTAACAACGTGCTCGTCAAACTTTCCATCATCATAGGTGTTATCAGAAGGACCATCAACAACACGCCAATGTCATCATCAATTATTCGTTGAGTAGCCAACCTTTGGAAGGAATGTCCAAAGGAGGCGCATTGTCGAGGATTGGAGTCAGGAGATGCTCTCCACCGAAGTGTCCAAATGGTAGGGTGGTCGTGGACCGAATCAAGAATGACAGGAAGATTCTCGTCAAGGAAACCATCAGCAAGGGTAATTCTTCACTAAAATCTGGCAGCGCGGACGGTTAGAAGTCGTCCTCGTCTTTGGTCAGCATGTCAGGGTCACTCTCAGTGTCTGTCGTAAATATCTCCGGCGCAGGTACAGTCTCATCATCTGTGGTGGTGGCCGTAGGGTCATCATTATCTGACAATTCGTTCCCTGAGGAAGGTGACGTGTGTGCCGGTACATAGTAGTCATAGCATAATAATCACTAGAAATCAGCGTATGCAAATAAGAGTAATTTATCACATAGTCATGTATTCACATTATCTTTCCTAGTCTCTCAGACAGATCTCCCAGTCTCTCAGACTAAACACTCAGTCTCTCAGACTAACACATCCCGTCTCTCAGACCAAACCTCCCTAGTCTCTAAGACTGAACTCCCCCAGTCTCTAATACTAACACATCCCGTCTCTCAGACTAAACCTCCCCAGTCTCTAAGACTGAACTCCCTAGTCTCTAAGACTAACTCCCTGGCCTTTAAGACCAAACCTTCCCAGTCTCTAAGACTGAACTCCCTAGTCTCTAAGACTAACTCCCTGGCCTCTAAGACCAAACCTTCCCAGTCTCTAAGACTAATTCCCTGGTCTCCAAGACCAACTCCCAGTCTCTAAAACTAATTATCCCCAGCCTCTAAGGCTAATCCTCCCTCAGCTTCTAAGACTGGACCTCCCTCGGTCTCTAAGACTGAACCTCCCTCAGTCTCTAAGACTGAATTATAAATATGAATTTTGAAATGTGTATTTATGCCTTTTATTTGTAAAAATGTTTGTTCCCTGGATCTGGACGTTTTGTGTATGCAATGAAAAACAAGTCGTGAAAACATTTTCGTGAGAGCCCTAATGATCGTAGACTAGACTCGAGAAAGAATCCTAGTTCGCTACGATCGAAGCTCTGATACCAAGCTCTCACACCCTGACTTTTGCGGAAGCGTGATTATGGTGTGACGTTCTTAATATCATTGCATTCAATCATAACATCAACTATATGATAAAACCATAGGATTGTCATCCATTAAATAAGTTTAAAACATAACAACATCGTTTTAAAACGTAGACTACAAATTCTAGTTTTACAAATAGTACAAAATGTTTACGAGTTCATTAAAGACTCGTCAAAAGCTATTGAATAATACCAAGGTTTGGAAAACATGTCTCGTCTAGGAATAAGACACACCGTCCAAACTCAAAGACCATGGATGACATCTTTATTGTTAACGCAGCATAAAAACTTCCATCGCCCGCCAGATCCATTTAAAATTTCCTAAAATACATGTAGTTTGAAAAAAACATCAACAAAAGTTGAGCGAGTTCATGTGTTCGTTTGTGTGTATGTATAAACCTTTGAAAAATGTTGTAAGTATGTATGTAAGTCCCTGGTATGTAGCAATAAGGAAAAAGAGATCACCAATGGTTTGCAAAGCCATTGATATGTGTGAAGTGATGCAGGAAGACTCAAACCTAGCAGATTTTGGCGTCAGGCACATAGTCACCTCATGGTCCACTCAGCGGACTCAGGAGTGGGGTTCGCTACACCCGAATAGATCTATCACTCATGTCCCTCGGTCCTACAATGAGGATTAATGGCCTTAAGTTCTACCTACCCACTCACATGATCTAAGTAGTAAAAACCCTCCCTACGCTAACCATACCATGTAATAAATGTTTGTAATATTTGTCGCATGTATTTCACCCACGAAGTATAAAACTGAAAACAGTAAAGAGAAAAGGGGGACATGAACTCACAGTATTATGTCTTCAGTATATGTAACCCAAGTCTCCTCAGTCAACACGACTACCTACAGTGTACTAACGTCTATTAGACGAACGGGCCGTGCCTTTGCTTAGTATGAAGGTTTTTGAGTTACATTTCTTGTGTTCTCAACATTATTCCAAGTTATAATTATTAGTTAAAATAATTATTTTAACTTTAAATTATAGTTAATGTTTGGAATGATCGTTAATCAATATTCCGTATTCCTACTTCTCAAGTATCTTAATTTCGTATTTCCTTCCCAAGGGTGGGGGTATTTATACATGTACGCTTTATAATTCCGAAAAATATATTTTTAGTCCCACTTAGAAAATATATTTTAATCACTTGTCTAAATCATTTTAATTCCAAAATATATATTTTTCTCAAAAATATTATATTTTACCTCATACATTTTCCAAAATAATACTTTATCAAAATATACGTATGAGAGTATTTTCCGAAATATACATAAGTTACGTTTTAGCGTGTCGTAAATCAACAATACTTGTGTAACTTAAATATTTATTTTGTAAGAGCGTTGTTATTATTTTGGAGTCGTAATTTCATGGTATTTTCAAGTTATATTGTTTTTTTACCCTAAAAATAATATATCTAGTGCACAGAATAACAAACAATCACACAAGCGTTTTAGTATAAAATATATATTCCAAATATATATTTATCAAATCTTATTTACGAAAATCCACCTCCGGTACTTGGAAATTTTGAAATAAAAATGATGGCGAAGTTTATTTAGAAAAATAAAGTTAAAAATATATTTGCAAACTATTGTTAGAAAAATATTTCTAAGTGTTGAAATTCTAGAAAAATTTTGCCAGAGTTTTCTTTGTAAATGGATGCGTCCATGCTTACTAGCATATCATTTTCTTTTGTAAAATCATTCAAACAATTATCAACCAACAATATACAATTTCTAATTACCAAAGCATAAATCATAAACTTATGAACTTGAAAAATTTATAAAAACGTGTAGTAACTTACTAACATACTTAGTAAGTCTTGTTACCTTTAAAAATGTGATTGGTTCTTTAAAAACTTTATTTTTAAAGAATTTGTATTTTCACAACTTATAGTCAAAATTTCTAAAAATATTTCTTTGTGAAATTTTCTTTTTTTACACAAGTGTTCCTACACTTGTTTATCCACTAAAAATGCGATTAGTTTATGTAAGACCCAAGTTTTAACAAAACTCTTTCTTTTCACTTGGTTCTTTCGAAAAACCACTAGTAGATCTTTAGATCTACAAGTTTACAACCCATTTTGATCTTTATTTTTCAAGAAAACATGTATGTAATCAAGTTCATAGCTTATGTGTGGATGATTTCATCATCCACAACATTTTTAACCTTCACATCTTGCTAGTTCATGTCTTCAAACATGATCTAAAAAGCCTATGTGATGAACCATGACATTTTCACTAACAACAACATTCAACAAGCATAACAACACAAGAACAACATGATTTCATCATCACTTTAACCATTTTTCATTACTTGTTAGTTTATGTTTCAAGGCTTTGTTTATGTTCTTTAGAGTTCTTAACATTTCACCATTCTTTTTGCTATTAACCAACAAAAATATGAACAAGATGAAGATCTAAGGCACTTACTACTAGCACAAGGCTAGGGGAGTTTCAAGCGTAAAAGTGATGGATAAAAGAAAACTAGAGCGGTCCTTGAGCTTCCGAACACACCAAGCTTAGTTGTAGGGCCTCTTACACCTTTGGGTATATATGGATTGCTTGAAGGAAGCTTGAAGGTGGTGGTATGGTGGTGTGGTGGTGGCGGCCGAACACACAAGAGAAGGGAGAGAGATGAGTGCTTGTTGTTGGTGAAATGAGTTTGAAAGGTTATCTAATGGTCTTTTATAAAGAACTCCCAAAGTTATTAACCTCTAGTTAAACATGCCCCTTAATCCAACTACAAGATCAATAAAATAATAAAAAAATCATGGGTTGTCCCCACTCTCGCACAACCGTTTCGAATGGGGGGGGGGTATGGGGTTGGGTTGTGATGGATCTAGTTACTAACTAGTTAGGATTTAGGTGTTAAGTTAGTATGTTATGATGCATTGTTATATAAGGTGTGTTAGGGTGTTCGAGGACCCTAACTAGCTCAGAAAAGTAAAAACAATGTGTTTGGCAATATTTTTATGTTTCGGGTAAAGTCCGGTTGTTCGGTTGGGTGTTGTTCCATTAAAGTGCTTAATAAATCCGTAAGGTGTCTTTTATATTACGTTTTGTGACACATTTAATTTCCAACGCTTTAGAAAGTATCTAGGACTATTATGTCAAGTTTTTGCACTTTACTAGCATAACTAAATACTGAATTTTGGTTATTTAGTGCAGAATTCTGCATTTAAAGTATGTTTTATGCACTTCCCGGCACTATAACTATCACCTAGTGACACCGTTTTATGGTCCTCACCTCCCTACTAGTGTAGTATTCTATCTCTGGCTCATACTGGCCTCAAAAACATTGTCTGTCTAGGTGCTGGCATTGTCAGCATGTTTCTGGGTTATCCGTTTAGTGTGCTAACTGTGCTTTGTGCATCAAGTTTGTCACTAAAGTTTGTATGAAATATATGGAGTGACAGTATAAGATGTGATGCACATGTATGTATGTAACAGAAAACAGAAAGCAGTTTAATCACAGTTGAGATCAAGCACAGTCATTAAGCACAAATTAAATATTAATTAATTGTACGGATACCTGTAAATGTGAGGGTTGTCACAAAAACTATTTGTTTTTAACTTCTGCAAGCTGCTGAATTAAACTGAATATAAGTGCTAAATCATCGGAAAAATTAACATTAAACAATCACAACAATTAACATCAAACAATCTGCAAATTAACATCAAACAATCTGAACAATTAACATTATCTGTAAGCTAGCTATCTATATGTTCATACTTTTTTTGAAAAACTAATTATATGTTTACAGGGATATGATGATTTTGTTACCAATAGTAGCAGATCTGAAACTAGTCCCACCATCCATCACGCTTCTGTTACCGGCTATTATATCGTTTCCTTCTCCAAGAAGAACGATGATGGTTTTGTAACTAGGGATCTCCATATTTTCTTCATAAAACCCATGTTTAATGTAGATGATGACCCAGTCAACGCTATTGTTTAGAGCAAAATTAATGGCATTGGTGATGGTGGTGAAGTTACCACTTCCAATGGTGGCCACAGTTAGTATGTTTGTGATGTAGTCGTCGTCATAATCATCATCACCATCACCTTAATTGTGGAAAATCTTGACATCTTTTCTGGATAACCACTTTGGAAGAGCCTTGTGGAGCTTTTCTGTTGAACCAGATGCAGCGGAGAGAAGAGAGAGGTGACGAGGGAGGAGGGAGGTGGCGGCTGGGGTGGATGAGCGGTGGAAGAGAAGGTGTGCTAGGGTTTGTGTGTTTTTTGGGTTCAGGATGAAATGAAACACAAGAAGAGGTGATAAGAGGACATCCCAAGTTTGCACCAAAAAGAGGACGCGCAGACCTTTTTTAATGAAAGGTCTTCAAGAAAATAAACAGACTGCAGACCCAAACGTCTGCGAGTGGTCTGCGCGGTGCAGACAAAAGAGGCCATGAAGCTCTTCTTTGAAAAAACAAACAACACCTAACATTATTTCTCTTCTCCACTCACAACCACTCAAAACTACTCACAACCATTCCTTATAATATAATTATCACAATCACGTAAATATAGGAACTCCACTGAGAATGCTCTTAGTGTGATACCCCGTGAAAACGCTCAACAACACTAACTACTTCAGTGACTGCATGCTAAATTTCGAGACAATTTTTTTCAACTTGAGGATGATGTGACCCCACAGTTTCGAGGTAAAAAACTGTTCAATCTCTTTTGTTATGTTCGTATACATACTACTTATCGCATCGTACCGCACCCAAACGAATATATAATATATATTATTATGGTATACATATCCGAAGCACGTGTCTCGCTTGTCGATCCGACCCACTCGCGCAACTCGAAACGTATGAGGCCGAACCATAGCTTGATTATTATACATTATATTAGTTGATTAATTTTATTTTAATTATTAGTTGATTATAAGTGTTTAAAAAAACATATGTATGTCATTTATGAACGATAGACTTGGAATTAACCCAACTCCTCATGAATTCTTGGCAGCCCACTGCCCCCTTTTCTCTTTTCTTGGTGGCTTCTGCCCATTACTCCAAACCGCCCCCAACCTTATCCCCCATCAAAAACGTAAGTTTTGCATGATATCCACAACTCCTCAAATCTAAAAACCCTAACTTACGCATATTATATCTGCTCTACATTCCTTTCGCTACTGTTGATGTGAGAATCAAGCTTTGGAATCCCTCAAGTAATTCGGCTCGGGCCCTTAACCATTCACATCGCACATACAACTCGGTAATGGTTATATCTGTTTTTTTATATTTGGTTTAGTCCCTTGGATCTAGGCTGCGTATTTCTAGACCAGTATGATTTGGATGTTTTATGATGATATTTGTATAATAGGGTTGCTAGAAATCATGTGTTACAATGTTTTTGTCGTTGTGAGCTCGGTTAAGTCACTAGGGTTTTAATTGTGGGATAACTTTTGTGTGTTGCGGTAAATATTAATGATCGTGCATGATTGTGGTATGTCATCTAGGCTGCGTTTTCTGTTTAGATAATAGATCGTGAAGCTTGTTGATTATTTGGTTTGTTAAAAATCATAATTGTTAGCTTTATGGGCGATCATGGGTTCGGGTATGTCTCTCGGGTGTTAGTTATGGGTTGTACCCGGTGTTTAGTGGTAAATTGGTTTCTACATGGTCTTACTTATCATATAAAACTGCTGTGAATTTATGTTTACGTGTCATGGGTCGCTAGTCAATCGTTTGCTTGCGGGATTGGGTAAAGAACACAGTAAGTTGTCAAACAGTTACAGCCGAATTTAATTGGCTGTAACTGGGTCATAACTTAACGAAAATTGGATTTTCTTGATTCTATAACGTGCTATTTCAAAATACGCTTCTAATGGCGCTGGAATCATGATTTTTGGACGTCGTTTGCTATTTTAAAAAATTATTTCGTTTCAGCAATTAAAGCTGCGTTTTTCTGCAGAAAATGCAGCTCATATTTCGTGTCATAACTTGGTATGTGTTTACTGTTTAGATGTGAAAATTTTACTGTAGATGCCCTTTCCTAATTAATTTTGTCGTTGGTTTCATGTCAATCGAATAAACATAGATTTTTAAATAAATAATTCGGCAAACAGGGTCAGATTACAACGAATCTGATCATTGTTTGGCGCAAGATTTGTCACAGAAAATCCGTAAGCAGTTTGGTCACCAAATTTTTACACAATAGTCGATGCTTCGATTGAAACGTCCTATAATTTTTTGGGAATTTTGCTGTACACGAACTATTCCGGATAACACTCTGAAAACTGTCCGAAAATGCACTATATTGCTGAATTTTTTTTGAAGAGTATTTTAAATCTTTCGTGACACGTGTGTTGTCTCTAAGCGATGTCGTGATAGATACATGCATGATAATTAGTATTGTATGATAAAATGTGCTACGTTCTAGATACGTGTAGGATTCGTGTTTTAGCGTGAGCACACACACTAACTCTTAAATGGTAACCATAATAGGACGTGGTTGACCATACCAGCTCAAGTAATTTAATCTGTCGAGCTAAGCTAAGGTGAGTTCACACATTTTACTAAAAGCATGTATTCCCGGTGGTTGGAATAGAACGAACAACACTTTCCCTGGTTTAGGATTGCCTAGTATTCCTGGGATGGAATACGGTTATTTTACTATTTATACTACACGTCTTAAGCGGACTAGACGGAACTCTATCTGAAAGTCCCTACACATTTTATACCGATTAATCGCCGAAGCCTGGCGAACAGGATATTAGTTAGTAGCGCTATTAGGTCTAACAAACCTCACACCGTGCCGTAGAGGACGGGAGTGAACTATTCTGCCTGGGCAACTAGTCAATGATGATAGACATTGACATGGGGCACAAAACATGACTACAGTTAGTTTCGGTATGGCACGGGTTTAGTAGCTTAAAACGATGGGGTAGCTCCCCATGACGTGTTTTATAATACAGAGTAACTTAACAACCTACGTTTTTGGAACAACGCAGATAAACTGTGAACTCGCCAACTTTATGTTGACATACTACTGCATGCTTGCAGATCTACAGGTACAGCTACGGACGGACATTGCAAGCGGATGGAGTGTGTGTGGTTTGGAAAGTGGTACATTTTGTACATCTGTTTAAATTGTGGTTTCTAACCGTGATAAGTTTATTTTACATTTCTGCTGCAAACATAAAGTACATTTTTAAAAACTTTTAAACTAAATCACTAATTGTATCATTTGGAATAATTTACACATTTCGTAAACGGTTCAAAATAATTAATAGCTGGATCCTAGGCAGTCGCACGCCTCGTGGTAATACTCCGTATGTGGAAATTTTGAGGGTGTGACACTTAGTCTCCACTATTTTGTGTTGGTTTTATATTATTATCATTGGGTGTTCATCGAATCGAATATCGAATTTTCTAATTATTCGAATCTAATTATTCGAATACTTTTTATTTTCCCTTGAATTCGAATTTAATTAAAACTTACCCAATTCGATTTGAATTCGTATTCGAATAAAAAATCCAATTCGTATTCGATTAAAATTTCGAATTCGAATAAATTCGATTCGAGTCAGGTTCTTTTAGAAAAAGGTAAAAAACCTATCAAAATGAAACATAAATTTTAAAGGAGTAATAAAGCACAATATCACATTAAAAAGTTCCAAATAAAGTACCATAAGTCTAAATCAAAACGAGAAGTTGGGAATAACGACTCCACATTACAAGTTAATATTTCTAGGTCAGATATCTATTGATAGATTCGTTAATTAGGTTTTAGTTATGGGTCATATACTGAGTTTGATAATAGGTAATTTTAATACATGGAATAAATTTTGAAAATAATTTATAGAATAGTCAGTCAAATATCTATTGATAGATTCGTTAATTAGGTTTTAGTTATGGGTCATGTAGTAAGTTTGGTAATAGGTAATTTTAATACATGGAATAAATTTTGAAAGTAATTTATAGAATAGTCCAATAGTGTAAGGCTCATTGGGGAACACTAAAAAAGTGGGGAACAGTGGGGAACCGACTCAAACGAACTCCGATTGTACTCATTCCAGCGGCGTTGGAACCGGGTCGTCGAACCCTAACTAGGATCTCTTAACCCTAAACCCTAAATCATAACCCATAAACCCTAAATATATTAGGGTTTGGCTTTTAGGGTTTGGCTTTAGGGTTTAGCCTTAGGGTTTAGCTTTAGGGTTTACCTTTAGCGTTTAGCTTTAGGTTTAGCTTTAGGTTTAGCCTTTATGGTTTCTAGTTTAGATTTTACGGTTTAACTTAGGTTTTTTGCCTTATTTTTTTAGCTTTAGGGTTTAGAGTTTAGGAGTTAGGATTTAGGGTTTAGGGGGTAAGAGATCTTAGTTAGGGTTCGACGAGCCGGTTCCAACGCCGCTGGAATGAGTCCAATCGGAGTTCGTTTGAGTCGGTTCCCCGTTGTTCCCCACTTTTTTAGTGTTCTCCAATGAAACTTCCCTAGTCCAATAAAAAAGTTATATATGTATTATATATAAAAATAATAAATAAAAAATCTATAATTTTTATTCAAATTTAGAATCGAATCGAATTTCAAATCATATATTCGTATCCGATTTACTTGACTGGAATTGAATCGAATTCGAATCCGAATTCTTATAATCGAAACGAATTCTTGATGATAATCAAATAGAATATAATCGAATTTCAAATTTTTCGAATTCGAAACGAATTTTGAACAATCTCTTCCCCTCCCTCATCTCTTTCTCTTCCACCGAAACCTGTCTTTCTCTCATCAAACTATATATGATTTGGGCTGTGAGTATGGCGACAAAAGACGGTAGGTTTTATTGTTGCTCTTGAGTTTTTTATGGTTGAATTTTGTTATGTTGGTGATGGAACTAACGCATAATTTGTTGGATTATTCAATTTTGATTGGTTTTTCATGGTGTAAATTTGCTCCTCAAAGTCTGGGGGTTTTAGTTGAAGTTGCTTTAATCTAACAAAGGTCAATCTGCAATTTTACATCTCTGTTTAATGTTACATGAATTGCTACTAATCATATACTTAATCCTGTATGTTTTACAATTTTTATGTTATTTTGCGAACAAAGGACAGTTAGGTTAGGCCTTACCTTACATTTTGGTCTAATTGGTTTCGAATACACGACAATTATGATCCACTTTTATGGGGTTGATTCAAGTGAAGAATGTTTGTTTGTTTGTTTGGGTATAATAATGTCAATTTGGGTGTAATTTGGTCCTATATATTTATTTATAATGAGGTTCTATTCCTGCCACCCATTGATCTTGAATCATTTATATGGTAGGCATTGAATATTTAGCTTTTTATAAAATCAAAGATTGCATTTTTATGTTTGTTATCGGCATGGTCCCTGACAATGGCCACTTAGAAGCTGGTGGTGATATCAGACCATACCGTGGCTAAGGGAAAGTTAAAATTATATGGTTCTCTTCAATATGTACCGAGTTATTCGCAAACTGAATTTGATTTATTGTACCGTGGCTAAGGAAAGTTGTTGTTGAACGAAAGCAATGAAGAATAGAAGATAACTTGGATGACAATAGTTCTATTAATGTTCCACTAATTAATTAAACGAATGAATATGGACACATGTTCCGTTTGTTTACATATTCGTTCAATGTTTTTTCTAACACTAATTTAGAACCAAGTCAATTTACAGTTTTTAGCTTATGCTCATTAGAAATATGAACATAAACAAGCATGAACATGTTCATGTTCATTTTTTTAACGAATAAACATGAACTATAAAATCTGTTAGTTTATGTGTTCGTGCTCGTCCATTTGTTCAGTTTAAATTAACAAGCTCTCATTCGTGCTACTTAAGAATTATTCTGATGTAAACTAGAATCATCATTTGTTTGATACAGAATGACCCTTGACTTACAAGTGGCGGAGGCAGAGGTCGAGTTAGGGACAGAGGCAGAGTAAATGCAGAACGAGGTCCTGGTGTGACTGACCGGAATCGAATCTTCTACATCAAAGCAGGGACCCAACCAACAGCCACTCATATTCCACCAAAGAGTGATAGTGTAGTCGTTCCAAGCACCGGTGGCAGAGACCTCAATCAGAATGCTGGTCTTTGATGAGAGTACACATAAGTATAATATTTTAATACTTTGTTTAAAAAATAAAATTAAATAATTGAAAATGCGTAAGTATTAAAAAATGACTTTTAATCGGATCGGTAGAAATGTTAACCCACGCTCGTGCAAGCGCTTCCAACTCTATTTGAATCCAAGGAATGCTTGGTGCCTTTCACTTGTGTCTGCTTTCCTCCTAGTGTCTGTTTTTCCTTTCTTGCTCTTCGTGGTTTGTGATTGCGTTTCAGGTATAACATCATCGTCTGCGCCCAAAAAAAACTTAAGTGTGCTCGGGTTCTTGTGACGCTTGGATCCGTGGCATTTGGATGGATTGTGATTGCATTTATTTGCATAGAAAGTTGTTGTTGGATTTGAATTTGCCACGGTTTGGTGTTTGACTAAAACCGCCAAACGTCAACATATTCGGATCTATCGGTGTCGTGGCCCGTGGGGTATACGAGTGGCGATTGGGTAGAAGGTTTTCCGGGTGTGTTTGGGAAGGGATGTGCGGAGAATTTTTAAAAATTCTGATGAATTTCTCAAAAAAAAATCAAGGACAAAAAGCAACATTATTCAAAAGCGTCTTCATTTATAATGTTAATAGGGAGAATTGGAGGTTGTGAAAGGGATTAACGGTAGTAGAATGCCATTGGACCATAATTCCTCAGGTTTGTGCTTTCAACTTTTTATTAATAATTCTTATTTGCAGATAATGTTGGCTGGCAATCAGGAACTTAGGGGTATCATCCTGTGTTTATTTCTTCTTGCAATAGTCATTTGTTTGGTTTGGTGGCTGTTTTTAGGGAGATGGTACATTGCTTTCTTTAGACTCTCTATGTGTCTTATGAATCGTTCAACTTAGAAAAAGCTTCTTGTGTGTGATTTTGGTTACCCTACTTGTTTGTCACCAGTTTGCTTATATGACATACCTTTTGCTAGAAAGATAGGGCAAGTATAACTCACGTTATATAGTCCTCGTGTCTTGGAAACTAGAGGGGCGTTAGAAAAGTGAAGTTCTCAGAGCACTCAATAACTTAAATAACATCTATCCATCATTCTCATAATCATCTAGCCTAACGATTCAATGAAATCCCAAACGGGTTGAGCATGAAGTCACCAACTTCTTGTAACTCGTACACTATTACAAATACTTTCTCATTTATGTATTAGGCATTCACTCAGTTCAAAGCAATATATCATATATAGGCTCCAAACTGTTTGCATCTTAATCTTTTTTGTTATAACATGTGTAACAACCCGACTTTTTGAAGTCAAAGTACAAGTCAAAGTCAAAGGAAGAAAAGATTACTAATTCGATCTGTCATTCCTTGCTTAATTATTACTTGTACTCTTTGACTTGTTAATCGATACTTTAATTTATGTTATTTTAGTTGTATTATGTGGAGTAACAATGCAATAAAAGCTATTAAACGCTATCTACTTAACGCTATCGCATCGCAACTTGAATCGCAGTTCTGGTTATTGTTTTACGTGTGTGTACTACTATGTGTTACTTGTGCATGTTTATTGCTAGTACGGTGCCCGCGCGATGCGGCGGGGTGACACTTTGCATTGCGGCACTCGTTTCTGGTAGTTTTTTTTTATTGTGGTAGATATATGTCATAAGTGTTACACATATGTAAAGTTTTGTTTTTTTATAAAAATTAATAATCAAAAGAGAAAAAAATAAAAGGTAAGTTGTTATAATTGTAAAGTATGTTTATTTTATTGGTTAAATTATAAAATATAAATGTATTCTTTAAAGTTCATAACTTTTTTTAAATATCCAGATAGTACTCATCCAATAAACTTTAAGTTTAAAATTTCAGTTTTTATAAATAAAAAATAGTTTTTGACTCGTAAGTACGTTTTAGACCATTAACTTAAATTGTTAATTTTCATTTTTTTACAGATATAGAAAATTTATATTTTTATAAAATTTCAAGAAATGTTTTATAAAAAAATAGGATGTTAAAAGTTTATATCTTTATGAGTTAATTGCCAAAATCGTCCATAAGGTTTGGACACCTTTGCCATTTTCGTCCAAAATGACACTTTTGTACCAAATTGCCCCCAACGTTTGTAACTTTTTGCCATTTTCATCCAAACCACTAACTAAGTTTATTTTTTCTGTTAAGTTGAGGATATTTAGATGAAACTGACAAATATAAAACCACAGGGACGATTTTGGCAATTTACTAAAACCCATTTTAATTTCTTTATTTAATTGTTTTTGTTACATATATAATAAAAAATAATATACATGGAGTTTTTAGAAAAAAAAATTAATAGTTTTGTCACATAATTTTTATAAATTTTCATCCAAATCACTAACTCAGTTTATTTTTTCTGATGTTTTAAGTTTTATAAATTAAGAAAGAAATTAATTTACAGCTTCTTTATATAAATCAATTTTATAAAGAGAAAATTTCATTGGTGTGCAACACATATTAATCGATTACAACTTTTACTATTTATCAGTTGTAGAGATAGAAAAAAAAATTGTAAAACGTTACATATTTTTTAAATTTGTTGAGCACCTAGGAAATATGTTGGTAGAAATAAAATATTTATTTAATTAAGATTATAAGGGTAACTAACTAATACTTATTTTGAGTAGCTTGAGTAAAGAAACTTTTGGTTAATAGCATTATAATTACAATTTGGTGGGTAATTTTAAGTTTTGGTGACGATACGTTGTTTGATAGGGGGGGGGGGGCACTTGCTTCTGTTTTTCCTTAGGAGCGAATTTAAAAGAGTAGAAGATGAATTACAAACTTGTTACATATGATATGTTTTTTTTTTATTTTACCTTTTTCAATAAGGTCACCAGCATTTTATTTTTATAAAATTTAGAGGTTTAAGTAGATTTTATTTCTATAAAACTGATCTATATAAAAAATTAGAAATTAATTTCTGTCTTAGTTTATAAAATATCCTTCGCCTTAATAGAAAAATTAACTTAGTTAGTGGTCAGATGTAAATTTATAAAAATTATGTGACAAAGCTATTAATTTTTTTCATATAAAAATTGCATGTATATTCTTTTTTATTATATATGTAACAAAATTAATTAAATAAAATAAATTTAAAAGAGTTTGAGTAAATTGCCAAAATCGTCCCTGTGGTTTTATATTTGCTAGTTTCATCCAAATATCCTCAACTTAATAGAAAAAATAAACTAAGTTAGTGGTTTGGATGAAAATGACAAAAAGTTACAAACGTTGGGGGCTATTTGGTACAAAAGTGTCATTTTGGACGAAAATGGCAAACTTGCCCAAACCTCAGGGACGATTTTGGCAATTAACTCTATTAACTTTATATCATACTAAGTTCAGATTTTTAGTTCCTAACTAATCTTATCTATATAAGTCTACTTTTAACTTATAATCACTAAACATATGTTACACAATCTACTATGTATCTAGTCAAGTTGGTAAAGAATTCTTTTGAAACTGACTAATATTATATATAACAATATAGTTGAACTTATAGTTCCTAAATTTTTGCAACACAATTTAGTATTTATCTAGTAAAGATTGTAAATTTTTGGAGTATTTTATTTAAATTACTTGTCAAAAAAAATGTTTATAAAAATTATTTTTTTAAATAAACAAAATGTTTTATTTATAAATAAAGTAAAAAATTGTTTTACACATGTAAAGTTTTGTTTTTTAATAAAAACAATAATAATCAAATGACAAAAAATAAAAGATAAGTTATTATAGTTGTAAAGTAAGTTTATTTTGTTGACAAAAAATAAAAGATAAGTTATTATAGTTGTAAAGTAAGTTTATTTTGTTGGTTAAATGATAAAGTTTATAATTTTATTCTTTAAAGTTCATAACTTTTTTTTAAATATCCACATGATACTCATCTAATAAACTTTAAGTTTACAATTTTTGCTTTTATAAAAATAAAAAATAATAGTTGACTCGTAAGTACGTTTTACACCTTTAACTTTAATTGTTAAATTTGGTTTTTGTATATATAAAAATTTATACTTTTAAAAATTTTTAAAAATAATTTTTATAAAAAATAGGATATTATGAGTTTATATCTTTATTAACTTTATATCATAGTAAGTTCAGTTTTTTAGTTTATCTTTAAAGTTTATTACTTTATTATTTTTTAATAAATAAATACAAATTATTAGATTAATATCTAAGAATAACTGCGATATTTTATAATTTCAGCTTGACTATATCTAACTGCAATATCTATTTATTACAACTTTTGGATATTAATATATAATTACAGTTGATTTGTAAATTTAGGATACTAACTTTATTTTGAACTTTATTAATATGGTCAATAACTACATTATATTAACATCAAAAATAAAGTTCAAATATAAAATAAACTTTATTCATACGTTTAGATCAAACATAACAACTGAAAATGAAAAAAAAAAACATAAAAACACTTGATAGATTTCATATTAGACTGCATGAAATCTGTTCCGCTTCTGAATTGACACTCGAGGTATTTTTAATCGGGTTTTCTGGTTTGTGCTTGAATCAGCAGTACCTTCTAATTCATCTTATTTGTCATTGTCCTTAGAATCGTCTAAATTAATAACCTCACTTCATTTCCATTCAGAGTCTCTTGGATCTCTTCCTTTGAGTCTCAAACTTCTGATCCTTAAAAAGGACAAAAATTGAATACAAAATTTAAAAAAGATTAAATGAATCTTAAAATTACCCCTTCACTAAATTCATGTTGAAGATTAGACTTGTATGGAATAAACATTGCACCATAAGAAATAATATCAACACTTTTTTCACCATCATCCTGCAATAAAACACACATATAATAACATAAAGAACATGTGAATATGAAAGATATACGCAAAAATAATACTTAAAAACTAGCAAAATCAATACCTTAGAAGCTTGTTCGACAACTGGGTTGTTTAAATTGGCATGTTCATCATGCAACTGAATCTGAAAAATCAAATAAGTTAACATTCACATAAAAGTAAATAAAAGAAAACAATTATTCACTGCTGCGATATAATAGAAATGACCTCAGAATTTTCAATCCCGAATGCTTGGTTCGTAACAATTGAATTCAGAACTGGATCCATTTTTTTTTTAACTTTGTTTAGCAATAGATATAAGGGTGTCCTGCTATGTATTTATAGTAGTAACTATAGAAGTAAATTAGGGTTTAATTTTAGATTTGCCACCCCTTTATTTAGGAAGTTTGTTGTGGTTAGTTTTATGTTTTATAAGATATATCCAAGTATAGATATTAGTCAATTTTAATAAAGTAAAATGTGACACATAATATCTTCATTTTATGTTACGGTACTTTTAGTTCTTTTTGTTTTTGTTTTTGTTTGCATAGATGGAGCTCGTCTTTGTAGATTAGGTGCATTAGATCACAAGTATTAATTACTTGTACAATATAGCATTATCGACTTATACCTTTTAATCCGTGCGTCGATGTTGAACAAGACAACTACTGAAACGTCGACAAAAATGTGTAGGTCATCATGCTATCTTTGGATTTTTTTTTTAAACAATATAGTTTATAAGATATGTCAATAATACGTAAAAAGATTATAAGTTTGTTGTGGAGGGGTGAATTGTAACTAATTACCTATAATTTTGTTAAAACCCTAAGGATTTATGTGTAATAAGTTTAGGGGCTAAAAAATAAATAGTGTTTAAAAGACCAAACTACCCTCATTTTAGGGGTCTTTCTATAAATAAAAGAGGGGGGGGGGGGGAGTTCTTATTTTTTGTTATCTTAAAATACCTCTCTCTCATGCATTATAATATATAGTATAGATATAGATATGCTTTGAGGTGATTAATCGTAAACGCAATCGCAACGCAATCTCATCGCGAACTGTCACACCCCGACCACGTAAAACAACAAAACGTGGCGGAAACGTCGGGGAGTGTTGTAACAGAATCATTGTTTTACAACCATGGAATAAATAATTTTGTTTTATTGAATAAATGAACTCATTGTTTTAATACAATCAAATAAGTACAACTGTTATCTTTCAAGTTTTAAAGTTGCTAAGGCACGAGTCCATCCTAAGTGTAGCATATATCATCAATCATCACAGAGTAGTACCTGAAACATGTGTAAAAATAGGTACGTCAGCATAAAAATGCCTGTGAGATACATAGGTTTTATTGTATTTAGGATTCATGACTTATGAGTTTAAAAAAAAGTTTTTAATAAAAGAAGTCATGATCCTTGTAAAAGGTTTTTCTTTTATAAATCATTTGTAAGAAATCAGATGATATAAAATAATAATACATAGGAAATTAAATAAGTAAATAGAATAAGTTCGTATAAAAATATATTGTTTGAAAAACAATATTTTGATAAAAAAGATTCTTAGTATATATAAAAGTATACTTTGGTTTTAAGAAAATCGAATAAGTAATATATTAAAATATATTTCAGTTCCAAAACCGTTAACCCAAGTGTACTAAATAACGCCACGGTATGTAAAGCGATGAAAACACTTATATATAAGAAGTACCAGCGGCGTATCTACCATGTTTTCATCACATTACACCCGTCCCGTTATCTAAACACTAACCAAAAACCAGTCATTAAGTAAATAGTATATTAACCATACTTTAGTTGGTAAAATAAATAAGTTTTCAGTGGTATATCAAAAGTATACTTTGGATTGATAAATAACATATTAAACTATGTTTTGGTTTGAAAATAACATATCAAACTATGCTTTGGATTTTGAGAATAACATATCAAACTATGTTTTGATGATTAACAAAATATATGTTGGTTTTGTACAATATCACATATGAGAGCACATCAAACTATACTTTTGGGAGTATAACTTAATATACAAAAATAATGTGATTTAAGAATCCATTCAGACCTAGTGCATCAAAATACACCTTTGAGACTATAGAAATACCACAAAGGCAATCCTTATTTGGATGGAGCAACAAATTGGTTTCAGACATTCCATGACAACAGGAATGGGGTGTCAAATCCTATAGCGCTATATCATACTACCAACCGCTCTGGTGAACAAAATTAAGTACTATCCCAACAATTAATTTTATAATCTTTGAAAAATCAGTGTTTACAGCATAGATAGTCATTTAGTTTGTCAAAAGATAAGTACTAACATGTATAATCAATTATACTTTGAAATCATGAAAATAACATATAGGTACACATGCTTCACCCCAAAACAGTTGAAAACAGTAAAAGAGGGGACTATGTACTCACTTGAGAGTGCTTAGAAGTCTTGAACAACTACCAAGCAAGCTAGAGGGAGCACGGAATCAAACGACACCTAATATTGATAACTACATAAATAAACCGGACCTAAATCGGGAGATCGGATAGTATGAGGTCTCGTAAATCAAATGAGTGTGGGAACTCATATGATATGGTTTAACAAGGCCTACATACTAAAAGGAAACCTAACCTAAGTGCTTTCGACCCATTATGATCCATTAAGGTAGCTTACGCTACTTTAAAGCGTCGCGCGCGTAATGCACGTTCGAGACGTCTAACTAGCCCTATGATGAGTATTATATGCCAAAACATGTTTAAATATGTTACATAATCAGTTATGTGACAAAAATTTAGGTTACATATGCTTAATTACTAATTATGTATGAAAAGGGCATTTTGGTAATTTACCTAAGGCATAAGAACTACTTATCATACAACTACTTAAACGACGTGACCATAAGGTATAACCTCGGAAGGTTATTCCCTATACAACTATGGTCACTAAACATGTTTGGTCGGATCCTAATGATCGACCAAACGGGTCGTGTTCGAAAGTCTAAGCGGGTGTTTAGTCCGCTTGACTTACAACTCTACACAAGCACTAAACTAAAAAATGACGACCTAAACATGCTAGAACATGTTTAGTTAAGTTAGAAAACAGGTTTTGATATCAAAACAAATGGTTTTGACGTCCTAGAGTAGTTTGGTTACAAAATACGCGAGAAAACGCATTTTGGCCAAAACTACCACTCGTCACTGAGCCTAGATAACTTGGTAATCAGTAGGTATAGTCACTAGGGACTATAACCATCGTGATTACGCTCACGTTATGAAGTTCAAACGAACTTCCCATTGACCATAAACTGGTCAATACAGAAAGTCAAACGCAGTTTGACTTTAACGCTAAAACGAAAGAAAAGCACGAAAGAATACTTACAGAAGGTCCCCGCAAGATTTGAACCCGATTCTCTCTCAGGTAGGAAGCATATACTTCCACTTAGAGAGCTTGAATCAGATTCAAATGTGAGAAATGAATGAAAACATGGTGGGTATTTATAGGAAATCTAGAACCGTTAGGATCGTTTATCGGGAAATGAGCTTCGATCTAGACCCTCCACTTGGGCCCATGGTATTTGAATACAATGGGCATTGAAAAACCATCAAAATTGGCCCATAGAATGATCAAAAGCATGTCCAAATTCATTGAATACCAGCTGCTGTTTCAGAAAACAGTTTTCTGATACTGAGTGTCTCACACGGCCCGTGTAAGCATGCACAATAACTTACGCGGCCCGCCTGGGCTAACTATGCAGAAATTGCAGTTTAGTCCCTGAACTTGTGAAACATGCATTTCGGCCCATTTTTGACACGTTTAAGCCCCGTTAACCCCATTTCAAGGCTCTAAAATTAAGTTAAAGTATAAGGAACTCCAAACATGCTCAAAAATATCTCGGATGTCGGTTCGTTTGGTCGTACGGTTGCGTTATTCGCTTAATTACGACGGAAGTCGTAACGAACGCAAAAACGATCCAAATTAAGCGACGAATGGAATTTTATCATGCCAAACACTAAAATAAAATATTTTAATGCTTACATAAATTTTTGGATGTCCGGATATATTCAGAACGTAAGATATGCGCGAAAATGCAAACTTGTGCACTTTTTGACGCTTTTAGTCCCTATTGATCAATAAAGTTTATTTTAGCATACCGAACCCCTCAAAGCCTATTTCTAAGCTATGTAAAGGTTATTTAGGGTATGTTTAACTTATAATCAAGTTCTGGAGTGTTCGTTACTACACAAATCGGTATAGTTTTGCAGTTTGACACAAATAGTCCCTGCGATTGAACAAACTTGATTTCAAGACACCAAACCATCCAAAACTTATTTCTAAGTTATGTAAAGGTTATTTAAGGTATGTTAAGCCTATCTCACTGTTCCAGAGTGTTTGTTGCATTAAACTGGTTATATTTACGCATCAGAGCGCGTATAACCCTTCCAGAAAGTGATTTAAAGCTTGAAATCGAATAAGAGTTGATATATGCAAACGATACACATATTTTTACAAATCCCAAGTATGAAATACAATATTTCATTGGTTTGGTATTTATTTGATGTTTGAAGTGACACAGGTGTCACACGAACTAGAAACGTAAGGTTATTTATGTTGTTGTATGTTAGTTATGTTATTTGTGTAACTATTATTTAAAACTATCGCATAGCTTATTCGACGCTCGCTTAAACGCATCGCAACGCCCAACGCACGAAATGAAAATCGGAAACCCAACTCACTCAAGCCATTCGTCGAATGACCCTTCGATCGAATAGTCATCCGACCGGATGACCATCTGATCGGATGGCCATCCGATCAAGAGGCCCTCCGATCGAATGACATTACACCGCCTTTCTCCTCCTTCCCCTATAAATACCCACATGTCACATCACTGTTCACGTGATGTGACAGCTCTCCTCCGACCAGCGCATACTCAGCCCTTTTTCTCTCGATTCCTCGCGATTCTTGTAAGTTTTCATCTCAAATCTTTTCTATCATCTACACACACTTTCTCATCATGTTCACCATCAAATCTCAACTTTTAACCATGAAATCCATCTGATTTGGGTTGTTATCGAGTGACGTCATCGCGGGTTTGTATGAACACCAGAGCATGACTTCATTTCACCAAGAACAATTCAGATCTAAAGGATTTCCACAATGTTTTGTAGGATCGTTTTGACCGATCAAATGAGTCAATTTGAGTTAATACACACTATTTGAGTGGCGGAAACACTCAAACAGATTAGAATCAGATAGAAAGGAGTAGAAAACAGATGTAGATTACTTTAAACACTTGCTTCTCATTCAATTTCACGTGAAAATCCGGCAGAGTAACGTTACACGATAGACCAGACCGTTTGAAATGAGAAACACACTAGCCTATTTATAGGCATTGCCCTTCCGTTTGAAACTAACACAACATGCTTCAAACGGTCACCTTATAAACCCTTCCGTTTGAAGGTGACATACCACACTTCAAACGGAACCCCTTTAAAACAACATAACTTTATATTTCAGCCCCTAAACTATACAAACTTGACATATTTAGACCCCTAGACTTAAGACATAGGCTTTAGACATAATGCACTAACTTGTTTAAACACTGATTTCACCTAAATCTAAGCATACTTCAAATGTTTCAAACTTTTCTTCAACATTCTTAACTTTTCACATAAAACCGATAGAATCTAAGCTTGTTCGGGCCTTCTACTCATTCTCTAGTAAAATGTCGGTCTAAGAACGGGTTATATCAAAGAGACAACCGATTCGCGGGTTAAACATGAACAACAGTCATGAACAGCTGGTTTGGATCGAACCGGGTGATTCCCGTTCAGCCGAATGAGTTGGGCCTGATGGGGTTTCTGTTGTTGTTTAACACGTTGTCATATTGTCTCGGATTAATCGCAAAACTTTCTAAACTTAACAAATTCTACAAGTTCTCAAATGAGCAGGCTACCGAATGAATCGCCGTTCGATCGGATCACCATCTGATCGAACGACGATCCGATCAGTGACTTGTGATTTCCAACACTTAAACAATTATACAAAACATTTAAACAATCCCAAACGAATGGTCATCCGATCGAACGACCATCCGATCGAATGACCATCCAGGCAGGAGACATAGTTCTTTGTAACTCCTACTCAACGAACCGCCATGCAATCAAACGGCCATCCGTGGGGCCATGCTAGTAATCATGATTTGAAACTATGCACTTGATTTCGGTTATATGTATATATGATGAATTAATCGGCTGCTATAAATTGTATTCGAATGATTAGACAAGTTGCCATGTTAATGAGGATGTTAGTATTGGAAAACATCGATCTGTTAATATGATTGAAAGTTGAGATAAGTTGTTAACCATGATCGATATGCTAAGTGTTATGATAATTGTGATGTTATGTTTTAGGGTTCATAAGAAATTGATATTAAAAACCCTGTTTGATCGATTACTACTTGGTTTGGAAGTTGTTAGCATTGATTGATAAATTGTAAATTTGGAAACTAATTGATTGGATGTAACTGATTGCATGAATTATGAGAATTAGTTAATCAATCGCACAAGCCCCTCGGTCGCACAAGATCAGGTCACACAAGACCTGATCTGATCGCACAAGCCCTTGAATCGCACAAGGACTAGTCGCACAAGCTAAAGACGGCTGAGGTGCAACTGTTTAAGCACTATGTACAAGTCACTTATGCATGATCGCACAACATATTGTGGATCGCACAAACCTGTGCCGATCGCACAATATGTTGGGCCACACACAATTGAGTAAACTGTTGATGTTGCTGGGTCGGACAGCCCAATCCCAATCGCACAAGTTCGTCCGGACCGCACAAGACTGCTGTTTGTTTATTTGGGCCGTATGCATGTTGGACTACTTTGTTATATTGGGCCGGGCAGTATTTGGGTTTCAACGATCCACTCGCACAAGATGTTAGTGGACTTACAATTCAGCCCAATACATTCTAATCGCACAAGTTAGGCTTTACGTGTGTAACCGATGTACTTGACTGTTATGTGTTGCCATGATCCATACGTGCTCAAAACCTGTTAGTTATGTGTAAACCTATGTGCATTACTTGAAACCAAAACCTGACTTGTATGGTAACCATATTAGGACGTGGTTGACCACTTATAACTCAAGTAACCATCCTGTGTATCTGCCGAGCAAACCAAGGTGAGTTCACACTTCCAAGGCATGGGATTTCCCGGTGGGTTGGGAATGGGATTGATTGCTCCAATAGACTTGTACGTTCACCACAACTAGACTGCTTACCACTGTCCTCGGGTTGTGAAGGGTACTTATGTAAAACCTACGTAAACTTATGCATACTACTGTCCTCGGGTTGAGAAGGGCACTTACGTAAAGCCTACGTAAATCTCACGCGTACCACTGTCCTTGGGATAAGAAGGACACTTACGTAAAACCTACGTAAAACTTGTACGTACCTCTGTTCTCGGATTGAGAAGAACACTTACGTAAAACCTACGTAAACACATACTGGTACAACTAGTCTAGTGCATATGACATGGGAAGCCCCCACTAATTGAACATACAACAGGCTTAGTTAATTACGCATGATGATGCAACGAACTTACTATCTGTGAATAACGAACTCATTAACTGAACACTCTACTGTGAACTCGCTCAACTAGTTGTTGACTCTCTGTTACATGCCTTGCAGGACCATAGGTACTAATGGAGCTTGCACTGGGAGGCGCGGTCGTTGTGGGCAAGGATCATGGATGTTATGCTAAACACTTTTATGATATTTCAAAACTTGATACTTATGCTGGGATTTTACATCATTGCTTCCGCTACACACTTGTTTATGTTTGGTTTTGAAAACACCTTTCGTATTGATGAATGACTTTTACTATTTACTTTTATGTTCAATATGATTGGTGGCTTGATCCTGGTCATGTCACGCCTCCATGCGGTGGTACTCCGCGTGTGGATTTTGGGGGGTGTGACAACAATCGACACACAATGCAAACACTTTTCTACGCTAACCGTTATTGCATGTTATACGTGTTACTCGATGAATGCCTTGTAGGATCGTTATTGACAGTCGAGTGAGTCAATCAGAGCTAGATACTACTGTTTATGCAGCGGAAATACACAAACAGCATGAATCAAAGTAGAAATTGAGTAGAAACAGAAGCAGATCCCTTTAAACTGGTTTTCTCATTAATCTTTCACGAAAAAGTCGAGCAGCAGTTCGGCTACACAGTAAACATCCACGTACATAATGAGAAAACACGACTACTATTTATAGGGGTGAGATTTCGCTCCTAATGACCATGTGTCATGTGGGGCGAATCAAAAGGATGTGATTTCGCTCCAAATGACACATTGTCATTTGGGGCGAAATCAAGACATTACAAACCAAAATTTACATAACAACCCCTATACATCACATAATTAACATTACAGACCCTTAAACCCTATACATGATCAACTAAGACTAAGACACAGGCTTTAGACATTCGTGCACCAACAAACTCCCCCTTGGATACAGCCGTAGTCTTCAGTCTTGTCTTCGAGTCTTCACAGGGATTTGAACAATTCATCTCTAGGCTTTGGCTTCTTCCTAAGCACGTTCCTCAGCCTGTCGTTCTCTTTCTTTCTTTTCTTCTCTTCTTCAGCTTGAATGTTCATCCACTTTCCCCTCTTTTCTTCAAGCTTTCGACGTTCACGTTCAGCTTTCCTCTTCATCTTCTCGTCGAGTGACCACCAAGATGACTTCCATTTACTTTCAGAGTTTATACCTTTCTGAAAGCAAAGAGTAGCAACACGTTGAAACTGCATGGCCTGCTCTTTATCTTCTGCCTGATAATGTATCTTATTGATGAATAGACATTCAATATCCTTCACTGAGTAGTTCACTAACCACATCGGGTCATACACATGCATCTCTCTTAATTCACTTCCTGCTCGATAAGTAATGACAGCCTCAGTCGAAATGTAACTATATACCCAGCCTAAGAATCCTTTATAGAAATCCTGCTCCATCGGTGGCACTGGGATAGTCCTCATTGTCTTTGGCTTTTTCACATTAAGTATCGTTTCTTCAATCCCTGTTTCCGGATTTACCCTCTGCACTCTCTTAGGGTAATGCGGTTTCCAGTGTCGAAACTCTTTCAACGATTCAAACTTAATATACCCCCACATCAGATTATCATTCTTACGAACTGGATACCCTAGAGTTCTAACTTTAGACAACTCCTCCACATCCCACCATGGTAATGACATCACGTCATATAAATGTTCAAAGTTCTGCACCCCGCATTCTCTCCTGATCGCGTAAGCATTAACATGAGATAAGAAACCCCAGCTAATGATGTCACCAAGCGACACACTTGATCTCATTGATAGTACTTCAACGGTCTTTTGAACTTCCTCTCGTGACTGTCTTTAAACCACTTTTTCCGTTCTTCCTTTTCCATTTTTTTGGGAGTGCCATCAAAGTTTTTATCTTTTAAGATCTCAGCGACCTTTCTTCTCAACTCATCTCTATTCTCTTCTGTAAAGAACTCCATCAGCTTAGGCAACTGAGAAGTATCTTCACTAACACTTTCATCATCTGTCCAGTCCTCAACTTCAACTCTATCGTACATGTCAGCCTCCTCAACATACTTATACTCGTATTCAGGCTATTGGTTGATGTCGAAGGCATTCAATTCTTCCTCAAAATCGAACTTGAAATCAGGATTCACCATACGAGTCATTTCTTTAATCGTTTCCAACGTGTACATATAAAAATGTTCACCTTCTTCCCGATAAGTATCCAATCTCAAAATTAACTTCTCGGCATGTTGAACATTTTGAGTATCACCTAACTCCCCCTTTCCTTCAGCTCCCCCTGTCTCTTCATTCACTGAATCATTCATCAAATCATCAATAGTTCTTTCAGTGGAAGCTTTAGTCACTTTTATACCCATACCACCCTGAGCATTGTCATCATCGTTATCATAACCATGACTGCTCGCTGAAAAGACTTTCTCATCATCTTCATCTTCCTCGTCATCCTCATCATCATCATCTTCTTCATCATTATCACCAACTAGTTCTTCAAGATGTGTTTCTTCCTCAAAAAGACCAGATATAGTAGTTATAGGTTCAGGATTCTCAACAACCAAGGAAGGAACAATTGATCTCTCTGTCACTGCTGAACTACCTTCAACGCCTTTACCTTTATCTTTCATCTGTTCATCAATCTCGGCTTGGCGTTGTGCCCTGAGTTCTTCAACTTGTATCTCTTCAAACTTTTGTTCAACTGATGTTCCGAGCATACTTTCAACGACTTTGTTTAACATGTAGAACTCATGCTCCCTCAAAGCCTTAGCAGCTTCAAGCTCTTTATTTTTCAACTCGAAGTATTTATTCTGTTCATCTCTTCGAGCTTTTTCTTCTTCAAGTTCAGCAACTCGTACCTGTAAGATATCAATCTCAGATTAATCAGTGTCAATCTTCTTCAACAATTCTTTGTTATCAGTCTCTAGTCTCTTCACACACATCTCAAGAATTTTCTCACGATCAGAAACTTTCTTGTTCTCAGCAGCTAATTTTTTGTTTTCATCCAACAGTTCATCCATCTTCTTCTCTAACTTCTTCACTTGTTCATCATTTGCAAATCCGAAATCTCCAATGTCTTCAAGATTATCATGGGGAATGTGAAGACCTTTGTGCCCAGAAGAACCAGGTGTTAGTTGCATTTGGGTGGGAGGTGGTGTTTGAAAGATTTCTTACGATGTGAATAAGGTTTGTTGTGGTGGTGGTGAAATATGTAGTGGTGAAAGATGTATAGGTGATGGTTGTCTGGGTGGTGTTGGTTGTTTTGGTGGTGAAGGTTGTTGTGGAGGTGTGGGTTGTCGTGGAGGTGTAGGTTATCGTGGAGGTGATTGGATTAGTGATTGAGGTGGTGTTGGCTCATGTGGTGGTGTTGATGGTTTACTGGTTTCTTTGGAAGGTTTCTTCTTTAAGACAATCTTCGGCTTTGAAATCTTTGGAGTTACTTTCCGGATCTTTGGAGACACAACTTTCTTTCTTGCTCCGGCCTTCTTTCTGCCACTAGAAGGTGATTGCGATTCAGACACATGTTGTGGAGATGGCACATATGGAGCATCTTCTTTCTCTTGCCTATTCCTCTTTCTCAACAATTTCTCTTTCTCTGTTGCTTCCTGAATTCGTCTTAAACGTTCAGCTTCATCTACTTCATCTTCTGAAGAACTCGAGGAACTTGTAGTATCTTTATCAACATCATCACCTTCAATATCATCAATAACCTTCTCTTTCAGGGCTTCTACATCAACAGCTTACTCTGTCTCTAATACATCAACATTAAACATCAAATTTTCATTAATATTATACGGATCTTCTTCCGCAGTTACAACTGGCTCATCTTCTTCAGGTTCATCAACCAATAATGTCTTTGCGGCTTTCTTTTGTTTCGTCTTCGGTTGTGATGAAGATCCCTCACCCTCTTGTACTTTAGGAGTAACCTTTCTGCGTCTCCTCCTCGTTTCTTTGACAAACCAATCATTTCTTGTGTTTTTGAACTCCACAAGAGTTTTTAGCTTTTCAGCATAGGCTGCTTCCTTCATTTCTTCTTCGTTTCTCCAGTTTTGATGATCAACTGGATCAGGATCAACGTAATTCACATCCTTTATAAATCCATAGAATTCAGCACCAATCTTTGGTTCAGGGTGACTTGGATGGTATCTCGCAAGCTGTTTGAGCGAATCGTTGCTCATATGTGACTGAACTAACAAGTCATTCTTTAAATTTCGTTCTATCTCTGGATAAGCATGATCGATTAACGTCTGCACGAATCTAGGATACATCCAAGTCTTGCTCTTCGTAGTAATATTCTCGGCCATATAGTGAAAGACAATATGCGAGAAGTTGTACTTCTTGTTTAAAACTAATGCAGTGACCATGTTCATCTGATAATCACGCATTGTATCATAACTTCCCTTGGTATGGCTCAGTGACATCAATATACAGTGAATAATGAACTTGTAGGGTTTCTGAAATTTCGACTTCAAATAATTCCCAACATTCAATGCACCCTGATAACCCATCCTGAGCATGCAACCTTTTACCATTCGTTCTGGAAATCTTGTTGGCGACACTGCATCATCAGGAAAATTCACCACCTCTTGAATGAGCGCCTCAGTGACAATTAACTTTTTATTTTCTCCATGCACCTCCACAATTGAAGAAATTACTTTGTTTTCATCATCATAACTTGCATTCTTCCAGAAACATTCTATATGTGATCTGTACAACGGTCGTTGATCAGTCAAGGCCTTTTGAATAGGAATACGACCCATGAAATCCAAGATACTGCTGAACTTGGCCAATTCTGTGTTTTTCTTCACGTCCAAGTCACAACAGCTGTTGTGACGAGGATCAAAGATCACACTGGAACCCTGCACATCAAACCAACATACAATGAATCAATACACTTAGAAAATTTTCAACATCAAAACAGTTACAAGTGAAAACACTTTTCAACAGAAGCGAAATCACAAGTTTGGTACTCAAAAGCGAAATCAACATTAACACACTTAGAGACGAAATCAGGTTACATTGACTTAGGAGCGGAATCAAAGTTGTTAACTAAAAGCGAAATCAAAACATGATACACAAGAGCGAAGTCACATAATCCCTCAGTTTGGGGCGAAATCACATCACATTATTAGACATGATGCATATGAGCAAAATCACCAAATCGTGCTAGGAGCGAAATTAGGATAAACACTTAGAAGCGAAATCACCTAATTTCTCAGTTTGGGGCGAAATCATGTTCAGATTCTCAAAACTTGTTGGATGATCAAATTGATTATGTTATCTTGTTAACCTGATGATTCCGACTCTAGGGATATGTTTTAATTTCATTGTTGACCTCACAAACACCCTAGATCTATGTATGAATAACCTGTGTATCGACAGCCACCATTAATCCCTAGATCTAACACAATCAAACACAAATATGCAATCTATACACTAAAACGACAACACATGTTTGTTTTTATGTTCAGATTTAACATATTAAAAACCCTAAAACTATGTTTCCAGGGGTGGCCCTGAGGGTGTGCGGGGAGGACCACCGGCCAGGTCCCGTGATTCCAAAGGGCACACTCAGAGACGGAACCACAGGAGGGGTCCGGAGGCTGTCAACCCTTTCTTAGGAGCTGGTCACGGCTTGGAGGAGGGAAAGAAGTTAATGGGGTGGGTCACCTTTTACCAAATGGAGAACTGATTTTACTTGAATCTATTGTTGAAGGTCGACAAAGTTGAAGGTGAAGGGGTTGCAGGTAGGGTAATGAAATGTAGGAGAAGATGAAACTAAAAGGAATCGGTGGGCCACTTTCTATATTTACTTTGTCTTTTTCTGTGTTTGTTTATCTTTTATTTTATTTTTTCGAAATACCTAAAAATCAAATGATTTCCTTTTTACTTTTCTTTTTGGCTTGTTATATTGTACCTACTTCTTTTTCGATAATGTACATTGGTTTGACATAGACGTTAGGAGGTATTCTTTTTATTATAGAGAACTAAAATGGAGGGGTAATATCTACAACTAATTTTAAAATTCGTATCTCTATAACTAATTTTAAATTAATGTTAGGAGGTTTAATTAGCTTAATACCTATTTGATAAAAAACAATAATAATAAAACAAAGAATTACACTGCATTGTTTATTACAATAACATTAATCGTTGTATAAGAAAATAATTTACATTACATATTTCGTTAAGGCCTAAGGGGCACATTTTTTCAAACTCGAACAAGGCACCTGAATTCTCAGGGCCGGCCCTGTATGTTTCGATCATCAATACTCGCCGACAGTTCAAATATCTCAAGATATCGATCAAATTAGAGCATAAACTACCTTGCCCATGTTTGCACACTAAGAAAATAACAAGATCTGGTAAAAATTGGGCAGCAATTCGGTAGGGAAACAAAGTTTTTAAGGGTTTCGCTCACAGACGCCGGAGAGAGAACATATGGAACGAAATCAGGAAAGTGGGTTATGAGCGGAATCAGATGGCTTTTATAGCCGGTCTGATTTTGCTCCTAATGACCAAAGAACCTCTCGAGCGAAATCATGTGTGAAGCTACGAGCGGAATCATGTGTTGAAGCAGCTAAGCGCGAAATCAGTGTTAAATGTGCTTTGGGGCGGAATCAGAACATCATTTTTCAAACTTTTAATCTTTTTAACACTTTCCGATTGTTCACCGACACACCCAGTTAACCAAGTCCAAGTCAATGACCTTGGTCAACTGCTTGGCCTACCAAGTCCAAGTTAATGACCTTGGTTGACCGGATTATGAAGTACGCTATCTTTTTGCTTTAAAAACAGTTCAATTTAATGAACTTCTGAACTTTCAAACACATTTTCAAACTTCAAACATGTACCAATCATAGTCTAAGAATCTCCTGCTTACCCAGCCCACATCAATCACAGACATGATCTGCACAAAGCTTTGATCGTCTGATTCCTAACGTCGGTTGTCGAATATAAGATGAGAAACTAAAATCTTTTTGGATTTTTAACAGAATAAACTGAAATCTGTACACACAATCTTTTTGTGAGCGTGTTAGGGGATCATATCAGCTGCCGACTAGACACAAATACCGTTAAGCTATAATTTCATACCAAGCCTTAAACAATTCGCGTAGATTGCCGATATACTGATCCTCTTAAATTCTCACAAAACTTTCAATATGTTCGAGATACAGAATTAGTTTTTTAAGACTTAAACCTCTACATGTGCCCCACCTCAGTATATACTCCCGTATCCAGATCCCAGTATTCAGTCTTACAGGTGAGTATACCTAGATGATATCTGTAATAGGGTGAATTGCGAGGGCCGTGAGAGCTCAGGTCGATACTTCCGTATACGCAGAGAGATGACGACTTCGACTTTAAGGTGGGTTCCCTTTAGGGAATCTTTTTGTACAACAACACATGATTAACATTTTTCAATATGTCATCATTTTTTATGCTGAGGGGAGGCTTTACTAGTAAAGCAATGCATAAAGCATTATCCAGGGACTAGGTCAGTATTTCCATACAGCAGAAGTCCCGGGATAATACCCCAGATATCACTAAGCATAAAGACCTAGTATCTCAGAATACGGGACCTTTCAAACAAGATTTCGGGGGTTACCCATATATCCTGGAGGTGTTCCCCACGTAGAAGCAAGTAAATTTTAGGTTTATATCCCAAACTGATCTACTGATTTTGTAAAAATTTATCGGCACATCTTTAGCGAGACTGCTTAATTGCATTTTAAAACGTTACAATTCTTTAGCGTACTGTGTCCGTCTAGCTGATGTACTATCATTTCCCCTATTATACACAAACTCTTTTTGAAGTTTTTCTAATGTTTTTAAATTTTTTGTATTTTATCATGTTTTTGTATTTTTCTGCGAATTTCTCCCCCTAAAAAGAAAAACATATTTTTGTGTTTTTGTTTTTATCGAAAAGCAGAAAATAAACTATACAAACAAAGTTGACAACTCGACATGGTTCACGTCAGATCGCCGCCCAACTCGGCTTCACATTCTATTACCCTCCCAGATTGCAGATTTTTCATCCCGTTCAATATCAAAAGATAATAAAATATCTTTTTGTCAAATGGTTTTGTGTAAAAATCCACTTTCTGATCATCGGTGTGCAAGTGTTCAATCCGGATTAACTTTTTCTCGTGACAATCACGGATAAAGTGGTGACGGATTTCAATATGTTTCGTTTTAGAATGGTGAACCGGATTTTTAGTGATGTTAATAGCTGCTTCATTGTCCACATAGATCGGAGTATCTAAGAACTGTAAACCGAAGTCGCGCATCTGCTGTTGGATCCAAAGGATCTGCGAACAACAGCTGGAGGCTGAAACGTATTCAGCCTCGCATGTAGAGAGCGCCACTGCGCTTTGTTTCTTGCACTGCCAGGTGACGAGTCGAGTTCCGAAGAACTGACACCCAGCAGTGGTGGACTTTGCGTTTTGCTTGCAGCTTCCAAAGTCAGAATCAGCGAAACCTGATAAAGAAAAGTCACCCGATCGAGGATACCACAAGCCAATGCTTGGGCAGCCTTTCAAATACCGTAAGATACGTTTCACAATGGTCAGGTGTGACTGCTTTGGATTCGACTGATATCTGGCACAGAGGCATGTCGGGTACATGATGTCGGTACATGATGTCTGGACGGGAAGCCGTGAGATACATCAGAGATCCAATGATTGATCGGTACAGTGTCTCGTCCATTTTCACTCCATTTTCATCTGGACAAATCCCGTGATTCTGTGCAAGGGGGTTGAAGCAGGACTGCATTCAGTCATGTCGAACTTGTCAAGCACGTCCTCCACGTATTTCGTTTGGTGAATGAAGATTCCATCGGGCATTTGCTCCACCTGCAGCCCGAGGAAGAACTTCATCTCCCCCATTGAACTCATCTCAAACTTTTTCTTCATCACTTTCTCAAATTCTTTACACAGGTCGTCGTTGGTGGAACCGAAAATGATATCGTCAACATAAATCTGCACGATCAACAAGTGGCCTGCCTCTTCCCTGGTGAACAAACTGCTGTCTATTGTCCCTCTTGTGAACCCGTTGGCCAACAAGTATTGGGAAATCGTCTCGTACCAGGCTCTCGGGGCCTGGTGAAGTCCGTAAAGCGCTTTGTCCAGTAGATACACCTTGTTTTTGTGCAGTGGATCTGTGAACCCCGGCGGTTGCCCCACATACACTTCTTCTTTGATTTTTCCGTAAAGGAAGGCAGATTTGACGTCTAGCTGGTACACTTTAAAGTCTTTCCATGACGCGAAGGCTAGAAAGATCCGAATTGCCTCGAGTCTGGCAACCGGCGCATAAACTACATCGTAGTCGATGCCTTCTTGTTGACTAAAGCCTTGTACCACAAGTCGCGCTTTGTTTCTCACCACAACACCTCTATCATCCCGTTTACACTTAAAAACCCACTTTGTTTTGATTAACTTCTGATTTTCAGGCAGATCGACGAGTCTCCAGACACCCAGCTTTTCAAATTGTTGCAGCTCCTCCTGCATCGCATTCACCCAGCTATCCTCAGTCAACGCCTCTTTGTAGGTTCTGGGCTCGATCTGTGAAATAAAACACTTTAATGAGAATTCTTTTTGTAAATCAGCAATAGAAGAATAGAAACATGTAAGAGCTCGGTTTATTTGGTCTCGGGTTTTGACACCACTTTGCAGGTCACCAATTATCTGCTCTGACGGATGGTAAGACAAAGTCCTAGGCAAAGCAGTGTCAGGCACAATAACTTCCGATTGCAAGTTCGATATATCAAGATCAACGGTTTGATCCTCAGCTTCCTGCGAAGTAACATTTGGCTCCTCGTCAAAGGTTGGAGAAGATTCATCCTCTGAGTCGTCAGAATTATCAAATGTTGGAGCTGGTTCCTCTGGTGGTTCGTGAGCTGTTCCACTCGGTCCTGCTTCATCATCGTGAGTACCCCCGGTGGGTTGAGAAACTTCTAGCGGTCTAGACACTGGCTCTTGTGACATATATTGCTGCTACTGGTACAAAAGAGCTAGTTCCTCATCACTCGGCTGAACCGGTAGTTGAAATGACTCCCAGAGTTTATCGTAATCGAACAGGAATCTTTGTCCGGGAAGTTGTGGAGATGGGGTATGCTTCTGACAATCCACATGCTGGACTTGAATCACTTTCCCCAGGCACGGTACGAACACCCTCTTCAGTGGGCTTGCGTAACCTACAAAGAAACCCTCATTCGATTTAGCGCCAAATTTACCGTTTTCATCAATAAACGTGCAAGGAGACCCAAATGGCTCCAGAAACTCAAGATTTGGCTTATATCGGTGCAGCAGCTCAAAGCATGTCTTTTTGTACTTCTTGACAGTAAGAACACGATTTGTGACACCCCAGGAGAACCAGGAAAACCATGCAACTTGACTAGCTTCCTCAGTGAGTGCCATCAAATTTCGGGACGAAATTTCTTTCAACTTGGGGATGATGTGACAACTCGAAATTTAGAACCTTTCGTTGTAACTTTCTTGTACGTTATGTGACTAGCTGACCGATTAAACTTAATGATAAACGTGAACTTTTATGTGCTTTGTTATGTGTGCATTCGTATGTATCTATGTATGTATGCGAGCCGAGAACCCAACACGAAACAACAAGGACCCGACTCGAGACCATGTGGTCTCGAGTGAACCGTAACCATTAGGCCGGTTTGGGCCTTTGGCCGGTTGGGCCATTTGGGCCGAAAAACCTTAGCCGAAACCCATGAAGGGTGCACCACTTGGAACTTGACTATATATATAAACCACCCTTAGTCATTTTTACCATTTGTTGAACAAGAACACACACACACTCTCCTACTTCTCTCTCACTAAAAACTCTAGAACACAAGCACACCACCAAGTTTCGGATCCAATCGGTTGGCACAAGAACTCTCGGATTTGGAACTTTGGATTGGCACACACCCGCACTTCACCAACCGGTTAGTATTTCTTGATATGTTAGTAGTTCATGTTGTGTTTTGGTGCTTGGATTGATGATTATGACAATATGATTTATGCATGAATGTTCTTATTAATTGTTGTCAAAAAGAATGATATCACATGAATGATGTTTAAAGTGTGTTAAAAAGTTTTAATGATTGAATGTGTTGCTAAAGAACTCATGATACCTTGTGTTTAATGAAGTTCAAACTACTAGTTATTGATGATACATGAAATCGGGTTGCACTTGTCATGAAATCGGACCTATATGAAAACCGAGTTGTGCGATATGCTAAGAGTTTTGATGTTTGTTCATAGTTTTGGTTGAATAAGTGCTAAATATGATATGAACTTGATGAATATGGGTTTGAATATATGAAGAACACTTTGAATAATAGTTGAAGATATGAAAACCCTTGTGATTTTTGATCCATTTTGACTAATAGCCTGATTAGGAAAACTGTTAGTGGAATTCTATTGGTTGTTTCCTGATTTGGGCCTGATTACATTGTACCATTAAACTGACCATACCTGAATCAACACTGAACGTGAAAATGACAGCATACCGACTCGCAATCACACGGTTGCGACTCGCAACCACAGCGTGCCAACTCGAGACCACACGGTTGCGACTCGCAACCATAACAGGACAAGCCGAGACCACAGGTTACGAGTCCCGTTGCGACTCGAGACCTCAGCATGACAAGCCGAAACCATGGTTGCGACACCGGTTGCGACTCGCAACCACCTGAGATCAGCACACACAGCATGACTCGAGACCATGCCTGCGAGTCCGGTTGCGACTCGAGACCACACTTTTGGGCCTAAGTTAGTGGGCCGGACCTATGAACTTCTGTGCTACTGATGACGTACTGTTTGGGCCTGTTATCACGAGCCCAACCGTTTGGGCCTCACACTTGGACTTTGGGTTGTATTTGACTGTAACTGTGAACTATGTATGTTAAACGTGTTTGCCATACGTGTTGAACATTCGTACACTGCTTGGTTTGAATCTGATTAGAAGTGGTATCCATGTTAGGACGTTATTGACTACTTGCGACTTGATTGACTTTCTGTGATTAACTGCCGAGCAAACCAAGGTGAGTTCACACCCTCTACAAAGCATGGGATTCCCTGGGTTGGGAACGGGGTTAAGGAACGTGGATTCCTCGTCCTCCTTGGGTAGGACGTCAGTGGTTCAGGAATGTGATTCCTCGTCCGGATGGACGGATAAACGTACTAGACTAAAACTCTATCACGAAGTCCCTCCTTTTTGTATCGACTAATCGCCGGGCCAATGGCGAGCGGGTCATTAGTTAGATAGCGCTATTTAGGTCTGACAAGCCTCACACCGTGCCGCAGAGGACGGGCGTGAACTAATGGATCTGGGGCACGTCAATGATGATAGACATTGATGTTTTTCAGGGCACTTAAACATGACTACAGTCAGCAGTCGATATGGTAACGAGTCTAGTGTACGCATGGGGTAGCCCCCACGGCCGAAATGCCTGATAACTAACATGGGGTAGCCCCCACGGCTGGAATGCCGGAGTAACTGGGAATGAACATGTCACGTTTTTTTTTAACTATGGGGTAACCCCCACGGCAGGATGCCAGTTAAAGTAAACTGTTTTCGAAACAACTAAAACGAACACCCAACCGTGAACTCACTCAACTAGTTGTTGACTCGTTACTACATGCTTTGCAGGACCATAGGTACTCAGCTGGAGCTTGCATGGAGGAGGGTCGTTGTGGGACACGGATTGCTACGTGCTATGTTAAACTTGAACTTTTGAACTCATGTTATAACTTTAAACTTATGCTTCCGCTTGCAACTTAACTTGTTTGTTTTGTAACAACAATCGTATTGGTTAAACTTTTATAACTACTTTTATGCTTGTTCAGTATGATTGGTGGCTGGATCCTGGTCAGTCACGCCTCCAAGCGGTAGTACTCCGCAGGTGGGATTTTGGGGGTGTGACAGATTGGTATCAGAGCCATTGGTTATAGTGAACGTGGTTTTAATAAATGAGAAACGTTTTTGTTAAAACCAGACTATGACCGGTTTAGAGCTCAACGGTCCACAACGACACTTCGCTCTTCATGCAAGGCTCGACGTTCTAGGTAATACGATGTGCTAATATTGCCTACTTGTTAGATACGTAGTACATTGCTCATGGTATGTTTGATTAGTATAACTACTGTTGTTTGAACACGTGTGTGCTTACTCTGTCCTACTATCGTACTTTCGCGAACCTCTCTCACACGTATTACTCTTATTATGAAGAACCATGTCTGGACGCGTTAACATGACACAAGCCCAGTTGACGGCTTTGATCAACGAACGAGTTGCCGCAGCGCTTGCAGCTGCAAACGCAGGAGG